>NC_138903.1:125557151-126011385 GCF_965194825.1 Balaenoptera physalus | reverse complement strand
GCTGTGTCATTTGGCGTATGCTAATATATTACAATGAGCATATAATGAGGCTTGGGCCTAGCCTAGTAGGTTCTAACTGGGCCTATCTTGGGCCTAGCCTAGTAGGTTCTAACTGAGACAGGATCTTAGTTCCCGGACCAGAGATTGAACCCACGCCCTTGGCAGTGGAAGCATGGAGTCCTAACCACTGGACTGCCAGGGACTTCCCCACACTGTTTGGATTATTGTAGCTTTGTAGTAAGCTTTGAAATCAGGGAGTAGGGCCTAGCCTAGTAGGTTCTAACTGAGACAGGAAGGAAGGAGGCAGGGCACAACCATTAAAAGAATGACAGCCATTGGGAAGAACAGGATACCAAAAAAAAGCGGTTAGAACCTACCTGGAAATTGTTCATGACAAGAGGTCCATATTCCCCTATAACATTTTCCCTATTATAATCATACCCAGTCACAGTTCCTGATCATTTGATGTTCTTAAAAGATACCATTATTATTCACCAAGGGCATAACATCTTCCCTTAATGAACTATAATTCTGAAGGAACATAGTTCACATTTATTTAAATTTTTAGCTGTATCCACTGAACTTAATTTAATTGTTTGCATTTTTAGATCATAAACCATATGGAGTTAATTATCGTTCCTGAATTAATTTTAGTGGAAGGGCGAGTTAGACAAATGTGTTTTAAGTATATAATGAATATTATTTTTATTCTCCTCAGTACCCTCACTGTCTATCAGAATATCTCCCAAATATATTGTTTCATAATGGGTTATAAATATAAATAATTTATGTGTGGTTTAAAATGCCTCACAGCCGGACAAAGTGAAAGTCTCTTTTCTAATCAATATTCCTGCATCCCACTCCCCAAAGGTAACCACTGCTATTGTTTGATTTGTATTTGGCATGCATTTTTCTGTGCATATTGAAATACACATACATAAATAGATACAATGGTTTACACATTAACTGATTTGTTTGTTAGATATGAAATTGGAATCACAGAATAACACTGATCTGCTACTTATGTTCTTCATTTAACAAGATGTGTGCTTTTTAAATTGTTTTCATTAAGGTATGATTTAGAGAAAATAAAATTCACTCCTTTCAGTGTCCAGGTCTATGTCTTGAAAAGTACATACACTTGTATATGTACACTTGTATACAGTTGTATAACCACACCACAATCAGGATATACGAGTTCCATTATGCCAAAAAATTCTCCTGTGCCTTTTTGTAGTCAACCCATTCTCCCCACCTCAACCCTGACAACGACCTATTTGTTTTCTGACTCCCAAATTTTGATAGCTGTAGGTTTTCACTTTTATTTTCATTTTAATTCTGTTCTATGTATTTTTAATTGAAGTATAGTTGATTTCTGTTCTACATATTTTTGAATTACCTTGAGACTTCCTCTTTGACCCGTGAATTAACTTGATATGTGTTGCTCAGTTTGCAAGTTCTCAGAGATTTTCCTGTTATCTTTCTATTATTAATTTCTAGAATTTTATTCCATTATTGTCAGATAACACATTCTGTTTGGTTTCAATTTTTTTAAGCTGTTAAGGTTTGTTTTATGACTCAGGATATAGTCTATCTTGCTGAATGTTCCATGTGCATTTGAAAAGAGTGTGTATTCTGCTGTTTTGGGGTGGACTGTTCTATAAATGTCAGTTAGATCTAGTTGGTTGATGGTGGTGTTCAGTTCATCTATAACCTTGCTAATTTTTTGTCTACTAATTCTATTACTGAGAGAGGAGTATTGAAGACCCAAATTATAATTGTGGATTTGTCTATTCCCCTTTCAGTTCTGTCAGTTTTGCCTCTTGTATTTTAAGACTCCGTTGTTAGATATAATACATATTTAAAATTGTTGTATCTTCCGGGTGAATTGACTGACTCTATTTATCCCTGGTAACTGTGTTTGCTTTCAAGTCGACATTGTCTGATAATGTAAAGAATCTATAGATTCTCCTGCTTTCTTCTGATCAGTGTTTGCATGGTGTATTTTTATTCATTGTTTTACTCTTAAGCTACCTATATCCTTATATTTGAAGGGAGTTTCTTGTAGACAACATATAGTTGGGCCATTTTTGTTTTTTGTTGTTTTATAAATCCATTCTGACGATCTAAGTCATTTAGTTATGTATTTAGACCATTGACAATTAATTATTGATATGTTTCTATTTAGGTCTACCACTTTATTTTGCATGTTCTGTTTGTCCTCTCTGTTTTTCATTACCCTGTTTCCCCTTTCTTTGGCTTATCTGAATGCCTTTTAGCATTTCATTTTAATTTTCTATTCTGAATTTGAATATATCTCTTTGTATAATATTTTTGTGGTTGCTCTGTGGATTACAAACTCCCTACTTAACTTTCCACAGTCTATTCAGAATCAATACTCAGAATCATTATGTTACCACTTCAGTTGATATGTAGGAACCTCACCTTAATAGATCCCCTTACCCTCCCCCCTTTACATTACATTTGCCTGATGTATTATAACTACACTGAAATCTACATAGATACCTACTATAGCTACTTTATTGAAAACTCCATCTGTTAATGTTATATTTTGCTGTGATTTTCCACTATTTACCATGATTTTGGAAACCCATTCAGCTGCATCTTCATATTCACTTTCTCCCTAGATCTCCATGAATTCTAAATTGGTGGAAATGTAAATTGGTACAGCCACTATGAAAAACAGTACAGAGGTTCCTTAAAAAACTAAAAATAGAGTTGCCATATGATCTAGCAACCCCACTCTCTGAGCATATATCCAGAGAAAACTCTAATTCAAGATACATGCACCCCACTGTTCATAACAACGTTCTTTACAATAGCCAAGACATGGAAACAATCTAAATGTCCATCGACAGATGAGTGGATAAAGAAGAGGTGGTATGTATATACAATGGAATACTACTCAGCCACAAAAAAGAATGAAATAATGCCATTTGCAGCAACATGGATGGACCTAGAGATTATCATACTCCGTGAAGTCAGAAAGAGAAAGACAAATGCCATATGATATCACTTATATGTGGAATCTGAAATATGATACAAATGAACTTATTTACAAAACAGAAACAGACTCACAGATATAGAAAACAAACTTATGGTAACCAAAGGGGAAGCGGGGGAGGGAGTGATAAATTAGGAGTTTGGGATTAACATAGACACACTACCATATGTAAAATAAACAACAGGGACCTACTGTATAGCACAGGGAACTATATTCAATATCCTGTAATAAACTATAATGGAAAAGAACATGAAAAAGAATATATGTGTATATATCTATAACTGAATCACTTTGCTGTACGCCAGAAATTAATACAACATTGGAAATCAACTATACTTCAGTAAAAAAAAAAAAGTAATATAGGTCAGTATTAATAAATTAAGCAATACCTTGGACAGCATTGAATGCCAGTGTCCAGAGAAATTAGAGCATTTAGAGCCCTGGTGGCTTCAGGATACAAGGGGAAAAGCTTTAGAGTAATTTCAAGCTCACGTACTGAGCAGGTATCCATAGCAGTTCCCCTGATTTACTTCACCTCTCCTGACTTCTTACCCTTATCTAAATTATAGGATTAAATAGGGACTTCCCTGGTGGTGCAGTGGTTAGGAATCCGCCTGATAGTGCAGTGGACATGGGTTCGAGCCCTGGCCCAGGAAGATCCCACATGCCTTGGAGCAGCTAAGCCCATGAGCCACAACTACTGAGCCTGCACTCTAGAGCCCATGAGCCACAACTACTGAGCCTGCATGCCACAACTACTGAAGCCCACATGCTTAGAGCCAGTGCTCCACAATAAGAGAAGCCACTGCAATGAGAAGCCTACACACCACAATGAAGAGTAGCCCCCACTCTCTGCAACTAGAGAAAGCCCACGCGCAGCAACGAAGACCCAATACAGCCAAAAATTAAGTAAATAAATACATAAATAAATAAATTAAAAGAAATGTTTAAATTATAGGATTACATAGGTAACTGAGTAAGTGTTAAGAGTAAAGGAGATACAATTTAGAGTACCATTTGTTTACATTCATTTCCTACCCTCCATATCATCTTTCTCAGAGGAGACGTCTGTTCTGACTGATCCCTTTCTACCCACCATCCTAGAAAGCAGTCATTCACATAATCCCCATACTTAATTCTCATCATCATCAATCATCATCACCAACACCAACATCTGCATAAGAGGTCACTGTGTATATGAAGCGTTTGTCAGTCTTCTTTCATTATCACCCTCCAGGAGCCCTTTCAGACATGTTTTGCCTAATTACCCCCAACCCCACTCCCCAGCGGAACGTGAAATTTTTAATACTCCAGATGTAGTTTATCTGTTTATGTACTGTGGTCCTTTGGAAGCTCACAGACCGTTGTAATATCTATGAAAACCCTAACCTCAAGAACCAATCTTTGACCTCTTGGGGGTGATGTCATCTGTTGAGAATGCATGGTATATTGTGATTAGGGCAAAAGCTGGAATCCCATTCCTGCTCCATACACCCCTCGATCCACACTAGAAAATCTGTCATGATTAGATGCCCAGCCTTGACAGACCATCCATGGAGCCACCCTCATCCCTCTCTGGGAGAAATTTCACTTTCCTCTCTGTGTCCTCAGATGCCCTTTCCTCCCTAGCAGGTACAAGCAGCCTAATCATTTCCATAAGTTTTCACAAAGGACAGAAGAAACACTGGCTTCAGACGGCTTCTGCTTCCAGGCTGGTCACAAACTCCCCATGCGGCAGGGGGAAGGAACACCAGGCCTGGCTTCCTGCTGCCGGGAGGGTTAACACAGGGAGAACAGAGATTAACCACCTCAGCAGTACATGTCCTGATACCTTTGCTAAAGATCTGCCACCAGCAACTCAAGGTGACCAGGCTGCCAGGTCCCAGCCCTGGCTCTGGCTGTTGGCGTGGGGAACAACCTCTTTGCCATTTGTCTCTGTGCTCAAGAGCACTTGCTTTGTAGTCACACACATCCATGAAGAGAGGATAGTGATACGTCACTAGTGGGGCTGTTGTGAGATTAAATCCAGTCACTAACATGAAGAACCTAGATCTGGGCCCCGCTAAACAGCCTGCTGCATCAATAGTAGCCCTCTCCTCCGTCAATCAGAGAGCTCATGTGGTCCTCACCCGCCCCTTCAGTTGGGGCCCCTTAACCAGATTGCAGGTCAGAATCACCTTGGGGATCTTTTTCTAAACCCTCCTATGAATTTCCCTTGTTGGTGGAAAGAGGGCTTCTGTATCAAAAGCCATTCAAGTTATTCAGCCACGATAATATGGGCCTTAAAAAACAGATATGCCCATTTGGCACCCGTAGTGTGGGGCAGTGTCCATTTCCTCTTCATTCCACCAGCATCAGTTATGAACAGCTTTTGTCTTTATTGCTAAATATGATCTCTTCTTTTTTCCAGACCAGTTCCAGTGGAAGAGTCACCTCAGAAGGTCTGTCCTTAATGTTATAAATTCACACGCTCCTCCCCTAGGGTTGGCAGATTTAGCAAATAAACATACTGGATGCCCAGCTGAACTTGAATTTCAGGTGAACAAAGTAATATGGCATGTGACAAATTTACACAAAAAAGGATTTTTTGTTTATTTTAAATTCAAATGTAAATGGTTTAAATATAATCTGGTAACCCTACACATGGAGGGGTCTGGAGGGGAACCAAGGTGCTCCAGTCAACAACCGCAGCTGAGCCCCTAGCAGAAGCCAGAAGCCATGCTCATCCCTGTGAGTGAGCTCTCTCAGATGTACCAGCCTAACGGAGCCTCCAGCTGATGGCAGCCCCAGGTGAGACACCACATGGAGCAGAAAACTATCCAGCTGAACCCAGTCAACCCACATTATCCCGAGAAATTAAAAAATGGCTATTGTTTTGGTGGTGTTTGTTAAACAGAAATGGATACCTGAACCATGTAGTTTTGGTGAACTCTCTTTTTCTATAGTCTGTAATCTTTGGATAAGATAGGGACTTGCTGATCTTTGAAGGTTCGATAGGACGTCGTGATAATTTTGGCTATAGTCTCTGTGTGGGTTTATATGTGGGTATAGATTTTGAAATTTCCTCAATTCCTTCTGGGATTCCCAAGATACGTTTTCACGATGTATGATTTTCATCATACTCTTGGAATTTTAGAAATTTATTCCTGAATTCCCTTCCACAGACGAGGCTCCACTGAAGTCCTGCTTGTGAAGGGAAGGAGAGGGTATTGCTACAAACTGCTCCCTGAGGCACATGGAAAGCCGTATCCTCAGAAGGTGCCTTGGTGAGTACGTTGTCAGAACAAGGGGTGTTTCCTCATTTTAAGAAGGGTTTCTCAAAGAAGATGTCCTGAAACACTGTCTCCTGCTACAAGGATAGCCTTGCAAGGAAGCCACTCTTCTTGAGTACACATAGGATGCCGTCACCAGACCTCGGAGACATACGCATTGCAGTCCTGGGCCTTTCTGACTGTCCCAGCGCAGCACTGCTGGGTGGATACGTCTGTGCAGTTCTGGGGTTCATTAATACGAAGACCACTACCCTTGTGGAAATCTGAGCCACATTCTACAATATCACCTTTATAAGGAATAAAGTTGATGTATTTTCACCTTATTTTTCATATTTCTCAGTTGGTTTAGAGTCAAGATATGGAGAAGGGGTGTATTTTCAAGGCCCCTTAAAGACTCAGTCATTTTAGAGCAAGACCATAGGAATAGTTTGGGAGCCGGCGAGACACAGAAAAGGGAAAGGAGCTGTGGATCTATTTGTAGACCCACTCCTGAGGGCAGAGTAAACATGTGCTCCATAAGGGCAGGTTGGTTCAAGAACTTTGAAGGGAGAGGGCCTGGGCTATGCAACCTGTTTGTTCATCCAGCCTCACTAATCAGGTACGTGATTCTCTAGATAGAGGAGTGAGTGTATAGAGAGGTTACATGGGTTTGGCCGTGGCTGTCCCTCCACGTGGAAGAAAATATCGGGAATGGAGGCCAGGAATTCCCCAGGAAAAAACAATGTATCGTTCAGTTGACTCAGGTTTCTGCCTATTAAGTGACTATGATGTTTTAGGCCTGCCTCCCTGGAATAACTCTGAGATTTGTAAATGACATTTTTGTACATGTATCAAGATCATTGGGTTACATGATTATAGAGAGTTCTTAGTTCTCTGCCACAGATGGCTAACTGCTTAGCATGGGCTGTGAGAGTACACGTTCACCCTCAGAGGGAGGGCTAACTCATCTGCAGGAACCCTACATACTTCCCTGGGTCTCTGTGTTCTGATAACACACCCCTACTGTCTCTTTAAAGCAAACACAATTCCTGACGACAAGCACATGTTTTGTCCCACGAAACTGGACAGATTTTTTTGCCAGTTGCCGGGGTCCCAGTCTAGTGCTTCAAATTAGTATGTTTTCCAAGTGGCAGCCTGAAGAGCTACGGTGTTTTGCTTTAAGCTAAAGACAAGGGGGTGGAGGAGGGTGGGGAGGTATTTAAGGTGGTGGAGGACCTGCCTGAGCCAGGCGGTTGCTAGACTATAGAAACGTGACGTCAATAAGGCGACCTTGACCACTTTTTAATGGAGACAGAAGCGGCCTGGCAAGGAGAGCAGGTTTCTCCTTTAGGTGTTTGGAAATGAGTTGGGAGAGTGGGTACCCGCGACGGGGGCTGGACCACCCTGCAGTGTGGGGAGACAAAGGGATCCACATCCAGGTCACTTCTTTCCCGCTTTGGGGGCTTGGTGCCCGGGCTATCTCGTAGGCAAAGCCATTGGGGTCCTGCCCGGCCCCAGTGGGTGCGGTGTCCTGCTCCAGGGGTGTCCTCGAGCCACTTTCCTTCTAAAGGCAGGGGCGTGGGAGGTGAGACAGGTAACGACTCTCTCTAAGCCTCAGCTTTCCCCTCTATAAAATGGGGATAAGGATGCTTTCCCTAAAGGGTCTCTGAACATTTAGCGATAACACGTGAATAAGCCGAAGGCCCTGTAGTTTTCGCAGGATCATGGATGTTTGTGTGAATTCAGGCCACTTCTTATTCCATTTCCCACTTTGTTCTCACGGGACATATGAGGAAAGGAGAAGAAAAAGGCCCTGGTGGGAAGCTCATTGTACCTTTTCCTCGTTCGCAGCACTATCCAGTTGTTTCAGTGTCATTGTCACTAACCCATTGCCTAGCATGGTGCGGGGCCCACAGTTACACCAGTAAAGCATGGTAATTGCTGGATCTGTCTCTCCCTGTGCAGCTCCTCATGCCAATGGCCTTGCTCATATCAGGTGTCTGAAGGAGGCAGCTTCTAAGGATCTGTGTCCTGATGGCTGCTGGAGCTTCTACTCCAGGTTCAAGGGCAGCAGCTTCCAGGAGACCACAACACTTTGCGTCTTCAGCTGGAGATGACACCTGACTCAAGTGAGTTCATTGATCTGAACAAAAGCATGTTGTGGAATAGCTCCTTGAGGTTCATAAACTAACCTAAAAGTAGACAAGCTACTTTGATCTCATCATGGAAGAAGAGGTTTAGCAGGTGGAATGTCATTCCATCAGCAGCTACATGCTTTGTAGTAGCCCTTGAGGCCCATCTTAAAGAAGACTTTTTTGCCAAAAAGCAATGACTAGTCCAGTTGGAGAAGGAAACTGGGCTTTAACATGCATTTGCAATAAATATACCTAATTTGTTCTCACTGTATAAATAATAATCAGTGATTCCCATGTATCTTTCAGATGAGGATGCAAATATGCAGTTGGTTATTCTTTTAGCAATCTGGCATTGTAATGTCGTTCTTCCCTGGTGACCACATTTTCTTTTCCATTATATAAGGTAATTTTAAAGAGCTAGTTTCCAAGTTTCCAAGTGTTAGGTAAAAATGTCAGTTACTAGATCTTAATATTTTAAATATCTTAATATTTAAAAAAATGTTTTTTACCCTAGAGTTTACCCTATAATAATGGTACTCAGCCATGTTCCCTTAAAAAACCACTTACTCTTAATATCATTATGATTATTTCTCTAGGATATAATATTTTTATTCATGTACTTCAGATGGAAATAGAAATCAACTTTCTCTAAATATTTGGATATATTTCTTTGCAAGTGATTATTTCTATTTTGGGTATATGTCGTATGGACCAATTTGATAAGACCATGTGGATCTGTCAGTGTTACAAAGGCATAATCTTGGGAATCTTTCAAATGATTAACTGCATTGAAGAATTATGAATATATAAATATATTGCAAACTCTTTCTTGAGGTTTGTTAACATACAATACAGTGCATACTTGAACTGTGTGCTCTAAAAAGTTTTGATACATGTATGCACCTGTGAATCCAATACTACCATCAAGATAATGAACATACCGTCAAGATAATGAACAAAAAGCTCCTTTGTGCCCCTCTGTAATGCCCCCTTGTGCCTCCTTCTCCATGTCACCCTACCCCTTTCCCAGGCAACCAGTGATCTTCTGTCACTGTAGATTAGTTTTCCTTTCCTATAATTTTATGTGCATAGAATCATACTATATTCTCTTTTGTCTTGTTTTCTTCAACCTAATCATTACTGCATTTACCCATTTGTTGCATGTATGACTAGTTCCTTCTGTTTTATTGTTGACTACTATTTTATCAAATGGATATACCACACTTTGTTTTCTCCATGCACCTGGTAAAGGATATTTGTTTCCAATTTGAGGCTCTTGTAAAAAAAGCCGCTATGAATATTTACGTGTTAAGCCTTTGCTTGGATATACGCTTTCTTTCTCTTGGGTGAATACTTAGGACTGCAATGGCTGGGTTGCATGGTAGTTGTAAGATTAACATATATGAAACTGCTAAACTGTTTTCCAAAGTGTTCTCACCATTCTTCACTGCCACCAGCAGTGTATGAGCGTTCCACCCTCCAAAACCTTGCCGAGACTTGGAATGGTCAGCCCTTTTAATTTTGGCCCTTCTCAGAGGGGTGTAGTGGGATTACATTTACCTTATGATTAATGACGTTGAGCAACTTTTCATGTGCTTATTTGGCATTTGTATATCTTCTTTGGTGATCTGTTCAAATTGTTTGCCTACTTATTTATTGCCATGTCTGTTTTATCTTACTGACCCTTGTGAGTCTTTTAAATTCTGGATACAAATCCTTTATCAGATAGCTGATTTGCAAATATTTTCTCCCAGTCCATGGCTTGTCTTTTAATTCCCTCAACTGTGTTTTTGGGAGAATAGAAGTGTTGAATTTTGAGGAAGTCTGGTGTATCAATTTGTTCATTTATGTTTTTGATTTTGCTTTTGATGTTATAACTAAGAAATCTTCTCCTAACCTAGAGTCACAAGAATTTTATCCTGTGTTTTCTTCTGGAAGTTTCATAGTCTAGGTTTAATATTTAGGTCTGTGATTCATTTTGAGTGGACTTTTGTATCTGGTACATTATATGGATACAGTTTACTTTTGTGCATATGGATACCCACTTGTCCCAATACCACTTGTTGAAAAGATATCATTTCTCCACTGAACTGCCTTTGTAGATTTGTCAAAAATAAGTTGCCTATATATGTGTGGATCTATTTCTAGACTCTTTCATATACATTTGATATACATTTCTACCTTCATCCCAATACTACACTGAGTCTTGATTACTGTAGATTTAAAATGACTCTTTACTCACAGGCTTCAAAAACAAACAGTTACCAAAGGGGAAAGGTGGGGGTGTTGGTAAATTAGGAATTAGGGATTAACATACACACTACTAAAGAAAAAATAAAGTTATAATGAAGAAGAAAAAACATACACACTACTATATATAAAATAGGTAATCAACAAGGATCTACTGTATAGCACAGGGAACTCTACTCAATATTCTGTAATAACCTATATGGGAAGAGAATCTGAAAAAGAATGGATATATATATATATATGTATAACTGAATCACTCTGCTATCCACCTGAAACTAACACAACATCGTAAATCAACTATACTCCAATATAAAATAAAGTTAAACAAAAAATACTTGCACAAAAAATAACTAATAAATAAAATGAGTCTTGAAATAAGATAGTGCTTATCCTCCAATGTTGTTCTTCTTTTCAGAATTGTTTTCATAGTCTAGGTCCTTTGCGTTTCCACATGACATTTAGAATAAACCTGTCAATTTCTTTTTTTAAAAAGCATACTAGGTTGTTTCCATGTCCTGGCTATTGTAAATAGAGCTGCAATGAACATTGTGGTACATGACTCTTTTTGAATTATGGTTTTCTCAGGGTATATGCCCAGTAGTGGGATTGCTGGGTTGTATGGTACTTCTATTTTTAGTTTTTTAAGGAACCTCCATACTGTTCTCCATAGTGGCTGTATCAATTTACATTCCCACCCACAGTGCAAGAGGGTTCCCTTTCCTCCACAGCCTCTCCAGCATTTATTGTTTGTAGATTTTTTGATGATGGCCATTCTGACCAGTGTGAGGTGATACCTCATTGTAGTTTTTTTTTTTTAAGACACTAATGAAAGAGGGGAGGACTTTTTTAAAAATTATTTATTTATTTATGGCTGTGTTGGGCCTTCGTTTCTGTGCGAGGGCTTTCTCTAGTTGTGGCAAGCGGGGGCCACTCTTCATCGCGGTGCGCGGGCCTCTCACTATCGCGGCCTCTCTTGTTGCGGAGCACAGGCTCCAGACGCACAGGCTCAGTAATTGTGGCTCACGGGCCCAGCTGTTCTGCGACATGTGGGATCTTCCCAGACCAGGGCTCGAACCCGTGTCCCCTGCATTAGCAGGCAGATGCTCAACCACTGCGCCACCAGGGAAGCCCCCTCATTGTAATTTTGATTTACATTTCTCTAATGATTAGTGATGTTGAGCATCCTTTCATGTGTTTGTTGGCAATCTGTATATCTTCTTTGGAGAAATGTCTATTTAGATCTTCTGCCCATTTTTTGATTGGGTTGTTTGGTTTGTTGATATTGAGCTGCATGAACTGCTTGTATATTTTGGAAATTATCCCTTGTTGGTCGCATCATTTGCAAATATTTTCTCCTAGTCCATAGGTTCTTTTCGTCTTGTTTGTGGTTTCCTTTGCTGTGCAAAAGCTTTTAAGTTTATTAGATTCCATTTGTTTATTTTTGCTTTTCTTTCCATTGCTTTAAGAGACAGATCCAAAAACCTATTGCTGCGATTTATGTCAAAGAGTGTTCTACCTATGTTTTCCTCTAGGAATTTTATAGTATCCAGTCTTACATTTAGGCCTTTAATCCATTTTGAGTTGATTTTTGTATATGGTGTTAGAGAATGTTCGAATATTCTTTTACATGTAGCTGTCCAGTTTTTCCAGCACCACTTATTGAACAGACTGTCTTTTCTCCATTGTATTTTTTATACAATTTCCAGGTGTTCTATTTTCACTGAACTTTCAGTAGCCATATATTTTCACTGTACTTTCAGTAGCCAGATGTTGCTGGGGAATCTTTTTGGCTGAAAGCACAGGCTTACTGTAGGACAGAAATGATACTTGATGCTTAACACCTGTATTAGTCAAGGTTCGCCAGAGAAACAGAACCAATAGGATGTTTATATATAGATATTTATTTTATAGAATTGACTCATGAGACTATGGAGGCTCGACACGTCAAAAATCTGATGAGGAAGGCCAACAGGCTGGAGACTCAGGAAAGACTTACATACAGTTGGAATCTGAAGGCAGTCTGCTGATCAGCCACAAAGAGTCGATCTTATAGATGAAGTCCAAAGGCAGTCTCCTGGCAGAATTCCCTCTTGCTTAGGGGAGATCAGCCCTTTGGTCTATTCAGGCCTTCAACTCATTAGATGAGGCCCACCCACATTATGGAGGTCTAACTGATTTACTCAGAGTCTACATATTTAAATGTAACATCTCGGAAATTCCCTGGCGGTCCAGTGGTTAGGACTCAGTGTTTTCACTGCTGGGGCCCGGCTTCAATCCCTGTTTGGGGAATTAAGATCCCATAAGCCACGCAGCCAGAAAAAAAAAACCCCAAGAAACCCCCATACAATTAAAAAACAAGTAACATCTCATCCCAAAACACTCTCACAAAAACATCCAGAATAATGTGTGATCAAAATCCGGAGACTGTGACCCTGGCCAATTAGACACGTAAAATTTACAACCACAATATTAATGCCTATATTTCCATATCCGCTGTTGGATGTTACTGACAATGTATTTAAACTAGGGAGGAAAATGTCTGAGAGAAAATTCTACAGGTCATTCCAGAAAATCAGTCACTAAAATGAAATAGTTTAGTAGCTTTCAACTTTACTGTGTGGTTAGAATTGAATTGTGGAGTTTTCTTCTTTATCCTCAAGCAAATCCATCTCGATGAATTCTTGGGTTGTTGGGTGGTAAGAAAAAGTGGGAGAGAGCATTATGAATGTGGGTACACATGTATGTGCGTGTGTGTGTTTGTGAGTATGTGTGTGTATATTGGTGAAGCTGTGAGGAATATTTACTGTGAGGAATATTTGAGGTGAATTACTGTGTGTTATGTCAGTCCTGCTCAGTTCTGGGCACATGTTAGGAAACAAATCAGGATGGTTGCTGTTTGTTTTACCCCAGCTTTCCTTGGTCAGCATGGTTACCATGGTGACTCAGTGACTGCTATAGGATTTGGTACAGACTGAAAATACATTCCTGATTCTTACCTGAATCCATCATGACTATGTTAGTTGTTAAGTGTTGCTTTTATAATTCTGTCATCCCTTCTAGATTAATAGACATTCAAATGTACGGTGGAGTTTCTCTTCACCCCATCACTTATTTATTTACTCATGTATTTATTTTATGAGTATGGCTCACAGGTTCCTATTTTCCTCAAAGAGTTACCATCTATCATTATAATTACGTATTTCGATGCTAAATTGTCCCAGAACTGGCCAGTGTTAGACCCGTCAAGTTGGCTTCTGTGTCCATTTAATGCCTCTCTAGAATTCTTTAGCATGTACTGGGCTCTCTGAGCCTAGTGTCTCCCAACCTGTAAAAAGGAGGTAATGATGTCCACTTCAGAGCGTTACCTTGAGGATTTAGAGAGAAAAAGGCGGAAAAGAACAACCTACACTGTGTGGCATTTAGTAGTCCCTCAAAAATTTAAGCTTCCCTTTCCAACTTTACCTCCTTCATCCTGTTTAGTGTGATGCCTCTGACATTACCATAATAGCATGACCTCCAGAGAGAATACTTAGACATGTAACACAGCAGGGATAAGCCCGCATGTCCATGATGTGAGAGCCTCAGTGTCACTGCTGTGTGTGGAGGGGGCTGTGTGATGGAGCTGGGGAAGAGGAAAAGCATCACTGCACAGCTTCCAGTGAATTGAGCGGCGACAGGCAAGTACATCCTCACTCCTGCCCCCTGTATTTCATGTGCTTTCCCTTCCTTTCACTTTCCTCTCTATTCCATGTGCTGTCTTTCCCCCTTACTCTTCCCTGCAGTGGAACATCAGAGAAGGATGTGGACACTGAGCCCCAGAAACAAGAGCCGATAGAGAAGAACCAAGTGTGATGTTGAATCTGCTAGACGGGTTCCTGGAGCAAGAGTGAAGAGATCGGGCCCCGTCATTGGGACGCTTCAGGTACCTCACTACCTTTTCCCATGCCTCATCTATACAACAGGCTAACAGTACCCAATGCTCCCAACCACCCAGGAATATTGTGGATTTAAGTGTGATCCCATGTGGGAAAGCAATCTGTGGTTGTAGGTGGGTTGAAGAACCAGTGCACTTTCCAGTAATTACATTAACAGCCACACTGTGGATATCATAGAACTCTGCATGGTAGGCATTAAATTAATGTTAATCAAACATCACCATGTTTAAGTCGGGATTTTTCCAAGTGGTCCCTGAACGACCTCATCAAAATCATCAGAGGGTACTTGTTAAAATAGCAGATTCCTGGGCTCACTCTAGGTCTGCTGAATCCAAAAGAGGGAGGTGCATTCGGAGGAGTCTACATGTTGGAACAATTTCTCCTGTTGGTTGTGGTATCATCCAAGTTTGAAAGGCACTGCTGTGAATTTGCAAGAAGGTGTTCTTTTTTTTTTTCTTTTTCTTTTTCTTTTGGCCATGTCACGTGGCATGCGGGATCTTAGTTCCCTGACCAAGGATTGAACCCATGCCCCCTGCAGTGGAAGCATGGAGTCTTAACCACTGGACTGCCAGGGAAGTCCCTGCAAGAAGGTGTTCTTACAATTTTGAATCCTTTTGTAAAAAAATTTTTATTGGAGTATAGTTGATTTACAGTGTTGTGTTTGTTAGTTTCTGGTGTACGGCAAACTGAATCAATTATACATATACCCACTCTTTTTTAGATTCTTTTCCCATATAGGCCATTACAGAGTAATGAGTAGAGTTCCCTGTGCTACACGGTAGGTCCTTATTAGTTATCTATGTGTATATATAGTAGTATGTATATAATTTTGAATCCTTTAATGTCTATCTTTGGTGTCAATTTTATCTGCAACTTGGCTTTAAATATCTGTGTCTCCTCTCAGTGGGTCACAAAGGGAACAATTCTTTCTTTTCAGTAATACTCAGTGTTTTATATGGGAGGGACTGCAATAGTTTCCTAAGACTGCCATGACAAAGTACCACAAGCTGAGTGGCATAAACAATAGAAATGTATTGTCTCACAGTTCTGGAGGCAAGAAGCCTGAAATCAAGGTATTACCAGGGCCGTGCTTCCTCTGAAACCAGTTGGGGAATCTATTTGCACTTCTTTGTAGCTTCTGGTGGATTGCTGGCAATTTTTGCATTTCTTAGCTTGGTTCTGTGTAACTCCAACCTCTGCCTACATCGTCACATGGTGTTTTCCCTGTTCTTCTGTCTCATGTGGCTGTCTTTTTTCCATTGTATATTCTTGCCTCCTTTGTCATAGGTTATTGACCATAGGTGAGTGGGTTTATATCTGGGCTCTCTATTCTGTTTCGTTGATCTTTGTGTCTGTATTTGTGCCAGTACCATACTGTTTTCATTTACTGTAGCTTTGTGGTATAGTCTGAAGTCAGGAAGTGTGATTCCTCTAGCTCCATTCTTCTTTCTCAAGATTGTTTTGGCTATTCAGTGTCTTCTGTGTTTCCATACAAATTTTAAAATTATTTGTTTTAGGTCTGTGAAAAATGCCACAGTATTTTGATAGGGACTGCATTGAATCTGTAGATTGCCTTGGGTAGTATGGACATTTTAACAATTTTCTTTCAATCCATGAACATGGAATATCTTTCCATTTATTTGTATTATCTTCAATTTTCTTCATCAATATCTTATATAGTAGAATTTTTTAAATGATGTGATTCCTGACCATTCATCCTTGTAAAAACCAAAACACTAGGCAAGATTTTTCTTCTAACCTTTTTTCTTCTATGGTCAGTACTGTATTGTATAACTGCATTTTGCAGATGAGACAATTTAAGTGACTGTAAAGTGAAGTAAAAGTATTCAAACTCACACAGTTTGTAAGTGGCAGAAATAGGGTTTGGACCTATCTGTCTTCAGAGCCCTCACTTCTAAATGGTACACCTAGGAAGATGAAAGAGACATTTGCTGAGCTGTGTCAGCCCATGGACAGTGATGTTAAGTTAGGGCCCTATCTCTTTTAGTGGAAACTATGTATCAGTAGGCATTTTCCCACACACATGGGGGTATTTATTTAAGAAAAATGAAAAGATAAGAATTATAAAGCAAAAAGGTATTAACTGTTATAATTTCTATGCATTAGATAATTTTCTCATTAAAAAATTGTCTTGGACTCCCCTGGTGAATTCTTTTTGTCATGAACTCAGAGTGCTTTTCAGATGGGATCTCATTGCTCTGTGTCTGAGGCCTCCCTTCTTGGGCATCAGGGATGGTCTGACCCCCTTTGATAGGTGAGGGCAGAAGAGGTGTGGTGACTTACTCAAGGTCACCTAGAGTTAGTGGGTGTGGGAGGCATGCAGTCTTAGCCGGAGGTAGCTCCTGGTGGAGACAGTATGTCTCTCACAAAAAGCAAAGTCACTTAAGGGCTTTGCCCCCTTGACTTGGAATGCACTCTTTGTTCCAGGCCTGAGGGCTGTAAAAGAGATTAGTGAAGCTATCTCAAGCCAGGAGACCTCAGGGAACTGAGAGTCCTGGTTGTTCCTTATGGCTGGGGGCTGTGCGTGCCTGGTTAAGGGAAGTTATTGTTCAGGAATGATCGTTGTAAACTTGCTGACATCCGTGGTGGTGATTGAACTGAGACGATAAGCAATTTTATGGGTTCATTGTCGGATAATGGGTTCCTCTTCTGTCTATATAAGATTCAGTAGATTCTAAATAAAGTGCCTTGCAACCATCAGTTGTCTTGGTCCTTCTGATCCCATACTCGCGGTGCTATTCAGTCCCTTGCCCCTCTCCGTCGGGACCTGGAAGACCCTCTGCGGTGGCTGGACCATCGCAGTGGGTTAGGTCTGGCCCTTGGGCCAGGTGTGTCTCCTGTCTACTACCCAGTCTTCTGTCCATTATACATGGCACTAGCCTATGTTCCTATGTGTAGTGAATCACTTTTCAAGGGCTCAGAGAATACACGCTTCTCTGAGGTTAACCAGCAGGTAATATAAGAAGACACTAAGTACCTTCAAATCAAAGGAAGTGAGGTATTAATTTTCCTCTCTTTCCCTAAACTCTTCTGGTAGATTAGAAGAAAAATTCTTGGAATCATGCAGCATATACTCTTCAGTATGGCTCCTTTCCTGAACATAATGTGTGTTTTATATCACTGTTGTCCACAGCTGTAGATTGTTCATTCTCATTGGTATACAGTATTACATCATGTGGGTGTTTTGTAATATAGCCATCCATTATGAGTATTTGGGTTTTTTACAGCTTTGACTAATTATGAATAATGTTCCTATGAATGATCTTGTATATACCTTTTGAATGGACATTTAATTTCCTTTCTCTTGGACCTGTACCTAAGAATGGCTTTTCTAAGTCATAGGGTTTTTGTATGTTGAGCTCAGTAGATCCTGCCAAATGGTTTCTCACAGTGATTGATTCCCATCAATATTCCAACCAGCAGTGTGTGAGAGTTCTTCTGCTCCATATCCTTGCCAACACTTGCTATTTTCCATCTTTCTCATTTTTTTTTTGTTCTTGTAGGCACGTGGTGGAATATTTTGTGGTTTAAAGTTTAATTTCTCTAAAATCTTAAGTCTCTTTACATCCAAATACCCTCCTCTTCTTTTAATTTCCATTTATTTACTTCAACTGGATCTTTTTCATGTGAAAGTTTGCATTCTGGATTATGCTGATTGTATCTCTACTGTGCTGTTTGTTCTGTTCCTCTGGCCCATCCTACTTCCTTTAAATTGGTAATTACTGTACATATAGAGGCTTGCTCAGATTCAGATTTGTGGAAAGAGTACCTGAGAAGTGGTGTTGTACTTCCTATAGCCCTACGTCAGGAGCCTCATCATGTCAGGCTGTCTTTCCTCCTGTGCCCTTGAGACTGATCACTGGGTCCAGGTGTTATCATCCTGGTCCACCCATTATGAAATTTCCCATCTACCTTTTGACTCATGGCTTTTGTAGCCCCTTAAAGATTATGGCCTAGATCTACATTTCATTAGTGGTTGTAAAGGATGATGTTTTAATTTAATAAATTATTAGCTAGAATTCTTCTGTAAAACAAACTTCCCCTCCTTAATTACAAGGTTACCTTGAGGTCTGGTCCACACAGAAGGGAAGGATGAATGTTTAATTCTTTTACACTATTTCCACTTTCAAAAATAGTGATTTGTTTCCCTGGGATCCTCCAAAGGTGAACAGCGAGTTGGTTTTATTTGTTCTTTCATAGATGTTCATATATTTCATGTTTTAATAGAGTGCAGTCATTAATGTTTTTGGTGTTCAAATGTTTCCTTCCTCAGTCTCTGTAACCCCCATCTTTTGTGTCTTTTGTGTCTTTGACATACTTTCTGGTAATGGAATCTTGTCTAGACTCATCTGGTACAATCCCTATCCAGACCTGGTATCAGCCATTTCTCTAAGGAAGCCTGGTTCCTTTTAGTGGACAATGTTTTTATAACATTCAGTCTGGGACAAGAGTTGCTCATTGCTACTGGGTTGGTCTTGTTTCTTGTCCTTTAAGTGCATGGAGCTGGTAAATACGTATTATATTTGTTATGAGACTATATATCATGTCCTTCCATCCTGGGCTGCTCTTCTGTCACCTATAAGAAATCATTCATATCAGTTTTGTTTTAACCTTTCCAAAAAATATAATCAATTATAACATGTATAGTAGTTTTCTCCCCTTTTCATACATAAAAGGTGGCATATTCTACTCCAGTGCTGTGCAATGGAAATTTCTGCAGAAATGAAAATGCTGTGTATCTGTGTGTCCCACACAGTAGCCACTGGCTACCTAAGAGGCTGAACACCTAAAATGTGTCTACTGTGACTGAGGAACTAATTTTTAAATTATTTAATTTAATCTAATTAAATTTTAAATAGTTAAGTACGGCTAGTGGCTACTGTATTACACAGCAGCAGCTCTACACAATTTTGTGCACCTTGGTTTTTCACTGAACAATATATCCTGGAGATGACTCCGTACCAGTACAGAGAGGGAGTCCTCATTGCTTCTATAACTGCATAATCCACCAGATGTAGATGGACCATAGGTGATCATCCAGCCCTCTGTTGGTGGACATGTCAGGCATAAGAGCAACCCAGAGGGGAGGTCCATCTTGTGAGAAAGCTGTGAAAACTATCCACTAAATCAGGAGACTTAGATGTGCAGATCAGGGTCCTGGTCTGGGCTTGTCTTTGAGAACTTGGTCTCTATGCTTTCTGTCTCCTGTGGATCTGGGTCCAGGCCCCCACCACTGGGAGACAAGGCCCTAAATGAAGAAGAAACTCCATGTCACCTCTGATGGACCCCTCAGATAACTAAATGGGAGGGACCACCCTCCTAGGGATAAGACAGACACAAAATCACTCTCGACATCTATCATGCAAGCTGGCCAAGAGCTAAGAGAAAATAACCCTCTAGCTCGCACCCATGACAGAACCAAGACTGAAACCACACAGTGTTACTACCTTGACATTCACTGTCCTTCTGGGAGGGAAATCTTGTCAGGAGAAAGGAGTAGCCTCTTAGGGCTCTTCAAGAGAACAAAGGTGTGGGTTACGAGTTGCCTCGGTTTCCCAAGTACAACCTCTCCCCTCTCAACTGCATTATTTCCTGTTTAGATGCCAGGTTTCCAGGACTCAGGGTGAAGCCTGAACTAAACTTGTTTGGAATGGAGTCCCTTTGAGGTCATACCTCACCACCCTATGGCGTGCGCACTAACATCCACCTTGCTGCCTGTGGATGTCTCTAGTTACCCAGGTCTACTGATCAGGAGGGGGAAGGTATGGGATGCAGATGTGGAATTGGACTGACCATGCCTGGTACACAGTAGACACCTAATTCACATTTAATAAAGAAATGAGATGTAGATGCAGGAGTAAGCAGGAAATGAAAGCTACCTATATGTCCTTTCATTCTTTTTATACACATAAATTCTTCAAGGAGCAGTGGGATTACACAACAGCCTCTAAGTAGATTTGTGTGACACTATAGTGGGTTATCTATAAAATGGTACATTGATACCTACCTCACAGGTCTGTTGTGAGGAGAAATTAACAAACCAATAAGAAAAGGGAACCCTCATACACTGTTGGTGGGAATATAAATTGGTGTAGCCACTATGGTCGATAATATGGAAGTTCCTTAAAAAACTAAAAATAGAACTACTATATGATACAGCAATTCTACTCCTAGATATATATCCAGAAAAAAGAAAACACTAATTCGAAAAGATACATGTACCCCAATGTTCATAGTACATTGTTGATTATTTACAATAGGCAAGACATAGAAACAACCCAGGGTCGAGGAGAGCACCCAAGATGGTGGAGAAGAAAGACCCTGAGTTTACCTCCTCTCATGAGCACACCAAAATCACAACTATCTGCAGAAAAAACATCAATGAAAAAAAAAATGGAACCTACCAGAAAAGATCTTCTACAACTAAAGACATAAGGAACCACAACAAGATGGGTAGGAGGGGCGTATTCACAATAGAATCAAATCCCATACCCCATGGGTGGGCGACCCACAAACTGGAGAATAATTATATTGCAGAGGTTCTCCCACAGGAGTGAGAGTCCTGAGCCCCACGTCTGGCTCCCCATCCCATGGGTCTGGCACCAGGAAGACGAGTCCCCAGAATTTGTCTTTGTAAGCCAATGGGACTTAATTGCAGGAGCCCCACAGGGCTGGCAGAAATAGAGGTTTCACTCTTAAAGGGCACACACAATCTCACATGTGCCAGGACCAGGACAAAAGCATTGACTTGATAGGAGCCTAGGCTAGACCTACCTGCTGGGCTTGGAGAGTCTCCTGTAGAGGTGACGGGGGGGGGGGAGTGGCTGTGGCTCACCCTGGGGACATGGACATGGTGTCAGACATACTGGGGAATATTCAACCCTGTGAACACTCCTGGCAGCTGACATATTGGCTCATTAGTTCCAAGACCTGGTGCCAACCAACAGCCTATAGGCTCCAGTGCGGGGACACCTCAGGCCAAATATCCAACTGGGTGGGGACACAGCACCATCCATCAGCAGACAGGCTGCCTAAAGGATAAAGAGCCGATAGCCACCTCTGGGCACACCCCTAGACACAGCCTAGCCCACCAGAGTGCCAAGATCAAGCTCCACTGAGCAGTGGACAGGCATCAGACCCTCCCAGCAGGAAGCCTACACAAGCCTCTAGACCATCCTCAACCACCAGGGGGTAGACAGCAGAAGTAAGAAAACTACAATCCCACCATGCAGGCCAGACCCTACCCTAGTGCCAGCTGGGCCCTGATCCTGCATGCTAGCAGGCCTACGCAACTTTCAGGACACCCCGGGCCCCATACCCAACTGTGTCAGGAACCACCCTCCCCCATCAATGATCTGAAACAAGTTCTGGGATCCCTGGGCCCTGCAGACAGACTCCAGAAACCAGCTGTGCCTGCCACTAGTGTGGCACTAACCCCAGGATCTAGCTTCACCTGCCAATGGGTGAGCAATAGCCCCAGAGGCTTTGGGACACTGGCTCCACCCACCAGTGAGCCAGCACTAGCCCTGGGGCCCCCTAGGATTCCTCAATGAGCCACCTCATGATCGGCCCCTGCTAAACAGCAGCCAGCAGCATCAGTACAAGGCAGGACCTGGCAACCAACCAGACTAGGGCCAACCAAGCCTACAAGGCCACCCACAAAGTCAGCCCACCACAACAAAAGGACCCATACAGCCCTCTTAAGGGGAACCCCTAGAGCATATACGTTGGGTGATTAGAGGGGAGTGCACTGCTGGGACACATAGGAGGCCTCCTACAGAGGGTGACTTCTCCAAGGTTGAGAAGCATAACTAACCTACCAGATACATAAAAATACAAATAGCAACTTAGACAAAATGTGGCGGCAGAGGAATATGTTCCAGACGAAGGATAAAGTCAAAACCCTAGAAGAACTAACTGAAGTGGAGATAGGCAATCTACCTGAGAAAGAGTTCAGAGTAATGATTGTAAAGATGATCAAAGAACTTGGGAGGAGAATGGATGCACAGAGTGAGAAGTTAGAAGGTTTTAACAAAGAGAAAATATAAAGAACAACCAAACAGAGATGAAGAATATAATAAATGAAATGAAAAATACACTAGAAGGACTCAGAAGTAGACTAAATGATTCAGAGAAACGGACCAGTGAGCAGGAAGACCACCCATCAGGAAGCAGAGTTGTGGAACTCACTGCTGAAGAACATAAAAAAGAAAAAAGAATGAAAAGAAATGAGGACAGTTTAAGAGACCTCTGGGACAACATCAAGCACACGAATATTTACATTATAGGGGTTTCAGACGGAGAAGAGAAAGAGAAAGGTCCCAAGAAACTATTTGAAGCGATAATAGCCAAAAACCTCCCTAATCTGGGAAAGGAAATAGTCACGCAAGTCCTGGAAGCCCAAAGAGGCCCATACAGGATTAACCCAAAGAGGAACACAACAAGACACATTGTAATCAAAATGATGAAAATTGAAGATAAAGAGAGAAGACTAAAAGCAGCAAGGGAAAAGTCACAAGTAACATACAAGGGAACTCCCATAAGGCTATCAGCTGATTTTTCAGCAGAAACTCTGCAGGCCAGAAGGGAGTGGTCCAATATATTTAAAGTGATGAAAGGGAAAGCCTACAACCAAGAACACTCTACCCAGCAAGGCACTCATTCAGATTTAATGAAGAAATCAAAAGCTTTACAGATAAGCAAAAGCTAAAATAATTCAGTACCACCAAACCAGCTTTACAACAAATGTTAAAGGAATGTCTCTGGGTGAAAAAAAAAAGGTCACGACTAGAAACAAGAAAATTATGGAATGAAAAAGCTCACTGGTAAAGGCAAACAGTAAAGGTAGGAAATCATCCACACACACAAAGTTAGTAGGGAGGTTAAAAGACAAAAGTATTAAAATCATCTGTATCCACAATAAGCAGTTAAGGGCTACACAAAACACTTAAGTGTAAAATATGATATCAAAAACAGTAATCATGAAGGAAACCAAGATGGCAGAGGAGTAGGGGGAAGTGGAGTTCACCTCTCCCCACAAATGCATCAAGAATACATCTACAGGGCTTCCCTGGTGGCGCAGCGGTTGAGAATCTGCCTGCTAATGCAGGGGACACGGGTTCGAGCCCTGGTCTGGGAAGATCCCACATGCCGCGGAGCAACTAGGCCCATGAGCCACAACTACTGAGCCTGCGCGTCTGGAGCCTGTGCTCCGCAACAAGAGAGGCCGCGATAGTGAGAGGCCCGCGCACCGCGATGAAGAGTGGCCCCCGCTTGCCACAACTAGAGAAAGCCCTCGCACAGAAACGAAGACCCAACACAGTCAAAAATAAATAAATAAATAAAATTTAAAAAAAAAAGAATACATCTACAGATTAAACAATTCTCACAGAACATCAGCTGAACACTAGCAAAGACCTTGGATACTGGAAAGGACAAGAGAGATCCCTGCATAACTGGGTAGGATGAAAGAAAGAAGGGAAAAAGAAGAGGAGAGGAAGCAGGACGGGATCTGCACCCCTAGGGGGGCGGGAGCTAAAACAGAGGAGAGGTTCCTGCATCCGAGGAAGCCCCCTCACCAATGGGGAAATCAGTTGGGACAGAAGGGGGAGTATCTGAGGCTGTTGGAGGAGGGTGAAACAGCCGGTCTATGGCAGACAGGACAGAGTGAGACTTACATAGATGGTCCATGCCTCAGCCCTGTGTGCCCCAGACTGGGATGTGTGTCCACCATACATGGGGGCTGAGAGCTGGAACCTGGGGATTGGAAAGCAAACTGTGGGGAGGACTGCTGTTGGCTGTGAGGAGACAGCCTGACGGGATGGGAGGGAGGAAATCCACAACCAGGAATGCTTGTGGAGGAAACCCAGACTGCCATAGAAGCAAGGCTCCACTGTTGAATGACACGCAGGGGGTGGAGCCACCATTGCAGCCTCTCTCTCCACACACCGGCCCCTCCCCCACCCAGGTGCTAGGAAAAGCCCCCACCAGGGCTGGCCTTCGTGCCTGCCGCCAGGTGCTAGGAAAAGCCCCCACCAGGGCTGGCCTTCGTGCCTGCCGCCAGGTGGTAGGAAAAGCCCCCACCAGGGCTGGCCTTCTCGTGCCTGCCGCCAGGTGCTAGGAAAAGCCCCCACCAGGGCTGGCCTTCTCATGCCTGCCGCCAGGTGCTAGGAAAAGCCCCCACCAGGGCCGGCCTTCTCGTGCCTGCCGGCAGGTGCTAGGAAAAGCCCCCACCAGGGCTGGCCTTCTCGTGCCTGCCGCCACACCTGCTGCCAGGCACTAGGAAAGGCTCCCACTAGGGCCGGAGCTCTCGCACACGTGGCTGCTGGCTTTCTTACGCAGCTGTCGCCACCGGGGCACCTGCGACCCAGGCAGTTGTGCCATCTCCACACCCTGCCCTTGCCGGGGCAGACCTGAGTGCTCCAGGGCAGCCTCGGGAGCAGACTAATGTGAGTAGCCCACAGGCAGAGGTGGGGCAAAACCCACAGCTGAGCCCCAGGGGCAGGGTGATTAAGGAAGAGGAACCAAAATCTTTCCATGAAGCTGCACAAACCACAGATTAAATCCCCATGATCAGCTTGGTAAACCCTGCATCTATGGAATATCTGAATGGACAATGAGTGTTCCCCAAACTGAAACCGGTCTAGTTCTAGCAGCTGTGGGCTTTGGGGACTAGTACACACAGGAGATGGGCCAGGTCAGAGTCTGAGCTGCCCCCACAGTGCCCACAGAGGGACCAGACACCTACCTAGAGGTTTTGGAGGGCCTGGTAGGGAGGTGGAGGGTGGCTGTGACTCATGGTGGGGGCAAGGATACTGACAGCTGAGACCCCAGGAAAATATAATTATTACTATTTTTTAATGTTTTGTTTGTTTTGTTGTCGTTTTATTATTATTTGTTTTTATTTCCTTCTTGTCATGAAGAACCTAAGGGCAAGACGGGAATAAAGACACAGACCTACTAGAGAATGGACTTGAGGATACGGGGAAGGGGAAGGGGAAGCTGGGACGAAGTGAGAGAGTGGCATGGACATATATGCACTACCAAATGTAAAACCGATAGCTAGTGGGAAGCAGCCGCATAGCACAGGGAGATCAGCTCGGTGCTTTGTGACCACCTAGTGGGGTGGGATAGGAAGGGTGGGAGGGAGACACAAGAGGGAGGTGATATGGGGATATATGTATATGTATAGCTGATTCACTTTGTTATAAAGCAGAAACTAACACACCATTGTAAAGCAATTATAATCTAATAAAGGTGTTAAAAAAATGTGGTATATATACAATGGAATACTACTCAGCCATAAAAAAGAGAAATTAACACCATTTACAGCAACATGGATGATCTAGAGATTATCATAGTAAGTGAAGTCAAAGACAAATATCACATGACATCACTTATATGTGGAATCTAAAATATGACACAAATGAACTTATCTATGAAACAGAAACAGACTCACAGACATAGAGAACAGCCAGGTGGTTACCAAAGGGGAAGCGGGGGGAGAAAGAAAGTAGGAGTTTCGCATTAACAGATACAGATACACACTACTATATATAAAATAGATAAATAACAAAGACCTACTGTATAGCACAGGAAACTATATTCAATATCTTGTAATAACCTATAATGGAAAAGAATCTGAAAAAGAATATATATATATATATATATATATCTCTGAATCACTTTGGTGTACACCTGAAACATTATAAATCAACTATAGTTCAATAAGAAAAATTTTTAAAAAAAGAACCCGTGTCCTCAACAGATGATTAGTTTAAGAAGATGTCGTATATATATACAATGAGGTATTACTCAGCCATAAATAAAATGAAATATTGCCTTTTGCAGCAACACGGATGGACCCAGAGATTATCATACTAAGTGATGTAAGTCAGAAAGAGAAAAACAAATATTATATGATATCACTTATATGTGGAATCTAAAAAATACTACAAATGAATCTATATACAAAACAGAAATAGACTCACACATATAGAAAACAAATTTATGGTTACCAAAGGTGAAAGGGAGGGAGAGGAGGGGTAAATCAGGAGTATGGGATTAACAGATACAAACTAATATACATAAAATATATAAGCAACAAGCTTTTACTGTATAGGCCAGGGAACTATATTCAGTATCTTATAATAACCTATAATAGAAAATAATCTGAAAAAAATATATATATATAACTGAATCACTTTGCTGTATACCTGAAACTAACATAATAATGTAAATCAATTATACTTCAAAAAAAAAATAGATGATATCTAACACATACTAATGTAAAACTTCAACAAATGTATGTATGGTTTCTCCTGTGTTCTCCCCCAACAAAAGAGATGACTTACACATGAACAATTCATAGAGATCATTGGGATTTGCAGTAGCAGGAAAAGAAATGTATACATATTTATATGATGGATTAGCTTCTGTGCCACTTCGTTGTAGATGAGTTAGCTAATTATGGTGAGGAAGAAGCAAATCATCCCCTCATTATTTTGTGTGTGTGTATGTACAATATAATGATTCAATATTTTTATATATATAAATATATATATATATATCTCGTGAAATGATCACAACATAAGTCTAGTTAACATCCATCAACTTACATAGTTACAATTTTTTTTTCTTGTGATAAGGACTTTCAAGATCCATTCTCTTTAGCAACTTTCAAATATGCAATACAGTATTTTTAACTGTAGTCTTCATGTTGTACATTACATCTCCTGACTTACTTATTTTACAACTGAAAGTTTGTACCTTTTGACCCCCTTCACCCATTTCGCCCATCCCCACCCCCAACCTCAGGCAACCACCAATCTGTTCTCTATATCCATGAGCTCAGGTTTGTTTGTTTGCTTGCTTTTTGTTTTCATTTTTTGTTTTTCAGATTCCATATATAAGAGAGTTCTTATGGTATCTGTATTTCTCTATCTGATTTATTTCATTCAGCATGATGCCCTCACGGTCTATCAATTTTGTCCCAAATGGCAAGATTTCGTCCTTTTTTAAAGCTGAGTAATTTTCCGTTGTATATAAACATTTTCTTTATCCATTCACCCATCGATGGACACTTAGATTGTTTCTATGTCTTGGGTATTGTAAATAATACTGGAGGTTAACATGGTGGTGCAGATATCTTTTTGAGTTAGTGTGTTCATTTTCTTGGGATAAATATCCCAAGAAAGTGGAATTGCTGGAACGTGTGATAATTCTATTTTTAATTTTTGGAGGAACTTCCATAATGTTTTCCATAGTACGTGCACCAATTAACATTCCCATCAACAGTGCCAAAGGGTTCCCTTTTCTCCCACCCTCGCCAGTACTTGTTATTTCTGGTCTTTTTGATAATCGCCATTCTGACAGGTGTGAGGTGATATATCATTGTGGTTTTGATTTGCATTTCCTTAATAATTAATGATGCTAAGCATCTTTTCATGTACTTGTTACCCTCTCTGTCTTCTTTGGAAAGTTTTCTTTTCACATCCTTTTTTTTTAAAATCAGGTCGTTTGGGATTTTTTGCTGTTGAGTTGTATGAGTTGCTTAAATATTTTGGATATTAACCCCTTATCAGATATCATGACTTTTTATTTGATGGTTGCTGATCTTTTTTACCTTTCATTTTGACATTGGAATAGCAGCCTCCCATTGATCCCCAGAAAGGAGAAAGGACAATAACAGAGTATAAGGATGGGTCTGCTGTACAATAGACTGAAAACAGGAGACTCGAGTCCCAAATATCAGATTGGTCTTTGCCTACAGGACCATGGGTAGTCCTTTTCCCTGTCTGGTCTCAGCCCTAACACAGAAAAACATTGCATATCCCAATGGTTAGAGTGGGGGGAAAACTTGGGCACATTTAATTACTGGTTTCATGATCTTTAGCAAATGTTGAGCCTCCATATAGATGAGACCCAAATGTAATGTCTAGGCATGACTTATGCATACATGGAGACTATAAGGAGAGAGTTATGGACTGAATTGTATCTCCCCAAAATTCATGTTGAAATCCTAACCCCTAGTACCTCAGAATGTGGCTGTTTGAGGAGATATGGCCTTTAAAAAGGTTATTAAGGTAAAATAAGTTCATATGGAAGGGCCCTAAACCAATATAGCTGGTGTCCTTAAAGGAGGAGATTAGGACACAGAAAACACAGACCTGGGAATGACCATGTAAGGATACAGCGAGAAAGTGGCCATCTGTCAGCCAAGGAGGGAAGCCTCAGGAGAAACCAAACCTACTGAAACTTTTACCTTGGGCTTCTAGCCTCCAGAACTTTGAGAAAATAAATTTCTGTTGTTTAAGCCACCCAGTCTGTGGTATTTTGTTATGAAAGCCCTAGAAATCTAATATAGGGAGGAAATGCACAAACGTGATATTTTTTAAAAAACTTAATGAGTGGCAGATGGCAAGTTGTTTATTAATATCTGGGTTTGGCTATAGTTTTCACTTTTTCTAAATTAGTGTGGGTCATCTTCAAAATCAGAATTAAAGCTTATGGAGGAATTCCCGGGCGGTCCAGTGATTAGGACTCTGTGCTTCCACTGCAGGGGGCACGGGTTCGATCCCTGGTTGGGGAACTAAGATCCTGCATGTTATGCGGCACAGCCAAAAAGATAAAAAATAACAAAATAAAGCTCATGAAAACAGTGGCTGGTAGGAAATATTTCAGACATAGAGATAGTATAGAAAATAGTATATCAGGGAATTCCCTGGTGGCCAATGGTTAGGACTCCGCGCTTTCACTTCTGTGGCCCAGGTTCAATCCCTGATCGGGGAACTAAGATCCCACAAGCTGTGCAGTGCCGCCAAAACAAAACAAAACAAAACAAAAACAGACACTGGGGATCTCTCATCACACCAGAAACAACCATGCTAGCACCATGATCTTGGCCTCTAGAACTGTAAGAAAAATTTAAAAATAAATAAATAAAAATTAAAAAAAAAACTTCTTTAAAAAAAACAAGAAAATAGTATATCAGACTTCAGTATACTCACATTAAGAAATAAAACATTACATGTAGAGGTGAAAGTCACCGGTGCACCCTTCTATGATTTCCCAGAGGTAACCATTATCAAGATATGGGGGGTTTTACTCTTGAAATCTTTCTTTACATTTTCTCCTCAAGTGAAGTATAGTATTGTTTTGTTGCATGTTTTACTCATAGATGCCTGGCTCCCTAATGGAAAAGGAGAAAGGAAGAAACATAAGGAGAACAAATCCACATTCACCTCTCAACAGTGTGACCTGCCATTTATGCTTCCTTGCCATGTGAATTCTCTTTCTAGAGTTTCTAAAATGGACACACCCATTGTCTCACTTTATATGCTGTAGGTGGCACCAATAGAATATTATTATCCCCCACATACTATTTTCAGTCACTTTTTTATCCACTGTGTCAAAATCTTAGAGTTCCCAGGTGCCAGGTAGCCCAAAACAATGACGCAGTGTCTCCTGAACATGAAACTTCTTCCCTTTATCCAGGCCTAATTTTCTGTCTTTCATTCACACTGTTGCTTATCTAGGCCTGTACATCGAGAACCTAATATGAGCCAACCGGATGAAAGAAGACAGTGATTGAAGGGAGTTAGTTTTCCTGTGTCCAGATTAATACCCAGATCCCTCAGTTGGTTTAGGGATGCAGGCTGTAGAGAACTTGAGCTGAATTTGTATTACAAGTGTTGGGCATGTGTATATTTTCCTTTCCTTTTATTATTTTTATTTGCACAAGGAAGTACTTCAAAGGTGTTTTCATTCACCTGTGTTGATTGTTCCTGGGGACTTACCTGAATGATCCTGTGACTAAACTTCCCCTGAATTCTCCCTTCTGGAAACTGTGGGGCCGAGTGCTGGGTGATCTCATGCAGTTCCTCACCCTTTCCCTCTCCTGTGGCACTCACTGCTTTGCTAACTGGGTGGCAAAACTGATGAACATGCTTTCAATTCAAGGGGCTTTATTTGGAGGGCACAGAAAGAAGCGTGTTGTGAAATTTACTTTCATCTCTTGACCTTCACTAAAATCCTGGGAAGTGGAGACATTGTCTGACTGCTGAATGTCAGGTTTATTTGAGAGACATACTTGCCCGTCCGCTAGGCATCTGTTATGTCCCTGAAGCTGCCCAGTTGGGACTGTCATGTGGTATATTCATGAACTACTTCTGGAACCATGCTATTCTATTACCTAATTCCCTTGGCTTAGGGATGTTCCTCATTCTGACACTGACCAGTTTCCTGGGCTGGAGTTTTTTTTGTTTTTGTTTTTTTTTTTCACTTCCCAAACTAAGACACTTTTGTTGTAAATAAAAATAGAAAGTGCAGGAGGTGGGAAAAATTGTTTGAAACCCTTAAAGTCTACTACTTATGAATAAGCACTGTTACCATTTCTTCATATATTTTCTCAGAAATTTTACTTTGCAAATGTTACCGTATTTAAGAATGTAAATGAGATAATATCCTTAAACTTTTGTAAAATGCCTTTTTAATATAAATATCATATTATGAAGGTCAATTCATGCCAATCAATATAAATGCACATAATAATAAAAATGGCAGTAGAAACACTAATGGCCAATTTAGGTATGATAATCATAAGAACTGTTAATTATAACTGCTGACTCCCTCAGTTCCCCACACTGTGGTCAGTGCTAAACCTGTACTTGCTCATTTAATCCTCATCACAACCTATGAGGAGGAGCTCCTGTTGCCCGACTAGCCATCAGGGAGCTGAGGCACAGTGATGGCGGTGCTAGCCAGTCACAAGATGAAGCTATGAACCAATTCTGGGTGGCAGCTGAGCCCCACATCTAACTAGTGTACACGAGCGCCTCTCATCTCATGAGACACTCAACCTTACTGTTCATCAGGGCACAGCAAAATAAAACTAATTAAGGTCCCATGGTTTTGTTCTCAGTTAACTAGGCAAAAGTTTAAAATATTGATTTTAATCAGTGTGGTTTGGAATTTGAGGACCTGTGTCCTGTTACATTGTGGAAGGGGCTCCTCCAGATCTTGCTCCCTTCCTGTGTCTCTGGGATGTTCCTATTCTAAAGTGAATGGCTTTTCCTGTGCTTGGGGCAGAAAGTGCTGTTTCTCCAGCCATTTTAATATTTTATGTAATTGCAAGAGCAATAGGTATTTATTATAGTTAAAAATAGGTGATATAGGGGCTTCCCTGGTGGCGCAGTGGTTGAGAGTCTGCCTGCCGATGCAGGTGACACGGGTTCGAGCCCTGGTCTGGGAAGATCCCACATGCCGCGGAGCAACTGGGCCCGTGAGCCACAACTACTGAGCCTGTGCGTCTGGAGCCTGTGCTCCGCAACAAGAGAGGCCGCGATAGTGAGAGGCCCGCGCACCGCGATGAAGAGTGGCCCCCGCCTGCCACAACTGGAGAAACCCCTCGCACAGAAACAAAGACCTAACACAGCCATAAATAAATAAATAACCTATGGTGAGAGTTCTCATGGTGATAGTGCCCATGGTGACAGTGCCCATGGTGACAGTGCCCATGGTGGCAGTGCCCACGGTGATAGTGCCCATGGTGATAGTGCCCATGGTGACATTGCTCACGGTGACAGTGCTCATGGTGACAGTGCTCACGGTGACAGTGCCTATGGTGACAGTGCTCATGGTGACAGTGGCCATGGTGATAGTGCTCACAGTGACAGTGCCCATGGTGATAGTGCCTATGGTGATAGTGCTCATGGTGACAGTGCCCATGGTGATAGTGCTCTTGGTGACAGTGCCCATGGTGAAAGTGCTCACGGTGACAGTGCCCATGGTGATAGTGCTCACGGTGACAGTGCCTATGGTGACAGTGCCCATGGTGACAGTGCCCATGGTGGCAGTGCCCATGGTGGCAGTGCCCACGGTGATAGTGCCCATGGTGACAGTGCCCATGGTGACATTGCTCACGGTGACAGTGCTCATGGTGACAGTGCTCTCAGTGACAGTGCCTATCGTGACAGTGCTCACAGTGACAGTGCCTATGGTGACAGTGCTCATGGTGACAGTGGCCATGGTGATAGTGCTCACGGTGACAGAGCCCATGGTGATAGTGCCCATGGTGATAGTGCTCATGGTGACAGTGCCCATGGTGATAGTGCTCTTGGTGACAGTGCCCATGGTGAAAGTGCTCACGGTGACAGTGCCCATGGTGATAGTGTTCACGGTGACAGTGCCCATGGTGGCAGTGCCCATGGTGACAGTGCCCACGGTGGCAGTGCCCACGGTGACAGTGCCCACGGTGACAGTGCCCACGGTGATAGTGCTCACGGTGACCGTACTCACGGTGACAGTTCCCATGGTGATAGTGCCCATGGTGAAAGTGCTCATGGTGACAGTGCCCATGGTGATAGTGCTCATGGTGACAGTGCCCATGGTGACAGTGCTCACGGTGACACTGCCCATGGTGATAGTGCTCACGGTGACAGTGCCCATGGTGACAGTGCCCATGGTGACAGTGCCCATGGTGATACTGCTCAAGGTGACAGTGCTCACGGTGACAGTGCCCATGGTGATAGTGCCCATGGTGAAAGTGCTTATGGTGACAGTGCCCATGGTGATAGTGCTCATGGTGACAGTGCCCATGGTGACAGTGCTCACGGTGACACTGCCCATGGTGATAGTGCTCACGGTGACAGTGCCCATGGTGACAGTGCCCATGGTGACAGTGCCTATGGTGACAGTTCCCATGGTGATAGAGCCCATGGTGACAGTGCCCATGGTGACAGTGCCCCTGGTGGCAGTGCCCACGGTGATAGTGCCCATGGTGACAGTGCCCATGGTGACATAGCTCACGGTGACAGTGCTCATGGTGACAGTGCTCACGGTGACAGTGCCTATGGTGACAGTGCTCATGGTGACAGTGGCCATGGTGATAGTGCTCACAGTGACAGTGCCCATGGTGAAAGTGCTCACGGTGACAGTGCCCATGGTGATAGTGCTCACGGTGACAGTGCCTATGGTGACAGTGCCCATGGTGGCAGTGCCCAAGGTGGCAGTGCCCACGGTGATAGTGCCCATGGTGACAGTGCCCATGGTGATATTGCTCACGGTGACAGTGCTCATGGTGACAGTGCTCACGGTGACAGTGCCTATGGTGACAGTGCTCACAGTGACAGTGCCTATGGTGATAGTGCTCATGGTGACAGTGCCCATGGTGATAGTGCTCACGGGGACAGTGCCCACGGTGACCGTGCCCACGGTGACAGTGCTCATGGTGACAGTGCCCATGGTGATACTGCTCAAGGTGACAGTGCTCACGGTGACAGTGCCCATGGTGATAGTGCCCAAGGTGAGAGTGCTCATGGTGACAGTACCCATGGTGATAGTGCTCACGGTGACAGTGCTCATGGTGGCAGTGCCCATGGTGACAGTGCCCACGGTGGCAGTGCCCACTGTGACAGTGCCCACGGTGACAGTGCTCACGGTGATAGTGCTCACGGTGACCGTACTCATGGTGACAGTTCCCATGGTGAGAGTGCCCAAGGTGAAAGTGCTCATGGTGACAGTGCCCATGGTGATAGTGCTCATGGTGAAAGTGCCCATGGTGAAAGTGCTCACGGTGACAGTGCCCATGGTGATAGTGCTCATGGTGACAGTGCCCATGGTGACAGTGCTCACGGTGACACTGCCCATGGTGATAGTGCTCACGGTGACAGTGCCCATGGTGACAGTGCCCATGGTGACAGTGCCTATGGTGACAGTTCCCATGGTGATAGTGCCCATGGTGACAGTGCCCATGGTGACAGTGCCCATGGTGGCAGTGCCCACGGTGATAGTGCCCATGGTGACAGTGCCCATGGTGATACTGCTCAAGGTGACAGTGCTCACGGTGACAGTGCCCACGGTGATAGTGCCCACGGTGACAGTGCTCATGGTGACAGTACCCATGGTGATAGTGCTCACGGTGACAGTGCCCATGGTGACAGTGCTCACGGTGACAGTGGCCATGGTGATAGTGCTCACGGTGACAGTGCCCATGGTGATAGTGCTCACGGTGACAGTGCCCATGTGACAGTGCTCACGGTGACAGTGGCCATGGTGATAGTGCTCACGGTGACAGTGCCCATGGTGATAGTGCCTATGGTGACAGTGCTCATGGTGACAGTGCCCATGGTGATAGTGCTCATGGTGACAGTGCTCATGGTGACAGTACTCATGGTGACAGGGCCCAGGGTGATAGGGCTTATGGTGACAGTGCCCATGGTGACAGTGCCCATGGTGACAGTGCTCACGGTGACAGTGGCCATGGTGATAGTGCACACGGTGACCGTGCTCACCGTGACAGTTCCCATGGTGATAGTGCCTACGGTGACAGTGCCCACGGTGACAGTGCCCATGGTGACAGTGCCCACGGTGATAGTGCTCACAGTGACAGTGCTCACGGTGACAGTACCCATGGTGACAGTGCTCACGGTGACAATTCCCATGGTGACAGTGCCCATGGTGATAGTGCTCATGGTGACAGTGCCCATGGTGATAGTGCCTATGGTGATAGTGCTCATGGTGACAGTGCCCATGGTGATAGTGCTCACGGTGACAGTGCCCATGGTGATAGTGTTTACGGTGACAGTGCTCATGGTGGCTGTGCCCATGGTGACAGTGCCCACGGTGGCAGTGCCCACGGTGACAGTGCCCACGGTGATAGTGCTCACAGTGACCGTACTCACGGTGACAGTGCCCATGGTGATAGTGCCTATGGTGATAGTGCTCATGGTGACAGTCCCCATGGTGATAGTGCTCTTGGTGACAGTGCCCATGGTGAAAGTGCTCACGGTGACAGTGCCCATGGTGATAGTGTTCACGGTGACAGTGCTCATGGTGGCAGTGCCCACGGTGACAGTGCCCACGGTGGCAGTGCCCACGGTGACAGTGCCCACGGTGACAGTTCCCATGGTGATACTGCCCATGGTGAAAGTGGTCATGGTGACAGTGCCCATTGTGACAGTGCCCACGGTGACAGTGCCCATGGTGACAGTGCCCACGGTGATAGTGCTCACGGTGACAGTTCCCATGGTGACAGTGCCTATGGTGATAGTGCTCATGGTGACAGTGCCCATGGTGACAGTGCTCACGGTGACAGTTCCCATGGTGATAGTGCCCATGGTGAAAGTGCTCATGGTGACAGTGCCCATGGTGATAGTGCTCATGGTGACAGTGCCCATGGTGACAGTGCTCACGGTGACAGTTCCCATGGTGACAGTGCCCACGGTGACAGTGCAAATGGTGACAGTGCCCACGGTGATAGTGCTCACAGTGACAGTTCTTACGGTGACAGTTCCCATGGTGACAGTGCTCACGGTGACAGTTCCCATGGTGACAGTGCCCATGGTGATAGTGCTCACGGTGACAGTGCCCATGGTGATAGTGACTATGGTGATAGTGCTCATGGTGACAGTGCCCATGGTGATAGTGCTCACGGTGACAGTGCCCACGGTGACCGTGCCCACGGTGACAGTGCCTATGGTGACAGTGCCCATGGTGATACTGCTCAAGGTGACAGTGCTCACGGTGACAGTGCCCACGGTGATAGTGCCCACGGTGACAGTGCTCATGGTGACAGTACCAATGGTGATAGTGCTCACGGTGACAGTGCCCACGGTGACAGTGCCCATGGTGACAGTGCTCACGGTGACAGTGCCCATGGTGACAGTGCCCATGGTGGCAGTGCCCATGGTGGCAGTGCCCATGGTGATAGTGCCTATGGTGACAGTGCCCATGGTGACATTGCTCACGGTGACAGTGCTCAGGGTGACAGTGCTCACAGTGACAGTGCCTATGGTGATAGTGCTCACGGTGACAGTGCCCATGATGATAGTGCTCACGGTGACAGTGCCCATGGTGACACTGCTCACGGTGACAGTGCTCATGGTGACAGTGCCTATGGTGATAGTGCTTATGGTGACAGTGCCCATGGTGATAGTGCTCTTGGTGGCAGTGCCCATGGTGAAAGTGCTCACGGTGACAGTGCCCATGGTGATAGTGTTCACGGTGACAGTGCTCATGGTGGCAGTGCCCATGGTGACAGTGCCCACGGTGGCAGTGCCCACTGTGACAGTGCCCACGGTGACAGTGCCCAGGGTGATAGTGCTCACGGTGACCATACTCATGGTGACAGTTCCCATGGTGATAGTGCCCAAGGTGAAAGTGCTCATGGTGACAGTGCCCAAGGTGATAGTGCTCATGGTGAAAGTGCCCATGGTGACAGTGCTCACGGTGACACTGCCCATGGTGATACTGCTCACGGTGACAGTGCCCATGATGACAGTGCCCATGGTGACAGTGCTCACAGTGACAGTGCCTATGGTGACAGTGCTCATGGTGACAGTGGCCATGGTGATAGTGCTCACAGTGATAGTGCCCATGGTGATAGTGCCTATGGTGATAGTGCTCATGGTGACAGTGCCCATGGTGATAGTGTTCACGGTGACAGTGCTCATGGTGGCAGTGCCCATGGTGACAGTGCCCACGGTGGCAGTGCCCACGGTGACAGTGCCCACGGTGATAGTGCTCACGGTTACCGTACTCACGGTGACAGTGCCCATGGTGATAGTGCCCATGGTGATAGTGCTCATGGTGACAGTGCCCATGGTGATAGTGCTCTTGGTGACAGTGCCCATGGTGAAAGTGCTCACGGTGCCAGTGCCCATGGTGACAGTGTTCACGGTGACAGTGCTCATGGTGGCAGTGCCCATGGTGACAGTGCCCACGGTGGCAGTGCCCACGGTGACAGTGCCCACGGTGACAGTGCCTACGGTGATAGTGCTCACGGTGACCGTACTCACGGTGACAGTTCCCATGGTGATAGTGCCCAAGGTGAAAGTGCTCATGGTGACAGTGCCCATGGTGACAGTGCTCATGGTGACAGTGCCCATGGTGACAGTGCTCACGGTGACACTGCCCATGGTGATAGTGCTCACGGTGACAGTGCCCATGGTGACAGTGCCCATGGTGACAGTGCCTATGGTGACAGTGCCATGGTGATACTGCTCAAGGTGACAGTGCTCACGGTGACAGTGCCCATGGTGATAGTGCCCATGGTGAAAGTGCTTATGGTGACAGTGCCCATGGTGATAGTGCCTATGGTGACAGTGCTCATGGTGACAGTGCCCATGGTGATAGTGCTCATGGTGACAGTGCTCATGGTGACAGTACTCATGGTGACAGGGCCCAGGGTGATAGGGCTTATGGTGACAGTGCCCATGGTGACAGTGCCCATGGTGACAGTGCTCACGGTGACAGTGGCCATGGTGATAGTGCACACGGTGACCGTGCTCACCGTGACAGTTCCCATGGTGATAGTGCCTACGGTGACAGTGCCCACGGTGACAGTGCCCATGGTGACAGTGCCCACGGTGATAGTGCTCACAGTGACAGTGCTCACGGTGACAGTACCCATGGTGACAGTGCTCACGGTGACAATTCCCATGGTGACAGTGCCCATGGTGATAGTGCTCATGGTGACAGTGCCCATGGTGATAGTGCCTATGGTGATAGTGCTCATGGTGACAGTGCCCATGGTGATAGTGCTCACGGTGACAGTGCCCATGGTGATAGTGTTCACGGTGACAATGCTCATGGTGGCAGTGCCCATGGTGACAGTGCCCACGGTGGCAGTGCCCACGGTGACAGTGCCCACGGTGATAGTGCTCACAGTGACCGTACTCACGGTGACAGTGCCCATGGTGATAGTGCCTATGGTGATAGTGCCTATGGTGATAGTGCTCATGGTGACAGTCCCCATGGTGATAGTGCTCTTGGTGACAGTGCCCATGGTGAAAGTGCTCACGGTGACAGTGCCCATGGTGATAGTGTTCACGGTGACAGTGCTCATGGTGGCAGTGCCCACGGTGACAGTGCCCACGGTGACAGTGCCCACGGTGACAGTGCCCACGGTGACAGTTCCCATGGTGATACTGCCCATGGTGAAAGTGGTCATGGTGACAGTGCCCATGGTGACAGTGCCCACGGTGACAGTGCCCATGGTGACAGTGCCCACGGTGATAGTGCTCACGGTGACAGTTCCCATGGTGACAGTGCCTATGGTGATAGTGCTCATGGTGACAGTGCCCATGGTGACAGTGCTCACGGTGACAGTTCCCATGGTGATAGTGCCCATGGTGAAAGTGCTCATGGTGACAGTGCCCATGGTGATAGTGCTCATGGTGACAGTGCCCATGGTGACAGTGCTCACGGTGACAGTTCCCATGGTGACAGTGCCCACGGTGACAGTGCCCATGGTGACAGTGCCCACGGTGATAGTGCTCACAGTGACAGTTCTTACGGTGACAGTTCCCATGGTGACAGTGCTCACGGTGACAGTTCCCATGGTGACAGTGCCCATGGTGATAGTGCTCACGGTGAGAGTGCCCATGGTGATAGTGACTATGGTGATAGTGCTCATGGTGACAGTGCCCATGGAGATAGTGCTCACGGTGACAGTGCCCACGGTGACCGTGCCCACGGTGACAGTGCCTATGGTGACAGTGCCCATGGTGATACTGCTCAAGGTGACAGTGCTCACGGTGACAGTGCCCACGGTGATAGTGCCCACGGTGACAGTGCTCATGGTGACAGTACCATTGGTGATAGTGCTCACGGTGACAGTGCCCACGGTGACAGTGCCCATGGTGACAGTGCTCACGGTGACAGTGCCCATGGTGACAGTGCCCATGGTGGCAGTGCCCATGGTGGCAGTGCCCATGGTGATAGTGCCCATGGTGACAGTGCCCATGGTGACATTGCTCACGGTGACAGTGCTCATGGTGACAGTGCTCACAGTGACAGTGCCTATGGTGACAGTGCTCACGGTGACAGTGCCCATGATGATAGTGCTCACGGTGACAGTGCCCATGGTGACAGTGCTCACGGTGACAGTGCTCATGGTGATAGTGCCTATGGTGATAGTGCTTATGGTGACAGTGCCCATGGTGATAGTGCTCTTGGTGACAGTGCCCATGGTGAAAGTGCTCACGGTGACAGTGCCCATGGTGATAGTGTTCACGGTGACAGTGCTCATGGTGGCAGTGCCCATGGTGACAGTGCCCACGGTGGCAGTGCCCACTGTGACAGTGCCCACGGTGACAGTGCCCACGGTGATAGTGCTCACGGTGACCGTACTCATGGTGACAGTTCCCATGGTGATAGTGCCCAAGGTGAAAGTGCTCATGGTGACAGTGCCCAAGGTGATAGTGCTCATGGTGAAAGTGCCCATGGTGACAGTGCTCACGGTGACACTGCCCATGGTGATAGTGCTCACGGTGACAGTGCCCATGATGACAGTGCCCATGGTGACAGTGCCTATGGTGACAGTGCTCACAGTGACAGTGCCTATGGTGACAGTGCTCATGGTGACAGTGGCCATGGTGATACTGCTCACAGTGATAGTGCCCATGGTGATAGTGCCTATGGTGATAGTGCTCATGGTGACAGTGCCCATGGTGATAGTGTTCACGGTGACAGTGCTCATGGTGGCAGTGCCCATGGTGACAGTGCTCACGGTGGCAGTGCCCACGGTGACAGTGCCCACGGTGATAGTGCTCACGGTTACCGTACTCACGGTGACAGTGCCCATGGTGATAGTGCCCATGGTGATAGTGCTCATGGTGACAGTGCCCATGGTGATAGTGCTCTTGGTGACAGTGCCCATGGTGAAAGTGCTCACGGTGCCAGTGCCCATGGTGATAGTGTTCACGGTGACAGTGCTCATGGTGGCAGTGCCCATGGTGACAGTGCCCACGGTGGCAGTGCCCACGGTGACAGTGCCCACGGTGACAGTGCCTACGGTGATAGTGCTCACGGTGACCGTACTCACGGTGACAGTTCCCATGGTGATAGTGCCCAAGGTGAAAGTGCTCATGGTGACAGTGCCCATGGTGACAGTGCTCATGGTGACAGTGCCCATGGTGACAGTGCTCACGGTGACACTGCCCATGGTGATAGTGCTCACGGTGACAGTGCCCATGGTGACAGTGCCCATGGTGACAGTGCCTATGGTGACAGTGCCATGGTGATACTGCTCAAGGTGACAGTGCTCACGGTGACAGTACCCATGGTGATAGTGCCCATGGTGAAAGTGCTTATGGTGACAGTGCTCATGGTGATAGTGCTCATGGTGACAGTGCCCATGGTGAGAGTGCTCACGGTGACAGTTCCCATGGTGATAGTGCCCATGGTGAAAGTGCTCATGGTGACAGTGCCCATGGTGATAGTGGTCATGGTGACAGTGCCCATGGTGACAGTGCCCACGGTGACAGTGCCCATGGTGACAGTGCCCACGGTGATAGTGCTCACAGTGACAGTTTTTACGGTGACAGTTCCCATGGTGACAGTGCTCACGGTGACAGTTCCCATGGTGACAGTGCCCATGGTGATAGTGCTCACGGTGACAGTGCCCATGGTGATAGTGCCTATGGTGATAGTGCTCATGGTGACAGTGCCCATGGTGATAGTGCTCACGGGGACAGTGCCCACGGTGACCGTGCCCACGGTGACAGTGCCTATGGTGACAGTGCCCATGGTGATACTGCTCAAGGTGAGAGTGCTCACGGTGACAGTGCCCACGGTGATAGTGCCCAAGGTGAGAGTGCTCATGGTGACACTACCCATGGTGATAGTGCTCACGGTGACAGTGCTCATGGTGGCAGTGCCCATGGTGACAGTGCCCACGGTGGCAGTGCCCACTGTGACAGTGCCCACGGTGACAGTGCCCACGGTGATAGTGCTCACGGTGACCGTACTCATGGTGACAGTTCCCATGGTGATAGTGCCCAAGGTGAAAATGCTCATGGTGACAGTGCCCATGGTGACAGTGCTCATGGTGAAAGTGCCCATGGTGACAGTGCTCACGGTGACACTGCCCATGGTGATAGTGCTCACGGTGACAGTGCCCATGGTGACAGTGCCCATGGTGACAGTGCCTATGGTGACAGTGCTCACGGTGACAGTGCTCATGGTGACAGTGCTCACAGTCACAGTGCCTATGGTGACAGTGCTCAGGGTGACAGTGGCCATGGTGATAGTGCTCACAGTGACAGTGCCCATGGTGATAGTGCCTATGGTGATAGTGCTCATGGTGACAGTGCCCATGGTGATAGTGTTCACGATGACAGTGCTCATGGTGGCAGTGCCCATGGTGACAGTGCCCACGGTGGCAGTGCCCACGGTGACAGTGCCCACGGTGATAGTGCTCACGGTGACCGTACTCACAGTGACAGTTCCCATGGTGATAGTGCCCAAGGTGAAAGTGCTCATGGTGACAGTGCCCATGGTGATAGTGCTCATGGTGACAGTGCCCATGGTAACAGTGCTCACGGTGACACTGCCCATGGTGATAGTGCTCACGGTGACAGTGCCCATGGTGACAGTGCCCATGGTGACAGTGCCTATGGTGACAGTGCCCATGGTGATACTGCTCAAGGTGACAGTGCTCACGGTGACAGTGTCCATGGTGATAGTGCCCATGGTGAAAGTGCTCATGGTGACAGTGCCCATGGTGATAGTGCTCATGGTGACAGTGCCCATGGTGACAGTGCTCACGGTGACACTGCCCATGGTGATAGTGCTCACGGTGACAGTGCCCATGGTGAAAGTGCTCACGGTGACAGTGCCCATGGTGATAGTGTTCACGGTGACAGTGCTCATGGTGGCAGTGCCCATGGTGACAGTGCCCACGGTGGCAGTGCCCACGGTGACAGTGCCCACGGTGACAGTGCCAACGGTGATAGTGCTAACGGTGACCGTACTCACGGTGACAGTTCCCATGGTGATAGTGCCCATGGTGAAAGTGGTCATGGTGACAGTGCCCATAGTGACATTGCCCACGGTGACAGTGCCCATGGTGACAGTGCCCACGGTGATAGTGCTCACGGTGACTGTTCCCATGGTGACAGTGCCTATGGTCATAGTGCTCATGGTGACAGTGCCCATGGTGACAGTGCTCACGGTGACAGTTCCCATGGTGATAGTGCTCATGGTGACAGTGTCCATGGTGATAGTGTTCACGGTGACAGTGCTCATGGTGGCAGTGCCCATGGTGACAGTGCCCACGGTGGCAGTGCCCACGGTGACAGTGCCCACGGTGATAGTGCTCACAGTGACCGTACTCACAGTGACAGTGCCCATGGTGATAGTGCCTATGGTGATAGTGCTCATGGTGACAGTCCCCATGGTGATAGTGCTCTTGGTGACAGTGCCCATGGTGAAAGTGCTCACGGTGACAGTGCCCATGGTGATAGTGTTCACGGTGACAGTGCTCACGGTGGCAGTGCCCATTGTGACAGTGCCCACGGTGGCAGTGCCCACGGTGACAGTACCCACGGTGACAGTTTCCATGGTGATAGTGCCCATGGTGAAAGTGGTCATGGTGACAGTGCCCATGGTGACAGTGCCCACGGTGACAGTGCCCATGGTGACAGTGCCCACGGTGATAGTGCTCACGGTGACAGTTCCCATGGTGACAGTGCCTATGGTGATAGTGCTCATGATGACAGTGCCCATGGTGACAGTGCTCACGGTGACAGTTCCCATGGTGATAGTGTCCATGGTGAAAGTGCTCATGGTGACAGTGCCCATGGTGAGAGTGCTCATGGTGAGAGTGCCCATGGTGACAGTGCCCACGGTGACAGTGCCCATGGTGACAGTGCCCACGGTGATAGTGCTCACAGTGACAGTTCTTACGGTGATAGTTCCCATGGTGACAGTGCTCACGGTGACAGTTCCCATGGTGACAGTGCCCATGGTGATAGTGCTCACGGTGACAGTGCCCATGGTGATAGTGCTCATGGTGACAGTGCCCATGGTGATAGTGCTCACGGTGACAGTGCCCACGGTGACCGTGCCCACGGTGACAGTGCCTATGGTGACAGTGCCCATGGTGATACTGCTCAAGGTGACAGTGCTCACGGTGACAGTGCCCACGGTGATAGTGCCCACGGTGACAGTGCTCATGGTGACAGTACCCATGGTGATAGTGCTCACGGTGACAATGCCCACGGTGACAGTGCCCATGGTGACAGTGCTCACGGTGACAGTGCCCATGGTGACAGTGCCCATGGTGGCAGTGCCCATGGTGACAGTGCTCACGGTGACACTGCCCATGGTGATAGTCCTCACGGTGACAGTGCCCATGGTGACAGTGCCCATGGTGACAGTGCCCATGGTGATACTGCTCAAGGTGACAGTGCTCACGGTGACAGTGCCCATGGTGATAGTGCCCATGGTGAAAGTGCTCATGGTGACAGTGCCCATGGTGATAGTGCTCATGGTGACAGTGCCCATGGTGACAGTGCTCACGGTGACACTGCCCATGGTGATAGTGCTCACGGTGACAGTGCCCATGGTGAAAGTGCTCACGGTGACAGTGCCCATGGTGATAGTGTTCACGGTGACAGTGCTCATGGTGGCAGTGCCCATGGTGACAGTGCCCACGGTGGCAGTGCCCACGGTGACAGTGCCTATGGTGATAGTGCTCACGGTGACAGTGCCCATGGTGACAGTGCTCACGGTGACAGTTCCCATGGTGATAGTGCCCATGGTGAAAGTGCTCATGGTGACCGTGCCCATGGTGACAGTGCCCATGGTGGCAGTGCCCATGGTGGCAGTGCCCATGGTGATAGTGCCCATGGTGACAGTGCCCATGGTGACATTGCTCACGGTGACAGTGCTCATGGTAACAGTGCTCACAGTGACAGTGCCTATGGTGACAGTGCTCACGGTGACAGTGCCCATGGTGACAGTGCTCACGGTGACACTGCCCATGGTGATAGTGCTCATGGTGACAGTGCTCATGGTGACAGTGCTCATGGTGACAGGGCCCAGGGTGATAGGGCTTATGGTGACAGTGCCCATGGTGACAGTGCCCATGGTGACAGTGCTCACGGTGACAGTGGCCATGGTGATAGTGCACACGGTGACCGTGCTCACCGTGACAGTTCCCATGGTGATAGTGCCCACGGTGACAGTGCCCACGGTGACAGTGCCCATGGTGACAGTGCCCACGGTGATAGTGCTCACAGTGACAGTGCTCACGGTGACAGTACCCATGGTGACAGTGCTCACGGTGACAATTCCCATGGTGACAGTGCCCATGGTGATAGTGCTCATGGTGACAGTGCCAATGGTGATAGTGCCTATGGTGATAGTGCTCGTGGTGACAGTGCCCATGGTGATAGTGCTCACGGTGACAGTGCCCATGGTGATAGTGTTCACGGTGACAGTGCCCACGGTGACAGTGCCCACGGTGATAGTGCTCACGGTGACCGTACTCTCGGTGACAGTTCCCATGGGGATAGTGCCCATGGTGAGAGTGCTCATGGTGACAGTGCCCATGGTGATAGTGCTCATGGTGACAGTGCCCATGGTGACAGTGCTCACGGTGACACTGCCCATGGTGATAGTGCTCACGGTGACAGTGCCCATGGTGACAGTGCCCATGGTGGCAGTGCCCACGGTGATAGTGCCCATGGTGACAGTGCCCATGGTGACATTGCTCACGGTGACAGTGCTCATGGTGACAGTGCTCACAGTGACAGTGCCTATGGTGACAGTGCTCATGGTGACAGTGGCCATGGTGATAGTGCTCACAGTGACAGTGCCCATGGTGATAGTGCCTATGGTGATAGTGCTCATGGTGACAGTGCCCATGGTGATAGTGTTCACGGTGACAGTGCTCATGGTGGCAGTGCCCACGGTGACAGTGCCCACGGTGGCAGTGCCCACGGTGACAGTGCCCACGGTGATAGTGCTTACAGTGACCGTACTCACAGTGACAGTGCCCATGGTGATAGTGCCTATGGTGATAGTGCTCATGGTGACAGTCCCCATGGTGATAGTGCTCTTGGTGACAGTGCCCATGGTGAAAGTGCTCACGGTGACAGTGCTCATGGTGATAGTGTTCACGGTGACAGTGCTCATGGTGGCAGTGCCCATGGTGACAGTGCCCACGGTGGCAGTGCCCACGGTGACAGTTTCCATGGTGATAGTGCCCATGGTGAAAGTGGTCATGGTGACAGTGCCCATGGTGACAGTGCCCACGGTGACAGTGCCCATGGTGACAGTGCCCACGGTGATAGTGCTCACGGTGACAGTTCCCATGGTGACAGTGCCTATGGTGATAGTGCTCATGATGACAGTGCCCATGGTGACAGTGCTCACGGTGACAGTTCCCATGGTGATAGTGTCCATGGTGAAAGTGCTCATGGTGACAGTGCCCATGGTGATAGTGCTCATGGTGAGAGTGCCCATGGTGACAGTGCCCACGGTGACAGTGCCCATGGTGACAGTGCCCACGGTGATAGTGCTCACGGTGACAGTTCTTACGGTGACAGTTCCCATGGTGACAGTGCTCACGGTGACAGTTCCCATGGTGACAGTGCCCATGGTGATAGTGCTCACGGTGACAGTGCCCATGGTGATAGTGACTATGGTGATAGTGCTCACGGTGACAGTGCCCATGGTGACAGTGCCCATGGTGGCAGTGCCCATGGTGGCAGTGCCCATGGTGATAGTGCCCATGGTGACAGTGCCCATGGTGACATTGCTCACGGTGACAGTACCCATGGTGATAGTGCTCACGGTGACAGTGCCCATGGTGACAGTGCCCATGGTGATAGTGCTCACGGTGACAGTGCCCATGGTGACAGTGCCCATGGTGACAGTGCCCATGGTGGCAGTGCCCATGGTGGCAGTGCCCACGGTGATAGTGCCCATGGTGACAGTGCCCATGGTGACATTGCTCACGGTGACAGTGCTCATGGTGACAGTGCTCACAGTGACAGTGCCTATGGTGACAGTGCTCACGGTGACAGTGCCCATGGTGACAGTGCTCACGGTGACAGTGCCCATGGTGATGGTGTTCACGGTGACAGTGCTCATGGTGGCAGTGCCCATGGTGACAGTGCCCACAGTGGCAGTGCCCACTGTGACAGTGCCCACGGTGACAGTGCCCACGGTGATAGTGCTCATGGTGACAGTGCCCATGGTGACAGTGCTCACGGTGACACTGCCCATGGTGATAGTGCCCAAGGTGAAAGTGCTCATGGTGACAGTGCCCATGGTGATAGTGCTCATGGTGACAGTGCCCATGGTGACAGTGCTCACGGTGACACTGCCCATGGTGATAGTGCTCACGGTGACAGTGCCCATGGTGACAGTGCCCATGGTGACAGTGCCTATGGTGACAGTGCTCACGGTGACATTTCCCATGGTGACAGTGCCCATGGTGATAGTGCTCACGGTGACAGTGTCCATGGTGATAGTGCCTATGGTGATAGTGCTCATGGTGACAGTGCCCATGGTGATAGTGCTCACAGTGACAGTGCCCACGGTGACCGAGCCCACGGTGACAGTGCCTATGGTGACAGTGCCCATGGTGATACTGCTCAAGGTGACAGTGCCCACGGTGACAGTGCCCACGGTGATAGTGCCCACGGTGACAGTGCTCACGGTGACAGTACCCACGGTGATAGTGCTCACGGTGACAGTGCCCACGGTGACAGTGCCCATGGTGATAGTACTCACAGTGACAGTGCCCATGGTGACAGTGCACATGGTGACAGTGCCCATGGTGGCAGTGCCCATGGTGGCAGTGCCCATGGTGATAGTGCCCATGGTGACAGTGCCCATGGTGACATTGCTCACGGTGACAGTGCTCATGGTGACAGTGCTCACAGTGACAGTGCCTATGGTGACACTGTTCACGGTGACAGTGCCCATGATGATAGTGCTCACGGTGACAGTGCCCATGGTGACAGTGCTCACGGTGACAGTGGCCATGGTGATAGTGCTCACGGTGACAGTGCCCATGGTGACAGTGCCCATGGTGACAGTGCTCATGGTGACAGTGCCCATGGTGATAGTGCTCATGGTGACAGTGCTCATGGTGACAGTGCTCATGGTGACAGGGCCCAGGGTGATAGGGCTTATGGTGACAGTGCCCATGGTGACAGTGCCCATGGTGACAGTGCTCACGGTGACAGTGGCCATGGTGATAGTGCCCACGGTGACAGTGCCCACGGTGACAGTGCCCATGGTGACAGTGCCCACGGTGATAGTGCTCACAGTGACAGTGCTCACGGTGACAGTACCCATGGTGACAGTGCTCACGGTGACAATTCCCATGGTGACAGTGCCCATGGTGATAGTGCTCATGGTGACAGTGCCCATGGTGATAGTGCCTATGGTGATAGTGCTCATGGTGACAGTGCCCATGGTGATAGTGCTCACGGTGACAGTGCCCATGGTGATAGTGTTCACGGTGACAATGCTCATGGTGGCAGTGCCCATGGTGACAGTGCCCATGGTGGCAGTGCCCACGGTGGCAGTGCCCACGGTGACAGTGCCCACGGTGATAGTGCTCACGGTGACCGTACTCACGGTGACAGTTCCCATGGGGATAGTGCCCATGGTGAGAGTGCTCATGGTGACAGTGCGCATGGTGATAGTGCTCATGGTGACAGTGCCCATGGTGACAGTGCTCACGGTGACACTGCCCATGGTGATAGTGCTCACGGTGACAGTGCCCATGGTGACAGTGCCCATGGTGGCAGTGCCCACTGTGATAGTGCCCATGGTGACAGTGCCCATGGTGACATTGCTCACGGTGACAGTGCTCATGGTGACAGTGCTCACAGTGACAGTGCCTATGGTGACAGTGCTCATGGTGACAGTGGCCATGGTGATAGTGCTCACAGTGACAGTGCCCATGGTGATAGTGCCTATGGTGATAGTGCTCATGGTGACAGTGCCCATGGTGATAGTGTTCACGGTGACAGTGCTCATGGTGGCAGTGCCCATGGTGACAGTGCCCACGGTGGCAGTGCCCACGGTGACAGTGCCCACGGTGATAGTGCTCACAGTGACCGTACTCACGGTGACAGTGCCCATGGTGATAGTGCCTATGGTGATAGTGCTCATGGTGACAGTCCCCATGGTGATAGTGCTCTTGGTGACAGTGCCCATGGTGAAAGTGCTCACGGTGACAGTGCCCATGGTGATAGTGTTCACGGTGACAGTGCTCATGGTGGCAGTGCCCATGGTGACAGTGCCCACGGTGGCAGTGCCCACGGTGACAGTGCCCATGGTGACAGTTCCCATGGTGATAGTGCCCATGGTGAAAGTGGTCATGGTGACAGTGCCCATGGTGACAGTGCCCACGGTGACAGTGCCCATGGTGACAGTGCCCACGGTGATAGTGCTCACGGTGACAGTTCCCATGGTGACAGTGCCTATGGTGATAGTGCCCATGATGACAGTGCCCATGGTGACAGTGCTCACGGTGACAGTTCCCATGGTGATAGTGCCCATGGTGAAAGTGCTCATGGTGACAGTGCCCATGGTGATAGTGCTCATGGTGACAGTGCCCATGGTGACAGTGCCCACGGTGACAGTGCCCATGGTGACAGTGCCCACGGTGATAGTGCTCACAGTGACAGTTCTTACGGTGACAGTTCCCATGGTGACAGTGCTCACGGTGACAGTGCCCATGGTGATAGTGACTATGGTGATAATGCTCATGGTGACAGTGCCCATGGTGATAGTGCTCACGGTGACAGTGCCCACGGTGACCGTGCCCACGGTGACAGTGCCTATGGTGACAGTGCTCACAGTGACAGTGCCTATGGTGACAGTGCTCACGGTGACAGTGCCCATGATGATAGTGCTCACGGTGACAGTGCCCATGGTGACAGTGCTCACGGTGACAGTGCTCATGGTGATAGTGCCTATGGTGATAGTGCTCATGGTGACAGTGCCCATGGTGATAGTGCTCATGGTGGCAGTGCCCATGGTGACAGTGCCCACGGTGGCAGTGCCCACTGTGACAGTGCCCACGGTGACAGTGCCCACGGGGATAGTGCTCACGGTGACCGTACTCATGGTGACAGTTCCCATGGTGATAGTGCCCAAGGTGAAAGTGCTCATGGTGACAGTGCCCAAGGTGATAGTGCTCATGGTGAAAGTGCCCATGGTGACAGTGCTCACGGTGACACTGCCCATGGTGATAGTGCTTACGGTGACAGTGCCCATGGTGACAGTGCCCATGGTGACAGTGCCTATGGTGACAGTGCTCACAGTGACAGTGCCTATGGTGACAGTGCTCATGGTGACAGTGGCCATGGTGATAGTGCTCACAGTGACAGTGCCCATGGTGATAGTGCCTATGGTGATAGTGCTCATGGTGACAGTGCCCATGGTGATAGTGTTCACGGTGACAGTGCTCATGGTGGCAGTGCCCATGGTGACAGTGCCCACGGTGGCAGTGCCCACGGTGACAGTGCCCACGGTGATAGTGCTCACGGTGACCGTACTCACGGTGACAGTGCCCATGGTGATAGTGCCTATGGTGATAGTGCTCATGGTGACAGTGCCCATGGTGATAGTGCTCTTGGTGACAGTGCCCATGGTGAAAGTGCTCACGGTGACAGTGCCCATGGTGATAGTGTTCACGGTGACAGTGCTCATGGTGGCAGTGCCCATGGTGACAGTGCCCACGGTGGCAGTTCCCACGGTGACCGTGCCCACGGAGACAGTGCCCACGGTGATAGTGCTCACGGTGACCGTACTCACGGTGACAGTTCCCATGGTGATAGTGCCCAAGGTGAAAGTGCTCATGGTGACAGTGCCCATGGTGACAGTGCTCATGGTGACAGTGCCCATGGTGACAGTGCTCACGGTGACACTGCCCATGGTGATAGTGCTCACGGTGACAGTGCCCATGGTGACAGTGCCCATGGTGACAGTTCCTATGGTGACAGTGCCATGGTGATACTGCTCAAGGTGACAGTGCTCACGGTGACAGTGCCCATGGTGATAGTGCCCATGGTGAAAGTGCTCATGGTGACAGTGCCCATGGTGATAGTGCTCATGGTGACAGTGCCCATGGTGACAGTGCTCACGGTGACAGTTCCCATGGTGATAGTGCCCATGGTGAAAGTGCTCATGGTGACAGTGCGCATGGTGATAGTGCCCATGGTGAAAGTGCTCATGGTGACAGTGCCCATGGTGATAGTGCTCATGGTGACAGTGCCCATGGTGACAGTGCTCACGGTGACAGTTCCCATGGTGATAGTGCCCATGGTGAAAGTGCTCATGGTGACAGTGCCCATGGTGATAGTGCTCATGGTGACAATGCCCATGGTGACAGTGCCCACGGTGACAGTGCCCATGGTGACAGTGCCCACGGTGATAGTGCTCACTGTGACAGTTCTTATGGTGACAGTTCCCATGGTGACAGTGCTCACGGTGACAGTTCCCATGGTGACAGTGCCCATGGTGATAGTGCTCACGGTGACAGTGCCCATGGTGATAGTGCCTATGGTGATAGTGCTCATGGTGACAGTGCCCATGGTGATAGTGCTCACGGGGACCATGCCCACGGTGACCGTGCCCACGGTGACAGTGCCTATGGTGACAGTGCCCATGGTGATACTGCTCAAGGTGACAGTGCTCACTGTGACAGTGCCCACGGTGATAGTGCCCACGGTGACAGTGCTCATGGTGACAGTACCCATGGTGATAGTGCTCACGGTGACGGTGCCCATGGTGACAGTGCCCATGGTGATAGTGCTCACGGTGACAGTGCCCATGGTGACAGTGCCCATGGTGGCAGTGCCCATGGTGGCAGTGCCCATGGTGATAGTGCCCATGGTGACAGTGCCCATGGTGACATTTCTCACGGTGACAGTGCTCATGGTAACAGTGCCTATGGTGACAGTGCCCATGGTGATACTGCTCAAGGTGACAGTGCTCACGGTGACAGTGCCCACGGTGACAGTGCCCATGGTGATAGTACTCATGGTGACAGTGCCCATGGTGACAGTGCCCATGGTGACAGTGCCCATGGTGGCAGTGCCCATGGTGGCAGTGCCCATGGTGATAGTGCCCATGGTGACTGTGCCCATGGTGACATTGCTCACGGTGACAGTGCTCATGGTGACAGTGCTCACAGTGACAGTGCCTATGGTGACAGTGCTCACGGTGACAGTGCCCATGATGATAGTGCTCACGGTGACAGTGCCCATGGTGACAGTGCTCACGGTGACAGTGGCCATGGTGATAGTGCTCACGGTGACAGTGCCCATGGTGATAGTGCCTATGGTGACAGTGCTCATGGTGACAGTGCCCATGGTGATAGTGCTCATGGTGACAGTGCCCATGGTGACAGTGCCCATGGTGGCAGTGCCCATGGTGGCAGTGCCCATGGTGATAGTGCCCATGGTGACAGTGCCCATGGTGACATTGCTCACGGTGACAGTGCTCATGGTGACAGTGCTCACAGTAACAGTGCCTATGGTGACAGTGCTCACGGTGACAGTGCCCATGATGATAGTGCTCACGGTGACAGTGCCCATGGTGACAGTGCTCACGGTGACAGTGCCCATGGTGACAGTGCTCACGGTGACAGTTCCCATGGTGATAGTGCCCAAGGTGAAAGTGCTCATGGTGACAGTGCCCATGGTGATAGTGCTCATGGTGACAGTGCCCATGGTGACAGTGCTCACGGTGACACTGCCCATGGTGATAGTGCTCACGGTGACAGTGCCCATGGTGACAGTGCCCATGGTGACAGTGCCTATGGTGACAGTGCTCACGGTGACAGTTCCCATGGTGACAGTGCCCATGGTGATAGTGCTCACGGTGACAGTGCCCATGGTGATAGTGCCTATGGTGATAGTGCTCATGGTGACAGTGCCCATGGTGATAGTGCTCACGGTGACAGTGCCCACGGTGACCGTGCCCACGGTGACAGTGCCTATGGTGACAGTGCCCATGGTGATACTGCTCAAGGTGACAGTGCTCACGGTGACAGTGCCCACGGTGACAGTGCCCATGGTGATAGTACTCATGGTGACAGTGCCCATGGTGACAGTGCCCATGGTGACAGTGCCCATGGTGGCAGTGCCCATGGTGATAGTGCCCATGGTGACAGTGCCCATGGTGACATTGCTCACGGTGACAGTGCTCATGGTGACAGTGCTCACAGTGACAGTGCCTATGGTGACAGTGCTCACGGTGACAGTGCCCATGATGATATTGCTCACGGTGACAGTGCCCATGGTGACAGTGCTCACGGTGACAGTGGCCATGGTGATAGTGCTCACGGTGACAGTGCCCATGGTGATAGTGCCTATGGTGACAGTGCTCATGGTGACAGTGCCCATGGTGATAGTGCTCATGGTGACAGTGCTCATGGTGACAGTGCTCATGGTGACAGGGCCCAGGGTGACAGGGCTTATGGTGACAGTGCCCATGGTGACAGTGCCCATGGTGGCAGTGCCCACGGTGACAGTGCCCACGGTGACAGTGCCCACGGTGATAGTGCTCACGGTGACCGTACTCACGGTGACAGTTCCCATGGGGATAGTGCCCATGGTGAGAGTGCTCATGGTGACAGTGCCCATGGTGATAGTGCTCATGGTGACAGTGCCCATGGTGACAGTGCTCACGGTGACACTGCCCATGGTGATACTGCTCACGGTGACAGTGCCCATGGTGACAGTGCCCATGGTGGCAGTGCCCACGGTGATAGTGCCCATGGTGACAGTGCCCATGGTGACATTGCTCATGGTGACAGTGCTCATGGTGACAGTGCTCACAGTGACAGTGCCTATGGTGACAGTGCTCATGGTGACAGTGGCCATGGTGATAGTGCTCACAGTGACAGTGCCCATGGTGATAGTGCCTATGGTGATAGTGCTCATGGTGACAGTGCCCATGGTGATAGTGTTCACGGTGACAGTGCTCATGTTGGCAGTGCCCATGGTGACAGTGCCCACGGTGGCAGTGCCCACGGTGACAGTGCCCACGGTGATAGTGCTCACAGTGACCGTACTCACGGTGACATTGCCCATGGTGATAGTGCCTATGGTGATACAGCTCATGGTGACAGTTCCCACGGTGATAGTGCTCACAGTGACAGTTCTTACGGTGACAGTTCCCATGGTGACAGTGCTCACGGTGACAGTTCCCATGGTGACAGTACCCACGGTGATAGTGCTCACGGTGACAGTGCCCACGGTGACAGTTCCCATGGTGATAGTGCCCATGGTGAAAGTGGTCATGGTGACAGTGCCCATGGTGACAGTGCCCACGGTGACAGTGCCCATGGTGACAGTGCCCACGGTGATAGTGCTCACGGTGACAGTTCCCATGGTGACAGTGCCTATGGTGATAGTGCTCATGGTGACAGTGCCCATGGTGACAGTGCTCACGGTGACAGTTCCCATGGTGATAGTGCCCATGGTGAAAGTGCTCATGGTGACAGTGCCCATGGTGATAGTGCTCATGGTGACAGTGCCCATGGTGACAGTGCCCACGGTGACAGTGCCCATGGTGACAGTTCCCACGGTGATAGTGCTCACAGTGACAGTTCTTACGGTGACAGTTCCCATGGTGACAGTGCTCACGGTGACAGTTCCCATGGTGACAGTACTCACGGTGATAGTGCTCACGGTGACAGTGCCCACGGTGACAGTGCCCATGGTGATAGTACTCACGGTGACAGTGCCCATGGTGACAGTGCCCATGGTGACAGTGCCCATGGTGGCAGTGCCCATGGTGACAGTGCCCATGGTGACATTGCTCACGGTGACAGTGCTCATTGTGACAGTGCTCACGGTGACAGTGCCTATGGTGACAGTGCTCTCGGTGACAGTGCCCATGATGATAGTGCTCACGGTGACAGTGCCTATGGTGACAGTTCTCACGGTGACAGTGGCCATGGTGATAGTGCTCACGGTGACAGTGCCCATGGTGATAGTGCCTATGGTGACAGTGCTCATGGTGACAGTGCCCATGGTGATAGTGCTCATGGTGACAGTGCTCATGGTGACAGTGCTCATGGTGACAGGGCCCAGGGTGATAGGGCTTATGGTGACAGTGCCCATGGTGACAGTGCCCATGGTGACAGTGCTCACGGTGACAGTGGCCATGGTGATAGTGCACACGGTGACCGTGCTCACCGTGACAGTTCCCATGGTGATAGTGCCCACGGTGACAGTGCCCACGGTGACAGTGCCCATGGTGACAGTGCCCACGGTGATAGTGCTCACAGTGACAGTGCTCACGGTGACAGTACCCATGGTGACAGTGCTTACGGTGACAATTCCCATGGTGACAGTGCCCATGGTGATAGTGCTCATGGTGACAGTGCCCATGGTGATAGTGCCTATGGTGATAGTGCTCATGGTGACAGTGCCCATGGTGATAGTGCTCACGGTGACAGTGCCCATGGTGATAGTGTTCACGGTGACAATGCTCATGGTGGCAGTGCCCATGGTGACAGTGCCCATGGTGGCAGTGCCCACGGTGACAGTGCCCACGGTGACAGTGCCCACGGTGATAGTGCTCACGGTGACCGTACTCACGGTGACAGTTCCCATGGGGATAGTGCCCATGGTGAGAGTGCTCATGGTGACAGTGCCCATGGTGATAGTGCTCATGGTGACAGTGCCCATGGTGACAGTGCTCACGGTGACACTGCCCATGGTGATACTGCTCACGGTGACAGTGCCCATGGTGACAGTGCCCATGGTGGCAGTGCCCACGGTGATAGTGCCCATGGTGACAGTGCCCATGGTGACATTGCTCATGGTGACAGTGCTCATGGTGACAGTGCTCACGGTGACAGTGCCTATGGTGACAGTGCTCATGGTGACAGTGGCCATGGTGATAGTGCTCACAGTGACAGTGCCCATGGTGATAGTGCCTATGGTGATAGTGCTCATGGTGACAGTGCCCATGGTGATAGTGTTCACGGTGACAGTGCTCATGTTGGCAGTGCCCATGGTGACAGTGCCCACGGTGGCAGTGCCCACGGTGACAGTGCCCACGGTGATAGTGCTCACAGTGACCGTACTCACGGTGACATTGCCCATGGTGATAGTGCCTATGGTGATAGAGCTCATGGTGACAGTCCCCATGGTGATAGTGCTCTTGGTGACAGTGCCCATGGTGACAGTGCCCACGGTGACAGTGCCCATGGTGACAGTTCCCACGGTGATAGTGCTCACAGTGACAGTTCTTACGGTGACAGTTCCTATGGTGACAGTGCTCACGGTGACAGTTCCCATGGTGACAGTACCCACGGTGATAGTGCTCACGGTGACAGTGCCCACGGTGACAGTTCCCATGGTGATAGTGCCCATGGTGAAAGTGGTCATGGTGACAGTGCCCATGGTGACAGTGCCCACGGTGACAGTGCCCATGGTGACAGTGCCCACGGTGATAGTGCTCACGGTGACAGTTCCCATGGTGACAGTGCCTATGGTGATAGTGCTCATGGTGACAGTGCCCATGGTGACAGTGCTCACGGTGACAGTTCCCATGGTGATAGTTCCCATGGTGAAAGTGCTCATGGTGACAGTGCCCATGGTGATAGTGCTCATGGTGACAGTGCCCACGGTGACAGTGCCCATCGTGACAGTTCCCACGGTGATAGTGCTCACAGTGACAGTTCTTACGGTGACAGTTCCCATGGTGACAGTGCTCACGGTGACAGTTCCCATGGTGACAGTACCCACGGTGATAGTGCTCACGGTGACAGTGCCCACGGTGACAGTGCCCATGGTGATAGTACTCACGGTGACAGTGCCCATGGTGACAGTGCCCATGGTGACAGTGCCCATGGTGGCAGTGCCCATGGTGACAGTGCCCATGGTGACAGTGCCCATGGTGACATTGCTCACGGTGACAGTGCTCATTGTGACCGTGCTCACGGTGACAGTGCCTATGGTGACAGTGCTCTCGGTGACAGTGCCCATGATGATAGTGCTCACGGTGACAGTGCCTATGGTGACAGTTCTCACGGTGACAGTGGCCATGGTGATAGTGCTCACGGTGACAGTGCCCATGGTGATAGTGCCTATGGTGACAGTGCTCATGGTGACAGTGCCCATGGTGATAGTGCTCATGGTGACAGTGCTCATGGTGACAGTGCTCATGGTGACAGGGCCCAGGGTGATAGGGCTTATGGTGACAGTGCCCATGGTGACAGTGCCCATGGTGACAGTGCTCACGGTGACAGTGGCCATGGTGATAGTGCACACGGTGACCGTGCTCACCGTGACAGTTCCCATGGTGATAGTGCCCACGGTGACAGTGCCCACGGTGACAGTGCCCATGGTGACAGTGCCCACGGTGATAGTGCTCACAGTGACAGTGCTCACGGTGACAGTACCCATGGTGACAGTGCTCACGGTGACAATTCCCATGGTGACAGTGCCCATGGTGATAGTGCTCATGGTGACAGTGCCCATGGTGATAGTGCCTATGGTGATAGTGCTCATGGTGACAGTGCCCATGGTGATAGTGCTCACGGTGACAGTGCCCATGGTTATAGTGTTCACGGTGACAATGCTCATGGTGGCAGTGCCCATGGTGACAGTGCCCATGGTGGCAGTGCCCACGGTGACAGTGCCCACGGTGACAGTGCCCACGGTGATAGTGCTCACGGTGACCGTACTCACGGTGACAGTTCCCATGGGGATAGTGCCCATGGTGAGAGTGCTCATGGTGACAGTGCCCATGGTGATAGTGCTCATGGTGACAATGCCCATGGTGACAGTGCTCACGGTGACACTGCCCATGGTGATAGTGCTCACGGTGACAGTGCCCATGGTGACAGTGCCCATGGTGGCAGTGCCCACGGTGATAGTGCCCATGGTGACAGTGCCCATGGTGACATTGCTCATGGTGACAGTGCTCATGGTGACAGTGCTCACAGTGACAGTGCCTATGGTGACAGTGCTCATGGGGACAGTGACCATGGTGATAGTGCTCACAGTGACAGTGCCCATGGTGATAGTGCCTATGGTGATAGTGCTCATGGTGACAGTGCCCATGGTAATAGTCTTCACGGTGACAGTGCTCATGGTGGCAGTGCCCATGGTGACAGTGCCCACGGTGGCAGTGCCCACGGTGACAGTGCCCACGGTGATAGTGCTCACAGTGATCGTACTCACGGTGACAGTGCCCATGGTGATAGTGACTATGGTGATAGAGCTCATGGTGACAGTCCCCATGGTGATAGTGCTCTTGGTGACAGTGCCCATGGTGAAAGTGCTCACGGTGACAGTGCCCATGGTGATAGTGTTCACGGTGACAGTGCTCATGGTTGCAGTGCCCATGGTGACAGTGCCCACGGTGACAGTGCCCACGGTGACAGTTCCCATGGTGATAGTGCCAATGGTGAAAGTGGTCATGGTGACAGTGCCCATGGTGACAGTGCCCACGGTGACAGTGCCCATGGTGACAGTGCCCACGGTGATAGTGCTCACGGTGACAGTTCCCATGGTGACAGTGCCTATTGTGATAGTGCTCATGGTGACAGTGCCCATGGTGACAGTGCTCACGGTGACAGTTCCCATGGTGATAGTGCCCATGGTGAAAGTGCTCATGGTGACAGTGCCCATGGTGATAGTGCTCATGGTGACAGTGCCCATGGTGACAGTGCCCACGGTGACAGTGCCCATGGTGACAGGGCCCACGGTGATAGTGCTCACAGTGACAGTTCTTACGGTGACAGTTCCCATGGTGACAGTGCTCACGGTGACAGTTCCCATGGTGACAGTGCCCATGGTGATAGTGCTCACGGTGACAGTGCCCATGGTGATAGTGACTATGCTGATAGTGCCCATGGTGACAGTGCCCATGGTGATAGTGCTCACGGTGACAGTGCCCACGGTGACCGTGCCCACGGTGACAGTGCCTATGGTGACAGTACCCATGGTGATACTGCTCAATGTGACAGTGCTCACGGTGACAGTGCCCACGGTGATAGTGCCCACGGTGACAGTGCTCATGGTGACAGTACCCATGGTGATAGTGCTCACGGTGACAGTGCCCACGGTGACAGTGCCCATGGTGACAGTGCTCACGGTGACAGTGCCCATGGTGACAGTGCCCATGGTGGCAGTGCCCATGGTGGCAGTGCCCATGGTGATAGTGCCCATGGTGACAGTGCCCATGGTGACATTGCTCACGGTGACAGTGCTCATGGTGACAGTGCTCACAGTGACAGTGCCTATGGTGAGAGTGCTCACGGTGACAGTGCCCATGATGATTGTGCTCACGGTGACAGTGCCCATGGTGACAGTGCTCACGGTGACAGTGCTCATGGTGATAGTGCCTATGGTGATAGTGCTCATGGTGACAGTGCCCATGGTGATAGTGCTCATGGTGGCAGTGCCCAAGGTGGCAGTGCCCACGGTGATAGTGCCCATGGTGACAGTGCCCATGGTGATATTGCTCACGGTGACAGTGCTCATGGTGACAGTGCTCACGGTGACAGTGCCTATGGTGACAGTGCTCACAGTGACAGTGCCTATGGTGATAGTGCTCATGGTGACAGTGCCCATGGTGATAGTGCTCACGGGGACAGTGCCCACGGTGACCGTGCCCACGGTGACAGTGCTCATGGTGACAGTGCCCATGGTGATACTGCTCAAGGTGACAGTGCTCACGGTGACAGTGCCCATGGTGATAGTGCCCAAGGTGAGAGTGCTCATGGTGACAGTACCCATGGTGATAGTGCTCACGGTGACAGTGCTCATGGTGGCAGTGCCCATGGTGACAGTGCCCACGGTGGCAGTGCCCACTGTGACAGTGCCCACGGTGACAGTGCTCACGGTGATAGTGCTCACGGTGACCGTACTCATGGTGACAGTTCCCATGGTGAGAGTGCCCAAGGTGAAAGTGCTCATGGTGACAGTGCCCATGGTGATAGTGCTCATGGTGAAAGTGCCCATGGTGAAAGTGCTCACGGTGACAGTGCCCATGGTGATAGTGCTCATGGTGACAGTGCCCATGGTGACAGTGCTCACGGTGACACTGCCCATGGTGATAGTGCTCACGGTGACAGTGCCCATGGTGACAGTGCCCATGGTGACAGTGCCTATGGTGACAGTTCCCATGGTGATAGTGCCCATGGTGACAGTGCCCATGGTGACAGTGCCCATGGTGGCAGTGCCCACGGTGATAGTGCCCATGGTGACAGTGCCCATGGTGATACTGCTCAAGGTGACAGTGCTCACGGTGACAGTGCCCACGGTGATAGTGCCCACGGTGACAGTGCTCATGGTGACAGTACCCATGGTGATAGTGCTCACGGTGACAGTGCCCATGGTGACAGTGCTCACGGTGACAGTGGCCATGGTGATAGTGCTCACGGTGACAGTGCCCATGGTGATAGTGCTCACGGTGACAGTGCCCATGTGACAGTGCTCACGGTGACAGTGGCCATGGTGATAGTGCTCACGGTGACAGTGCCCATGGTGATAGTGCCTATGGTGACAGTGCTCATGGTGACAGTGCCCATGGTGATAGTGCTCATGGTGACAGTGCTCATGGTGACAGTACTCATGGTGACAGGGCCCAGGGTGATAGGGCTTATGGTGACAGTGCCCATGGTGACAGTGCCCATGGTGACAGTGCTCACGGTGACAGTGGCCATGGTGATAGTGCACACGGTGACCGTGCTCACCGTGACAGTTCCCATGGTGATAGTGCCTACGGTGACAGTGCCCACGGTGACAGTGCCCATGGTGACAGTGCCCACGGTGATAGTGCTCACAGTGACAGTGCTCACGGTGACAGTACCCATGGTGACAGTGCTCACGGTGACAATTCCCATGGTGACAGTGCCCATGGTGATAGTGCTCATGGTGACAGTGCCCATGGTGATAGTGCCTATGGTGATAGTGCTCATGGTGACAGTGCCCATGGTGATAGTGCTCACGGTGACAGTGCCCATGGTGATAGTGTTTACGGTGACAGTGCTCATGGTGGCTGTGCCCATGGTGACAGTGCCCACGGTGGCAGTGCCCACGGTGACAGTGCCCACGGTGATAGTGCTCACAGTGACCGTACTCACGGTGACAGTGCCCATGGTGATAGTGCCTATGGTGATAGTGCTCATGGTGACAGTCCCCATGGTGATAGTGCTCTTGGTGACAGTGCCCATGGTGAAAGTGCTCACGGTGACAGTGCCCATGGTGATAGTGTTCACGGTGACAGTGCTCATGGTGGCAGTGCCCACGGTGACAGTGCCCACGGTGGCAGTGCCCACGGTGACAGTGCCCACGGTGACAGTTCCCATGGTGATACTGCCCATGGTGAAAGTGGTCATGGTGACAGTGCCCATTGTGACAGTGCCCACGGTGACAGTGCCCATGGTGACAGTGCCCACGGTGATAGTGCTCACGGTGACAGTTCCCATGGTGACAGTGCCTATGGTGATAGTGCTCATGGTGACAGTGCCCATGGTGACAGTGCTCACGGTGACAGTTCCCATGGTGATAGTGCCCATGGTGAAAGTGCTCATGGTGACAGTGCCCATGGTGATAGTGCTCATGGTGACAGTGCCCATGGTGACAGTGCTCACGGTGACAGTTCCCATGGTGACAGTGCCCACGGTGACAGTGCAAATGGTGACAGTGCCCACGGTGATAGTGCTCACAGTGACAGTTCTTACGGTGACAGTTCCCATGGTGACAGTGCTCACGGTGACAGTTCCCATGGTGACAGTGCCCATGGTGATAGTGCTCACGGTGACAGTGCCCATGGTGATAGTGACTATGGTGATAGTGCTCATGGTGACAGTGCCCATGGTGATAGTGCTCACGGTGACAGTGCCCACGGTGACCGTGCCCACGGTGACAGTGCCTATGGTGACAGTGCCCATGGTGATACTGCTCAAGGTGACAGTGCTCACGGTGACAGTGCCCACGGTGATAGTGCCCACGGTGACAGTGCTCATGGTGACAGTACCAATGGTGATAGTGCTCACGGTGACAGTGCCCACGGTGACAGTGCCCATGGTGACAGTGCTCACGGTGACAGTGCCCATGGTGACAGTGCCCATGGTGGCAGTGCCCATGGTGGCAGTGCCCATGGTGATAGTGCCTATGGTGACAGTGCCCATGGTGACATTGCTCACGGTGACAGTGCTCAGGGTGACAGTGCTCACAGTGACAGTGCCTATGGTGATAGTGCTCACGGTGACAGTGCCCATGATGATAGTGCTCACGGTGACAGTGCCCATGGTGACACTGCTCACGGTGACAGTGCTCATGGTGACAGTGCCTATGGTGATAGTGCTTATGGTGACAGTGCCCATGGTGATAGTGCTCTTGGTGGCAGTGCCCATGGTGAAAGTGCTCACGGTGACAGTGCCCATGGTGATAGTGTTCACGGTGACAGTGCTCATGGTGGCAGTGCCCATGGTGACAGTGCCCACGGTGGCAGTGCCCACTGTGACAGTGCCCACGGTGACAGTGCCCACGGTGATAGTGCTCACGGTGACCATACTCATGGTGACAGTTCCCATGGTGATAGTGCCCAAGGTGAAAGTGCTCATGGTGACAGTGCCCAAGGTGATAGTGCTCATGGTGAAAGTGCCCATGGTGACAGTGCTCACGGTGACACTGCCCATGGTGATACTGCTCACGGTGACAGTGCCCATGATGACAGTGCCCATGGTGACAGTGCTCACAGTGACAGTGCCTATGGTGACAGTGCTCATGGTGACAGTGGCCATGGTGATAGTGCTCACAGTGATAGTGCCCATGGTGATAGTGCCTATGGTGATAGTGCTCATGGTGACAGTGCCCATGGTGATAGTGTTCACGGTGACAGTGCTCATGGTGGCAGTGCCCATGGTGACAGTGCCCACGGTGGCAGTGCCCACGGTGACAGTGCCCACGGTGATAGTGCTCACGGTTACCGTACTCACGGTGACAGTGCCCATGGTGATAGTGCCCATGGTGATAGTGCTCATGGTGACAGTGCCCATGGTGATAGTGCTCTTGGTGACAGTGCCCATGGTGAAAGTGCTCACGGTGCCAGTGCCCATGGTGACAGTGTTCACGGTGACAGTGCTCATGGTGGCAGTGCCCATGGTGACAGTGCCCACGGTGGCAGTGCCCACGGTGACAGTGCCCACGGTGACAGTGCCTACGGTGATAGTGCTCACGGTGACCATACTCACGGTGACAGTTCCCATGGTGATAGTGCCCAAGGTGAAAGTGCTCATGGTGACAGTGCCCATGGTGACAGTGCTCATGGTGACAGTGCCCATGGTGACAGTGCTCACGGTGACACTGCCCATGGTGATAGTGCTCACGGTGACAGTGCCCATGGTGACAGTGCCCATGGTGACAGTGCCTATGGTGACAGTGCCATGGTGATACTGCTCAAGGTGACAGTGCTCACGGTGACAGTGCCCATGGTGATAGTGCCCATGGTGAAAGTGCTTATGGTGACAGTGCCCATGGTGATAGTGCCTATGGTGACAGTGCTCATGGTGACAGTGCCCATGGTGATAGTGCTCATGGTGACAGTGCTCATGGTGACAGTACTCATGGTGACAGGGCCCAGGGTGATAGGGCTTATGGTGACAGTGCCCATGGTGACAGTGCCCATGGTGACAGTGCTCACGGTGACAGTGGCCATGGTGATAGTGCACACGGTGACCGTGCTCACCGTGACAGTTCCCATGGTGATAGTGCCTACGGTGACAGTGCCCACGGTGACAGTGCCCATGGTGACAGTGCCCACGGTGATAGTGCTCACAGTGACAGTGCTCACGGTGACAGTACCCATGGTGACAGTGCTCACGGTGACAATTCCCATGGTGACAGTGCCCATGGTGATAGTGCTCATGGTGACAGTGCCCATGGTGATAGTGCCTATGGTGATAGTGCTCATGGTGACAGTGCCCATGGTGATAGTGCTCACGGTGACAGTGCCCATGGTGATAGTGTTCACGGTGACAATGCTCATGGTGGCAGTGCCCATGGTGACAGTGCCCACGGTGGCAGTGCCCACGGTGACAGTGCCCACGGTGATAGTGCTCACAGTGACCGTACTCACGGTGACAGTGCCCATGGTGATAGTGCCTATGGTGATAGTGCCTATGGTGATAGTGCTCATGGTGACAGTCCCCATGGTGATAGTGCTCTTGGTGACAGTGCCCATGGTGAAAGTGCTCACGGTGACAGTGCCCATGGTGATAGTGTTCACGGTGACAGTGCTCATGGTGGCAGTGCCCACGGTGACAGTGCCCACGGTGACAGTGCCCACGGTGACAGTGCCCACGGTGACAGTTCCCATGGTGATACTGCCCATGGTGAAAGTGGTCATGGTGACAGTGCCCATGGTGACAGTGCCCACGGTGACAGTGCCCATGGTGACAGTGCCCACGGTGATAGTGCTCACGGTGACAGTTCCCATGGTGACAGTGCCTATGGTGATAGTGCTCATGGTGACAGTGCCCATGGTGACAGTGCTCACGGTGACAGTTCCCATGCTGATAGTGCCCATGGTGAAAGTGCTCATGGTGACAGTGCCCATGGTGATAGTGCTCATGGTGACAGTGCCCATGGTGACAGTGCTCACGGTGACAGTTCCCATGGTGACAGTGCCCACGGTGACAGTGCCCATGGTGACAGTGCCCACGGTGATAGTGCTCACAGTGACAGTTCTTACGGTGACAGTTCCCATGGTGACAGTGCTCACGGTGACAGTTCCCATGGTGACAGTGCCCATGGTGATAGTGCTCACGGTGAGAGTGCCCATGGTGATAGTGACTATGGTGATAGTGCTCATGGTGACAGTGCCCATGGAGATAGTGCTCACGGTGACAGTGCCCACGGTGACCGTGCCCACGGTGACAGTGCCTATGGTGACAGTGCCCATGGTGATACTGCTCAAGGTGACAGTGCTCACGGTGACAGTGCCCACGGTGATAGTGCCCACGGTGACAGTGCTCATGGTGACAGTACCATTGGTGATAGTGCTCACGGTGACAGTGCCCACGGTGACAGTGCCCATGGTGACAGTGCTCACGGTGACAGTGCCCATGGTGACAGTGCCCATGGTGGCAGTGCCCATGGTGGCAGTGCCCATGGTGATAGTGCCCATGGTGACAGTGCCCATGGTGACATTGCTCACGGTGACAGTGCTCATGGTGACAGTGCTCACAGTGACAGTGCCTATGGTGACAGTGCTCACGGTGACAGTGCCCATGATGATAGTGCTCACGGTGACAGTGCCCATGGTGACAGTGCTCACGGTGACAGTGCTCATGGTGATAGTGCCTATGGTGATAGTGCTTATGGTGACAGTGCCCATGGTGATAGTGCTCTTGGTGACAGTGCCCATGGTGAAAGTGCTCACGGTGACAGTGCCCATGGTGATAGTGTTCACGGTGACAGTGCTCATGGTGGCAGTGCCCATGGTGACAGTGCCCACGGTGGCAGTGCCCACTGTGACAGTGCCCACGGTGACAGTGCCCACGGTGATAGTGCTCACGGTGACCGTACTCATGGTGACAGTTCCCATGGTGATAGTGCCCAAGGTGAAAGTGCTCATGGTGACAGTGCCCAAGGTGATAGTGCTCATGGTGAAAGTGCCCATGGTGACAGTGCTCACGGTGACACTGCCCATGGTGATAGTGCTCACGGTGACAGTGCCCATGATGACAGTGCCCATGGTGACAGTGCCTATGGTGACAGTGCTCACAGTGACAGTGCCTATGGTGACAGTGCTCATGGTGACAGTGGCCATGGTGATACTGCTCACAGTGATAGTGCCCATGGTGATAGTGCCTATGGTGATAGTGCTCATGGTGACAGTGCCCATGGTGATAGTGTTCACGGTGACAGTGCTCATGGTGGCAGTGCCCATGGTGACAGTGCTCACGGTGGCAGTGCCCACGGTGACAGTGCCCACGGTGATAGTGCTCACGGTTACCGTACTCACGGTGACAGTGCCCATGGTGATAGTGCCCATGGTGATAGTGCTCATGGTGACAGTGCCCATGGTGATAGTGCTCTTGGTGACAGTGCCCATGGTGAAAGTGCTCACGGTGCCAGTGCCCATGGTGATAGTGTTCACGGTGACAGTGCTCATGGTGGCAGTGCCCATGGTGACAGTGCCCACGGTGGCAGTGCCCACGGTGACAGTGCCCACGGTGACAGTGCCTACGGTGATAGTGCTCACGGTGACCGTACTCACGGTGACAGTTCCCATGGTGATAGTGCCCAAGGTGAAAGTGCTCATGGTGACAGTGCCCATGGTGACAGTGCTCATGGTGACAGTGCCCATGGTGACAGTGCTCACGGTGACACTGCCCATGGTGATAGTGCTCACGGTGACAGTGCCCATGGTGACAGTGCCCATGGTGACAGTGCCTATGGTGACAGTGCCATGGTGATACTGCTCAAGGTGACAGTGCTCACGGTGACAGTACCCATGGTGATAGTGCCCATGGTGAAAGTGCTTATGGTGACAGTGCTCATGGTGATAGTGCTCATGGTGACAGTGCCCATGGTGAGAGTGCTCACGGTGACAGTTCCCATGGTGATAGTGCCCATGGTGAAAGTGCTCATGGTGACAGTGCCCATGGTGATAGTGGTCATGGTGACAGTGCCCATGGTGACAGTGCCCACGGTGACAGTGCCCATGGTGACAGTGCCCACGGTGATAGTGCTCACAGTGACAGTTTTTACGGTGACAGTTCCCATGGTGACAGTGCTCACGGTGACAGTTCCCATGGTGACAGTGCCCATGGTGATAGTGCTCACGGTGACAGTGCCCATGGTGATAGTGCCTATGGTGATAGTGCTCATGGTGACAGTGCCCATGGTGATAGTGCTCACGGGGACAGTGCCCACGGTGACCGTGCCCACGGTGACAGTGCCTATGGTGACAGTGCCCATGGTGATACTGCTCAAGGTGAGAGTGCTCACGGTGACAGTGCCCACGGTGATAGTGCCCAAGGTGAGAGTGCTCATGGTGACACTACCCATGGTGATAGTGCTCACGGTGACAGTGCTCATGGTGGCAGTGCCCATGGTGACAGTGCCCACGGTGGCAGTGCCCACTGTGACAGTGCCCACGGTGACAGTGCCCACGGTGATAGTGCTCACGGTGACCGTACTCATGGTGACAGTTCCCATGGTGATAGTGCCCAAGGTGAAAATGCTCATGGTGACAGTGCCCATGGTGACAGTGCTCATGGTGAAAGTGCCCATGGTGACAGTGCTCACGGTGACACTGCCCATGGTGATAGTGCTCACGGTGACAGTGCCCATGGTGACAGTGCCCATGGTGACAGTGCCTATGGTGACAGTGCTCACGGTGACAGTGCTCATGGTGACAGTGCTCACAGTCACAGTGCCTATGGTGACAGTGCTCAGGGTGACAGTGGCCATGGTGATAGTGCTCACAGTGACAGTGCCCATGGTGATAGTGCCTATGGTGATAGTGCTCATGGTGACAGTGCCCATGGTGATAGTGTTCACGATGACAGTGCTCATGGTGGCAGTGCCCATGGTGACAGTGCCCACGGTGGCAGTGCCCACGGTGACAGTGCCCACGGTGATAGTGCTCACGGTGACCGTACTCACAGTGACAGTTCCCATGGTGATAGTGCCCAAGGTGAAAGTGCTCATGGTGACAGTGCCCATGGTGATAGTGCTCATGGTGACAGTGCCCATGGTAACAGTGCTCACGGTGACACTGCCCATGGTGATAGTGCTCACGGTGACAGTGCCCATGGTGACAGTGCCCATGGTGACAGTGCCTATGGTGACAGTGCCCATGGTGATACTGCTCAAGGTGACAGTGCTCACGGTGACAGTGTCCATGGTGATAGTGCCCATGGTGAAAGTGCTCATGGTGACAGTGCCCATGGTGATAGTGCTCATGGTGACAGTGCCCATGGTGACAGTGCTCACGGTGACACTGCCCATGGTGATAGTGCTCACGGTGACAGTGCCCATGGTGAAAGTGCTCACGGTGACAGTGCCCATGGTGATAGTGTTCACGGTGACAGTGCTCATGGTGGCAGTGCCCATGGTGACAGTGCCCACGGTGGCAGTGCCCACGGTGACAGTGCCCACGGTGACAGTGCCAACGGTGATAGTGCTAACGGTGACCGTACTCACGGTGACATTTCCCATGGTGATAGTGCCCATGGTGAAAGTGGTCATGGTGACAGTGCCCATAGTGACATTGCCCACGGTGACAGTGCCCATGGTGACAGTGCCCACGGTGATAGTGCTCACGGTGACTGTTCCCATGGTGACAGTGCCTATGGTCATAGTGCTCATGGTGACAGTGCCCATGGTGACAGTGCTCACGGTGACAGTTCCCATGGTGATAGTGCTCATGGTGACAGTGTCCATGGTGATAGTGTTCACGGTGACAGTGCTCATGGTGGCAGTGCCCATGGTGACAGTGCCCACGGTGGCAGTGCCCACGGTGACAGTGCCCACGGTGATAGTGCTCACAGTGACCGTACTCACAGTGACAGTGCCCATGGTGATAGTGCCTATGGTGATAGTGCTCATGGTGACAGTCCCCATGGTGATAGTGCTCTTGGTGACAGTGCCCATGGTGAAAGTGCTCACGGTGACAGTGCCCATGGTGATAGTGTTCACGGTGACAGTGCTCACGGTGGCAGTGCCCATTGTGACAGTGCCCACGGTGGCAGTGCCCACGGTGACAGTACCCACGGTGACAGTTTCCATGGTGATAGTGCCCATGGTGAAAGTGGTCATGGTGACAGTGCCCATGGTGACAGTGCCCACGGTGACAGTGCCCATGGTGACAGTGCCCACGGTGATAGTGCTCACGGTGACAGTTCCCATGGTGACAGTGCCTATGGTGATAGTGCTCATGATGACAGTGCCCATGGTGACAGTGCTCACGGTGACAGTTCCCATGGTGATAGTGTCCATGGTGAAAGTGCTCATGGTGACAGTGCCCATGGTGAGAGTGCTCATGGTGAGAGTGCCCATGGTGACAGTGCCCACGGTGACAGTGCCCATGGTGACAGTGCCCACGGTGATAGTGCTCACAGTGACAGTTCTTACGGTGATAGTTCCCATGGTGACAGTGCTCACGGTGACAGTTCCCATGGTGACAGTGCCCATGGTGATAGTGCTCACGGTGACAGTGCCCATGGTGATAGTGCTCATGGTGACAGTGCCCATGGTGATAGTGCTCACGGTGACAGTGCCCACGGTGACCGTGCCCACGGTGACAGTGCCTATGGTGACAGTGCCCATGGTGATACTGCTCAAGGTGACAGTGCTCACGGTGACAGTGCCCACGGTGATAGTGCCCACGGTGACAGTGCTCATGGTGACAGTACCCATGGTGATAGTGCTCACGGTGACAATGCCCACGGTGACAGTGCCCATGGTGACAGTGCTCACGGTGACAGTGCCCATGGTGACAGTGCCCATGGTGGCAGTGCCCATGGTGACAGTGCTCACGGTGACACTGCCCATGGTGATAGTGCTCACGGTGACAGTGCCCATGGTGACAGTGCCCATGGTGACAGTGCCCATGGTGATACTGCTCAAGGTGACAGTGCTCACGGTGACAGTGCCCATGGTGATAGTGCCCATGGTGAAAGTGCTCATGGTGACAGTGCCCATGGTGATAGTGCTCATGGTGACAGTGCCCATGGTGACAGTGCTCACGGTGACACTGCCCATGGTGATAGTGCTCACGGTGACAGTGCCCATGGTGAAAGTGCTCACGGTGACAGTGCCCATGGTGATAGTGTTCACGGTGACAGTGCTCATGGTGGCAGTGCCCATGGTGACAGTGCCCACGGTGGCAGTGCCCACGGTGACAGTGCCCACGGTGATAGTGCTCACGGTGACCGTACTCACGGTGACAGTTCCCATGGTGACAGTGCCTATGGTGATAGTGCTCACGGTGACAGTGCCCATGGTGACAGTGCTCACGGTGACAGTTCCCATGGTGATAGTGCCCATGGTGAAAGTGCTCATGGTGACCGTGCCCATGGTGACAGTGCCCATGGTGGCAGTGCCCATGGTGGCAGTGCCCATGGTGATAGTGCCCATGGTGACAGTGCCCATGGTGACATTGCTCACGGTGACAGTGCTCATGGTAACAGTGCTCACAGTGACAGTGCCTATGGTGACAGTGCTCACGGTGACAGTGCCCATGGTGACAGTGCTCACGGTGACACTGCCCATGGTGATAGTGCTCATGGTGACAGTGCTCATGGTGACAGTGCTCATGGTGACAGGGCCCAGGGTGATAGGGCTTATGGTGACAGTGCCCATGGTGACAGTGCCCATGGTGACAGTGCTCACGGTGACAGTGGCCATGGTGATAGTGCACACGGTGACCGTGCTCACCGTGACAGTTCCCATGGTGATAGTGCCCACGGTGACAGTGCCCACGGTGACAGTGCCCATGGTGACAGTGCCCACGGTGATAGTGCTCACAGTGACAGTGCTCACGGTGACAGTACCCATGGTGACAGTGCTCACGGTGACAATTCCCATGGTGACAGTGCCCATGGTGATAGTGCTCATGGTGACAGTGCCAATGGTGATAGTGCCTATGGTGATAGTGCTCGTGGTGACAGTGCCCATGGTGATAGTGCTCACGGTGACAGTGCCCATGGTGATAGTGTTCACGGTGACAGTGCCCACGGTGACAGTGCCCACGGTGATAGTGCTCACGGTGACCGTACTCTCGGTGACAGTTCCCATGGGGATAGTGCCCATGGTGAGAGTGCTCATGGTGACAGTGCCCATGGTGATAGTGCTAATGGTGACAGTGCCCATGGTGACAGTGCTCACGGTGACACTGCCCATGGTGATAGTGCTCACGGTGACAGTGCCCATGGTGACAGTGCCCATGGTGGCAGTGCCCACGGTGATAGTGCCCATGGTGACAGTGCCCATGGTGACATTGCTCACGGTGACAGTGCTCATGGTGACAGTGCTCACAGTGACAGTGCCTATGGTGACAGTGCTCATGGTGACAGTGGCCATGGTGATAGTGCTCACAGTGACAGTGCCCATGGTGATAGTGCCTATGGTGATAGTGCTCATGGTGACAGTGCCCATGGTGATAGTGTTCACGGTGACAGTGCTCATGGTGGCAGTGCCCACGGTGACAGTGCCCACGGTGGCAGTGCCCACGGTGACAGTGCCCACGGTGATAGTGCTTACAGTGACCGTACTCACAGTGACAGTGCCCATGGTGATAGTGCCTATGGTGATAGTGCTCATGGTGACAGTCCCCATGGTGATAGTGCTCTTGGTGACAGTGCCCATGGTGAAAGTGCTCACGGTGACAGTGCTCATGGTGATAGTGTTCACGGTGACAGTGCTCATGGTGGCAGTGCCCATGGTGACAGTGCCCACGGTGGCAGTGCCCACGGTGACAGTTTCCATGGTGATAGTGCCCATGGTGAAAGTGGTCATGGTGACAGTGCCCATGGTGACAGTGCCCACGGTGACAGTGCCCATGGTGACAGTGCCCACGGTGATAGTGCTCACGGTGACAGTTCCCATGGTGACAGTGCCTATGGTGATAGTGCTCATGATGACAGTGCCCATGGTGACAGTGCTCACGGTGACAGTTCCCATGGTGATAGTGTCCATGGTGAAAGTGCTCATGGTGACAGTGCCCATGGTGATAGTGCTCATGGTGAGAGTGCCCATGGTGACAGTGCCCACGGTGACAGTGCCCATGGTGACAGTGCCCACGGTGATAGTGCTCACGGTGACAGTTCTTACGGTGACAGTTCCCATGGTGACAGTGCTCACGGTGACAGTTCCCATGGTGACAGTGCCCATGGTGATAGTGCTCACGGTGACAGTGCCCACGGTGACAGTGCCCATGGTGACAGTGCTCACGGTGACAGTGCCCATGGTGACAGTGCCCATGGTGGCAGTGCCCATGGTGGCAGTGCCCATGGTGATAGTGCCCATGGTGACAGTGCCCATGGTGACATTGCTCACGGTGACAGTACCCATGGTGATAGTGCTCACGGTGACAGTGTCCATGGTGATAGTGCCTATGGTGATAGTGCTCATGGTGACAGTGCCCATGGTGATAGTGCTCACAGTGACAGTGCCCACGGTGACCGAGCCCACGGTGACAGTGCCTATGGTGACAGTGCCCATGGTGATACTGCTCAAGGTGACAGTGCCCACGGTGACAGTGCCCACGGTGATAGTGCCCACGGTGACAGTGCTCATGGTGACAGTACCCACGGTGATAGTGCTCACGGTGACAGTGCCCACGGTGACAGTGCCCATGGTGATAGTACTCACAGTGACAGTGCCCATGGTGACAGTGCACATGGTGACAGTGCCCATGGTGGCAGTGCCCATGGTGGCAGTGCCCATGGTGATAGTGCCCATGGTGACAGTGCCCATGGTGACATTGCTCACGGTGACAGTGCTCATGGTGACAGTGCTCACAGTGACAGTGCCTATGGTGACACTGTTCACGGTGACAGTGCCCATGATGATAGTGCTCACGGTGACAGTGCCCATGGTGACAGTGCTCACGGTGACAGTGGCCATGGTGATAGTGCTCACGGTGACAGTGCCCATGGTGACAGTGCCCATGGTGACAGTGCTCATGGTGACAGTGCCCATGGTGATAGTGCTCATGGTGACAGTGCTCATGGTGACAGTGCTCATGGTGACAGGGCCCAGGGTGATAGGGCTTATGGTGACAGTGCCCATGGTGACAGTGCCCATGGTGACAGTGCTCACGGTGACAGTGGCCATGGTGATAGTGCCCACGGTGACAGTGCCCACGGTGACAGTGCCCATGGTGACAGTGCCCACGGTGATAGTGCTCACAGTGACAGTGCTCACGGTGACAGTACCCATGGTGACAGTGCTCACGGTGACAATTCCCATGGTGACAGTGCCCATGGTGATAGTGCTCATGGTGACAGTGCCCATGGTGATAGTGCCTATGGTGATAGTGCTCATGGTGACAGTGCCCATGGTGATAGTGCTCACGGTGACAGTGCCCATGGTGATAGTGTTCACGGTGACAATGCTCATGGTGGCAGTGCCCATGGTGACAGTGCCCATGGTGGCAGTGCCCACGGTGGCAGTGCCCACGGTGACAGTGCCCACGGTGATAGTGCTCACGGTGACCGTACTCACGGTGACAGTTCCCATGGGGATAGTGCCCATGGTGAGAGTGCTCATGGTGACAGTGCGCATGGTGATAGTGCTCATGGTGACAGTGCCCATGGTGACAGTGCTCACGGTGACACTGCCCATGGTGATAGTGCTCACGGTGACAGTGCCCATGGTGACAGTGCCCATGGTGGCAGTGCCCACTGTGATAGTGCCCATGGTGACAGTGCCCATGGTGACATTGCTCACGGTGACAGTGCTCATGGTGACAGTGCTCACAGTGACAGTGCCTATGGTGACAGTGCTCATGGTGACAGTGGCCATGGTGATAGTGCTCACAGTGACAGTGCCCATGGTGATAGTGCCTATGGTGATAGTGCTCATGGTGACAGTGCCCATGGTGATAGTGTTCACGGTGACAGTGCTCATGGTGGCAGTGCCCATGGTGACAGTGCCCACGGTGGCAGTGCCCACGGTGACAGTGCCCACGGTGATAGTGCTCACAGTGACCGTACTCACGGTGACAGTGCCCATGGTGATAGTGCCTATGGTGATAGTGCTCATGGTGACAGTCCCCATGGTGATAGTGCTCTTGGTGACAGTGCCCATGGTGAAAGTGCTCACGGTGACAGTGCCCATGGTGATAGTGTTCACGGTGACAGTGCTCATGGTGGCAGTGCCCATGGTGACAGTGCCCACGGTGGCAGTGCCCACGGTGACAGTGCCCATGGTGACAGTTCCCATGGTGATAGTGCCCATGGTGAAAGTGGTCATGGTGACAGTGCCCATGGTGACAGTGCCCACGGTGACAGTGCCCATGGTGACAGTGCCCACGGTGATAGTGCTCACGGTGACAGTTCCCATGGTGACAGTGCCTATGGTGATAGTGCCCATGATGACAGTGCCCATGGTGACAGTGCTCACGGTGACAGTTCCCATGGTGATAGTGCCCATGGTGAAAGTGCTCATGGTGACAGTGCCCATGGTGATAGTGCTCATGGTGACAGTGCCCATGGTGACAGTGCCCACGGTGACAGTGCCCATGGTGACAGTGCCCACGGTGATAGTGCTCACAGTGACAGTTCTTACGGTGACAGTTCCCATGGTGACAGTGCTCACGGTGACAGTGCCCATGGTGATAGTGACTATGGTGATAGTGCTCATGGTGACAGTGCCCATGGTGATAGTGCTCACGGTGACAGTGCCCACGGTGACCGTGCCCACGGTGACAGTGCCTATGGTGACAGTGCTCACAGTGACAGTGCCTATGGTGACAGTGCTCACGGTGACAGTGCCCATGATGATAGTGCTCACGGTGACAGTGCCCATGGTGACAGTGCTCACGGTGACAGTGCTCATGGTGATAGTGCCTATGGTGATAGTGCTCATGGTGACAGTGCCCATGGTGATAGTGCTCATGGTGGCAGTGCCCATGGTGACAGTGCCCACGGTGGCAGTGCCCACTGTGACAGTGCCCACGGTGACAGTGCCCACGGTGATAGTGCTCACGGTGACCGTACTCATGGTGACAGTTCCCATGGTGATAGTGCCCAAGGTGAAAGTGCTCATGGTGACAGTGCCCAAGGTGATAGTGCTCATGGTGAAAGTGCCCATGGTGACAGTGCTCACGGTGACACTGCCCATGGTGATAGTGCTTACGGTGACAGTGCCCATGGTGACAGTGCCCATGGTGACAGTGCCTATGGTGACAGTGCTCACAGTGACAGTGCCTATGGTGACAGTGCTCATGGTGACAGTGGCCATGGTGATAGTGCTCACAGTGACAGTGCCCATGGTGATAGTGCCTATGGTGATAGTGCTCATGGTGACAGTGCCCATGGTGATAGTGTTCACGGTGACAGTGCTCATGGTGGCAGTGCCCATGGTGACAGTGCCCACGGTGGCAGTGCCCACGGTGACAGTGCCCACGGTGATAGTGCTCACGGTGACCGTACTCACGGTGACAGTGCCCATGGTGATAGTGCCTATGGTGATAGTGCTCATGGTGACAGTGCCCATGGTGGTAGTGCTCTTGGTGACAGTGCCCATGGTGAAAGTGCTCACGGTGACAGTGCCCATGGTGATAGTGTTCACGGTGACAGTGCTCATGGTGGCAGTGCCCATGGTGACAGTGCCCACGGTGGCAGTTCCCACGGTGACCGTGCCCACGGAGACAGTGCCCACGGTGATAGTGCTCACGGTGACCGTACTCACGGTGACAGTTCCCATGGTGATAGTGCCCAAGGTGAAAGTGCTCATGGTGACAGTGCCCATGGTGACAGTGCTCATGGTGACAGTGCCCATGGTGACAGTGCTCACGGTGACACTGCCCATGGTGATAGTGCTCACGGTGACAGTGCCCATGGTGACAGTGCCCATGGTGACAGTTCCTATGGTGACAGTGCCATGGTGATACTGCTCAAGGTGACAGTGCTCACGGTGACAGTGCCCATGGTGATAGTGCCCATGGTGAAAGTGCTCATGGTGACAGTGCCCATGGTGATAGTGCTCATGGTGACAGTGCCCATGGTGACAGTGCTCACGGTGACAGTTCCCATGGTGATAGTGCCCATGGTGAAAGTGCTCATGGTGACAGTGCGCATGGTGATAGTGCCCATGGTGAAAGTGCTCATGGTGACAGTGCCCATGGTGATAGTGCTCATGGTGACAGTGCCCATGGTGACAGTGCTCACGGTGACAGTTCCCATGGTGATAGTGCCCATGGTGAAAGTGCTCATGGTGACAGTGCCCATGGTGATAGTGCTCATGGTGACAATGCCCATGGTGACAGTGCCCACGGTGACAGTGCCCATGGTGACAGTGCCCACGGTGATAGTGCTCACTGTGACAGTTCTTATGGTGACAGTTCCCATGGTGACAGTGCTCACGGTGACAGTTCCCATGGTGACAGTGCCCATGGTGATAGTGCTCACGGTGACAGTGCCCATGGTGATAGTGCCTATGGTGATAGTGCTCATGGTGACAGTGCCCATGGTGATAGTGCTCACGGGGACCATGCCCACGGTGACCGTGCCCACGGTGACAGTGCCTATGGTGACAGTGCCCATGGTGATACTGCTCAAGGTGACAGTGCTCACTGTGACAGTGCCCACGGTGATAGTGCCCACGGTGACAGTGCTCATGGTGACAGTACCCATGGTGATAGTGCTCACGGTGACAGTGCCCATGGTGACAGTGCCCATGGTGATAGTGCTCACGGTGACAGTGCCCATGGTGACAGTGCCCATGGTGGCAGTGCCCATGGTGGCAGTGCCCATGGTGATAGTGCCCATGGTGACAGTGCCCATGGTGACATTTCTCACGGTGACAGTGCTCATGGTAACAGTGCTCACAGTGACAGTGCCTATGGTGACAGTGCTCACGGTGATAGTGCCCATGGTGACAATGCTCACGGTGACAGTGCCCATGATGAGAGTGTTCACGGTGACAGTGCTCATGGTGGCAGTGCCCATGGTGACAGTGCCCACGGTGACAGTACCCACTGTGACAGTGCCGACGGTGACAGTGCCCACGGTGATAGTGCTCACGGTGATGGTACTCACGGTGACAGTTCCCATGGTGATAGTGCCCAAGGTGAAAGTGCTCATGGTGACAGTGCCCATGGTGATAGTGCTCATGGTGACAGTGCCCATGGTGACAGTGCTCACGGTGACACTGCCCATGGTGATAGTGCTCACGGTGACAGTGCCCATGGTGACAGTGCCCATGGTGACAGTGCCTATGGTGACAGTGCTCACGGTGACAGTTCCCATGGTGACAGTGCCCATGGTGATAGTGCTCACGGTGACAGTGCCCATGGTGATAGTGCCTATGGTGATAGTGCTCATGGTGACAGTGCCCATGGTGATAGTGCTCACGGTGACAGTGCCCACGGTGACCGTGCCCACGGTGACAGTGCCTATGGTGACAGTGCCCATGGTGATACTGCTCAAGGTGACAGTGCTCACGGTGACAGTGCCCACGGTGACAGTGCCCATGGTGATAGTACTCATGGTGACAGTGCCCATGGTGACAGTGCCCATGGTGACAGTGCCCATGGTGGCAGTGCCCATGGTGGCAGTGCCCATGGTGATAGTGCCCATGGTGACTGTGCCCATGGTGACATTGCTCACGGTGACAGTGCTCATGGTGACAGTGCTCACAGTGACAGTGCCTATGGTGACAGTGCTCACGGTGACAGTGCCCATGATGATAGTGCTCACGGTGACAGTGCCCATGGTGACAGTGCTCACGGTGACAGTGGCCATGGTGATAGTGCTCACGGTGACAGTGCCCATGGTGATAGTGCCTATGGTGACAGTGCTCATGGTGACAGTGCCCATGGTGATAGTGCTCATGGTGACAGTGCCCATGGTGACAGTGCCCATGGTGGCAGTGCCCATGGTGGCAGTGCCCATGGTGATAGTGCCCATGGTGACAGTGCCCATGGTGACATTGCTCACGGTGACAGTGCTCATGGTGACAGTGCTCACAGTAACAGTGCCTATGGTGACAGTGCTCACGGTGACAGTGCCCATGATGATAGTGCTCACGGTGACAGTGCCCATGGTGACAGTGCTCACGGTGACAGTGCCCATGGTGACAGTGCTCACGGTGACAGTTCCCATGGTGATAGTGCCCAAGGTGAAAGTGCTCATGGTGACAGTGCCCATGGTGATAGTGCTCATGGTGACAGTGCCCATGGTGACAGTGCTCACGGTGACACTGCCCATGGTGATAGTGCTCACGGTGACAGTGCCCATGGTGACAGTGCCCATGGTGACAGTGCCTATGGTGACAGTGCTCACGGTGACAGTTCCCATGGTGACAGTGCCCATGGTGATAGTGCTCACGGTGACAGTGCCCATGGTGATAGTGCCTATGGTGATAGTGCTCATGGTGACAGTGCCCATGGTGATAGTGCTCACGGTGACAGTGCCCACGGTGACCGTGCCCACGGTGACAGTGCCTATGGTGACAGTGCCCATGGTGATACTGCTCAAGGTGACAGTGCTCACGGTGACAGTGCCCACGGTGACAGTGCCCATGGTGATAGTACTCATGGTGACAGTGCCCATGGTGACAGTGCCCATGGTGACAGTGCCCATGGTGGCAGTGCCCATGGTGATAGTGCCCATGGTGACAGTGCCCATGGTGACATTGCTCACGGTGACAGTGCTCATGGTGACAGTGCTCACAGTGACAGTGCCTATGGTGACAGTGCTCACGGTGACAGTGCCCATGATGATATTGCTCACGGTGACAGTGCCCATGGTGACAGTGCTCACGGTGACAGTGGCCATGGTGATAGTGCTCACGGTGACAGTGCCCATGGTGATAGTGCCTATGGTGACAGTGCTCATGGTGACAGTGCCCATGGTGATAGTGCTCATGGTGACAGTGCTCATGGTGACAGTGCTCATGGTGACAGGGCCCAGGGTGACAGGGCTTATGGTGACAGTGCCCATGGTGACAGTGCCCATGGTGGCAGTGCCCACGGTGACAGTGCCCACGGTGACAGTGCCCACGGTGATAGTGCTCACGGTGACCGTACTCACGGTGACAGTTCCCATGGGGATAGTGCCCATGGTGAGAGTGCTCATGGTGACAGTGCCCATGGTGATAGTGCTCATGGTGACAGTGCCCATGGTGACAGTGCTCACGGTGACACTGCCCATGGTGATACTGCTCACGGTGACAGTGCCCATGGTGACAGTGCCCATGGTGGCAGTGCCCACGGTGATAGTGCCCATGGTGACAGTGCCCATGGTGACATTGCTCATGGTGACAGTGCTCATGGTGACAGTGCTCACAGTGACAGTGCCTATGGTGACAGTGCTCATGGTGACAGTGGCCATGGTGATAGTGCTCACAGTGACAGTGCCCATGGTGATAGTGCCTATGGTGATAGTGCTCATGGTGACAGTGCCCATGGTGATAGTGTTCACGGTGACAGTGCTCATGTTGGCAGTGCCCATGGTGACAGTGCCCACGGTGGCAGTGCCCACGGTGACAGTGCCCACGGTGATAGTGCTCACAGTGACCGTACTCACGGTGACATTGCCCATGGTGATAGTGCCTATGGTGATAGAGCTCATGGTGACAGTTCCCACGGTGATAGTGCTCACAGTGACAGTTCTTACGGTGACAGTTCCCATGGTGACAGTGCTCACGGTGACAGTTCCCATGGTGACAGTACCCACGGTGATAGTGCTCACGGTGACAGTGCCCACGGTGACAGTTCCCATGGTGATAGTGCCCATGGTGAAAGTGGTCATGGTGACAGTGCCCATGGTGACAGTGCCCACGGTGACAGTGCCCATGGTGACAGTGCCCACGGTGATAGTGCTCACGGTGACAGTTCCCATGGTGACAGTGCCTATGGTGATAGTGCTCATGGTGACAGTGCCCATGGTGACAGTGCTCACGGTGACAGTTCCCATGGTGATAGTGCCCATGGTGAAAGTGCTCATGGTGACAGTGCCCATGGTGATAGTGCTCATGGTGACAGTGCCCATGGTGACAGTGCCCACGGTGACAGTGCCCATGGTGACAGTTCCCACGGTGATAGTGCTCACAGTGACAGTTCTTACGGTGACAGTTCCCATGGTGACAGTGCTCACGGTGACAGTTCCCATGGTGACAGTACTCACGGTGATAGTGCTCACGGTGACAGTGCCCACGGTGACAGTGCCCATGGTGATAGTACTCACGGTGACAGTGCCCATGGTGACAGTGCCCATGGTGACAGTGCCCATGGTGGCAGTGCCCATGGTGACAGTGCCCATGGTGACATTGCTCACGGTGACAGTGCTCATTGTGACAGTGCTCACGGTGACAGTGCCTATGGTGACAGTGCTCTCGGTGACAGTGCCCATGATGATAGTGCTCACGGTGACAGTGCCTATGGTGACAGTTCTCACGGTGACAGTGGCCATGGTGATAGTGCTCACGGTGACAGTGCCCATGGTGATAGTGCCTATGGTGACAGTGCTCATGGTGACAGTGCCCATGGTGATAGTGCTCATGGTGACAGTGCTCATGGTGACAGTGCTCATGGTGACAGGGCCCAGGGTGATAGGGCTTATGGTGACAGTGCCCATGGTGACAGTGCCCATGGTGACAGTGCTCACGGTGACAGTGGCCATGGTGATAGTGCACACGGTGACCGTGCTCACCGTGACAGTTCCCATGGTGATAGTGCCCACGGTGACAGTGCCCACGGTGACAGTGCCCATGGTGACAGTGCCCACGGTGATAGTGCTCACAGTGACAGTGCTCACGGTGACAGTACCCATGGTGACAGTGCTTACGGTGACAATTCCCATGGTGACAGTGCCCATGGTGATAGTGCTCATGGTGACAGTGCCCATGGTGATAGTGCCTATGGTGATAGTGCTCATGGTGACAGTGCCCATGGTGATAGTGCTCACGGTGACAGTGCCCATGGTGATAGTGTTCACGGTGACAATGCTCATGGTGGCAGTGCCCATGGTGACAGTGCCCATGGTGGCAGTGCCCACGGTGACAGTGCCCACGGTGACAGTGCCCACGGTGATAGTGCTCACGGTGACCGTACTCACGGTGACAGTTCCCATGGGGATAGTGCCCATGGTGAGAGTGCTCATGGTGACAGTGCCCATGGTGATAGTGCTCATGGTGACAGTGCCCATGGTGACAGTGCTCACGGTGACACTGCCCATGGTGATACTGCTCACGGTGACAGTGCCCATGGTGACAGTGCCCATGGTGGCAGTGCCCACGGTGATAGTGCCCATGGTGACAGTGCCCATGGTGACATTGCTCATGGTGACAGTGCTCATGGTGACAGTGCTCACGGTGACAGTGCCTATGGTGACAGTGCTCATGGTGACAGTGGCCATGGTGATAGTGCTCACAGTGACAGTGCCCATGGTGATAGTGCCTATGGTGATAGTGCTCATGGTGACAGTGCCCATGGTGATAGTGTTCACGGTGACAGTGCTCATGTTGGCAGTGCCCATGGTGACAGTGCCCACGGTGGCAGTGCCCACGGTGACAGTGCCCACGGTGATAGTGCTCACAGTGACCGTACTCACGGTGACATTGCCCATGGTGATAGTGCCTATGGTGATAGAGCTCATGGTGACAGTCCCCATGGTGATAGTGCTCTTGGTGACAGTGCCCATGGTGACAGTGCCCACGGTGACAGTGCCCATGGTGACAGTTCCCACGGTGATAGTGCTCACAGTGACAGTTCTTACGGTGACAGTTCCCATGGTGACAGTGCTCACGGTGACAGTTCCCATGGTGACAGTACCCACGGTGATAGTGCTCACGGTGACAGTGCCCACGGTGACAGTTCCCATGGTGATAGTGCCCATGGTGAAAGTGGTCATGGTGACAGTGCCCATGGTGACAGTGCCCACGGTGACAGTGCCCATGGTGACAGTGCCCACGGTGATAGTGCTCACGGTGACAGTTCCCATGGTGACAGTGCCTATGGTGATAGTGCTCATGGTGACAGTGCCCATGGTGACAGTGCTCACGGTGACAGTTCCCATGGTGATAGTTCCCATGGTGAAAGTGCTCATGGTGACAGTGCCCATGGTGATAGTGCTCATGGTGACAGTGCCCACGGTGACAGTGCCCATCGTGACAGTTCCCACGGTGATAGTGCTCACAGTGACAGTTCTTACGGTGACAGTTCCCATGGTGACAGTGCTCACGGTGACAGTTCCCATGGTGACAGTACCCACGGTGATAGTGCTCACGGTGACAGTGCCCACGGTGACAGTGCCCATGGTGATAGTACTCACGGTGACAGTGCCCATGGTGACAGTGCCCATGGTGGCAGTGCCCATGGTGACAGTGCCCATGGTGACAGTGCCCATGGTGACATTGCTCACGGTGACAGTGCTCATTGTGACCGTGCTCACGGTGACAGTGCCTATGGTGACAGTGCTCTCGGTGACAGTGCCCATGATGATAGTGCTCACGGTGACAGTGCCTATGGTGACAGTTCTCACGGTGACAGTGGCCATGGTGATAGTGCTCACGGTGACAGTGCCCATGGTGATAGTGCCTATGGTGACAGTGCTCATGGTGACAGTGCCCATGGTGATAGTGCTCATGGTGACAGTGCTCATGGTGACAGTGCTCATGGTGACAGGGCCCAGGGTGATAGGGCTTATGGTGACAGTGCCCATGGTGACAGTGCCCATGGTGACAGTGCTCACGGTGACAGTGGCCATGGTGATAGTGCACACGGTGACCGTGCTCACCGTGACAGTTCCCATGGTGATAGTGCCCACGGTGACAGTGCCCACGGTGACAGTGCCCATGGTGACAGTGCCCACGGTGATAGTGCTCACAGTGACAGTGCTCACGGTGACAGTACCCATGGTGACAGTGCTCACGGTGACAATTCCCATGGTGACAGTGCCCATGGTGATAGTGCTCATGGTGACAGTGCCCATGGTGATAGTGCCTATGGTGATAGTGCTCATGGTGACAGTGCCCATGGTGATAGTGCTCACGGTGACAGTGCCCATGGTTATAGTGTTCACGGTGACAATGCTCATGGTGGCAGTGCCCATGGTGACAGTGCCCATGGTGGCAGTGCCCACGGTGACAGTGCCCACGGTGACAGTGCCCACGGTGATAGTGCTCACGGTGACCGTACTCACGGTGACAGTTCCCATGGGGATAGTGCCCATGGTGAGAGTGCTCATGGTGACAGTGCCCATGGTGATAGTGCTCATGGTGACAATGCCCATGGTGACAGTGCTCACGGTGACACTGCCCATGGTGATAGTGCTCACGGTGACAGTGCCCATGGTGACAGTGCCCATGGTGGCAGTGCCCATGGTGATAGTGCCCATGGTGACAGTGCCCATGGTGACATTGCTCATGGTGACAGTGCTCATGGTGACAGTGCTCACAGTGACAGTGCCTATGGTGACAGTGCTCATGGTGACAGTGACCATGGTGATAGTGCTCACAGTGACAGTGCCCATGGTGATAGTGCCTATGGTGATAGTGCTCATGGTGACAGTGCCCATGGTAATAGTCTTCACGGTGACAGTGCTCATGGTGGCAGTGCCCATGGTGACAGTGCCCACGGTGGCAGTGCCCACGGTGACAGTGCCCACGGTGATAGTGCTCACAGTGATCGTACTCACGGTGACAGTGCCCATGGTGATAGTGACTATGGTGATAGAGCTCATGGTGACAGTCCCCATGGTGATAGTGCTCTTGGTGACAGTGCCCATGGTGAAAGTGCTCACGGTGACAGTGCCCATGGTGATAGTGTTCACGGTGACAGTGCTCATGGTTGCAGTGCCCATGGTGACAGTGCCCACGGTGACAGTGCCCACGGTGACAGTTCCCATGGTGATAGTGCCAATGGTGAAAGTGGTCATGGTGACAGTGCCCATGGTGACAGTGCCCACGGTGACAGTGCCCATGGTGACAGTGCCCACGGTGATAGTGCTCACGGTGACAGTTCCCATGGTGACAGTGCCTATTGTGATAGTGCTCATGGTGACAGTGCCCATGGTGACAGTGCTCACGGTGACAGTTCCCATGGTGATAGTGCCCATGGTGAAAGTGCTCATGGTGACAGTGCCCATGGTGATAGTGCTCATGGTGACAGTGCCCATGGTGACAGTGCCCACGGTGACAGTGCCCATGGTGACAGGGCCCACGGTGATAGTGCTCACAGTGACAGTTCTTACGGTGACAGTTCCCATGGTGACAGTGCTCACGGTGACAGTTCCCATGGTGACAGTGCCCATGGTGATAGTGCTCACGGTGACAGTGCCCATGGTGATAGTGACTATGCTGATAGTGCCCATGGTGACAGTGCCCATGGTGATAGTGCTCACGGTGACAGTGCCCACGGTGACCGTGCCCACGGTGACAGTGCCTATGGTGACAGTACCCATGGTGATACTGCTCAATGTGACAGTGCTCACGGTGACAGTGCCCACGGTGATAGTGCCCACGGTGACAGTGCTCATGGTGACAGTACCCATGGTGATAGTGCTCACGGTGACAGTGCCCACGGTGACAGTGCCCACGGTGACAGTGCTCACGGTGACAGTGCCCATGGTGACAGTGCCCATGGTGGCAGTGCCCATGGTGGCAGTGCCCATGGTGATAGTGCCCATGGTGACAGTGCCCATGGTGACATTGCTCACGGTGACAGTGCTCATGGTGACAGTGCTCACAGTGACAGTGCCTATGGTGAGAGTGCTCACGGTGACAGTGCCCATGATGATTGTGCTCACGGTGACAGTGCCCATGGTGACAGTGCTCACGGTGACAGTGCTCATGGTGATAGTGCCCATGGTGATAGTGCTCATGGTGACAGTGCCCATGGTGATAGTGCTCATGGTGGCAGTGCCCATGGTGACAGTGCCCACGGTGGCAGTGCCCACTGTGACAGTGCCCACGGTGACAGTGCCCATGGTGATAGTGCTCACGGTGATCGTACTCATGGTGACAGTTCCCATGGTGATAGTGCCCAAGGTGAAAGTGCTCATGGTGACAGTGCCCAAGGTGATAGTGCTCATGGTGACAGTGCTCATGGTGACAGTGCTCATGGTGACAGGGCCCAGGGTGATAGGGCTTATGGTGACTGTGCCCATGGTGACAGTGCCCATGTTGACAGTGCTCACGGTGACAGTGTCCATGATGATAGTGCACACGGTGACCGTACTCACGGTGACAGTTCTCATGGTGATAGTGCCCACGGTGACAGTGCCCACGGTGACAGTGCCCATGGTGACAGTGCCCATGGTGATAGTGCTCACAGTGACAGTGCTCACGGTGACAGTACCCATGGTGACAGTGCTCACGGTGACAATTCCCATGGTGACAGTGCCCATGGTGATAGTGCTCATGGTGACAGTGCCCATGGTGATAGTGCCTATGGTGATAGTGCTCATGGTGACAGTGCCCATGGTGATAGTGCTCATGGTGACAGTGCCCATGGTGATAGTGTTCACGGTGACAATGCTCATGGTGGCAGTGCCCACGGTGACAGTGCCCACGGTGGCAGTGCCCACGGTGACAGTGCCCACGGTGATAGTGCTCACGGTGACCGTACTCACGGTGACAGTTTCCATGGGGACAGTGCCCATGGTGAGAGTGCTCATGGTGACAGTGCCCATGGTGATAGTGCTCATGGTGACAGTGCCCATGGTGACAGTGCTCACGGTGACACTGCCCATGGTGATAGTGCTCACGGTGACAGTGCCCATGGTGACAGTGCCCATGGTGGCAGTGCCCACGGTGATAGTGCCCATGGTGACAGTGCCCATGGTGACATTGCTCACGGTGACAGTGCTCATGGTGACAGTGCTCACAGTGACAGTGCCTATGGTGACAGTGCTCATGGTGACAGTGGCCATGGTGATAGTGCTCACAGTGACAGTGCCCATGGTGATAGTGCCTATGGTGATAGTGCTCATGGTGACAGTGCCCATGGTGATAGTGTTCACGGTGACAGTGCTCATGGTGGCCGTGCCCATGGTGACAGTGCCCACGGTGGCAGTGCCCACGGTGACAGTGCCCACGGTGATAGTGCTCACAGTGACCGTACTCACGGTGACAGTGCCCATGGTGATAGTGCCTATGGTGATAGTGCTCATGGTGACAGTCCCCATGGTGATAGTGCTCTTGGTGACAGTGCCCATGGTGAAAGTGCTCACGGTGACAGTGCCCATGGTGATAGTGTTCACGGTGACAGTGCTCATGGTGGCAGTGCCCATGGTGACAGTGCCCACGGTGGCAGTGCCCACGGTGACAGTGCCCACGGTGATAGTGCTCACGGTGACCGTACTAACGGTGACAGTTCCCATGGTGATAGTGCCCATGGTGAAAGTGCTCATGGTGACAGTGCCCATGGTGATAGTGCTCATGGTGACAGTGCCCATGGTGACAGTGCTCACGGTGACACTGCCCATGGTGATAGTGCTCACGGTGACAGTGCCCATGGTGACAGTGCCCATGGTGACAGTGCCTATGGTGACAGTGCCCATGGTGATACTGCTCAAGGTGACAGTGCTCACGGTGACAGTGCCCATGGTGATCGTGCCCATGGTGACAGTGCCCATGGTGACAGTGCCCATGGTGGCAGTGCCCACGGTGATAGTGCCCATGGTGACAGTGCCCATGGGGACATTGCTCACGGTGATAGTGCTCATGGTGACAGTGCTCACGGTGACAGTGCCTATGGTGACAGTGCTCATGGTGACAGTGGCCATGGTGATAGTGCTCACAGAGACAGTGCCCATGGTGATAGTGCCTATGGTGATAGTGCTCATGGTGACAGTGCCCATGGTGATATTGCTCTTGGTGACAGTGCCCATGGTGAAAGTGCTCACGGTGACAGTGCCCATGGTGATAGTGCTGACGGTGACAGTGCCTATGGTGACAGTGCCCATGGTGACAGTGCCCATGGTGGCAGTGCCCAAGGTGGCAGTGCCCACGGTGATAGTGCCCATGGTGACAGTGCCCATGGTGACATTGCTCACGGTGACATTGCTCATGGTGACAGTGCTCACAGTGACAGTGCCTATGGTGACAGTGCTCACAGTGACAGTGCCTATGGTGACAGTGCTCATGGTGACAGTGGCCATGGTGATAGTGCTCACGGTGACAGTGCCCATGGTGATAGTGCCTATGGTGATAGTGCTCATGGTGACAGTGCCCATGGTGATAGTGCTCTTGGTGACAGTGCCCATGGTGAAAGTGCTCACGGTGACAGTGCCCATGGTGATAGTGCTCATGGTGACAGTGCCCATGGTGACAGTGCTCACGGTGACAGTTCCCATGGTGATAGTGCCCATGGTGAAAGTGCTCATGGTGACAGTGCCCATGGTGATAGTGCTCATGGTGACAGTGCTCATAGTGACAGTGCTCACGGTGACAGTTCCCATGGTGATAGTGCCCATGGTGAAAGTGCTCATGGTGACAGTGCCCATGGTAACAGTGCCCACGGTGACAGTGCCCATGGTGACAGTGCCCACGGTGATAGTGCTCACAGTGACAGTTCTTACGGTGACAGTTCCCATGGTGACAGTGCTCACGGTGACAGTTCCCATGGTGACAGTGCCCATGGTGATAGTGCTCACGGTGACAGTGCCCATGGTGATAGTGACTATGCTGATAGTGCCCATGGTGACAGTGCCCATGGTGATAGTGCTCACGGTGACAGTGCCCACGGTGACCGTGCCCACGGTGACAGTGCCTATGGTGACAGTACCCATGGTGATACTGCTCAATGTGACAGTGCCCACGGTGACAGTGCCCACGGTGACAGTGCCCACGGTGACAGTGCTCATGGTGACAGTACCCATGGTGATAGTGCTCACGGTGACAGTGCCCACGGTGACAGTGCCCATGGTGACAGTGCTCACGGTGACAGTGCCCATGGTGACAGTGCCCATGGTGGCAGTGCCCATGGTGGCAGTGCCCATGGTGATAGTGCCCATGGTGACAGTGCCCATGGTGACATTGCTCACGGTGACAGTGCTCATGGTGACAGTGCTCACAGTGACAGTGCCTATGGTGAGAGTGCTCACGGTGACAGTGCCCATGATGATAGTGCTCACGGTGACAGTGCCCATGGTGACAGTGCTCACGGTGACAGTGCTCATGGTGATAGTGCCTATGGTGATAGTGCTCATGGTGACAGTGCCCATGGTGATAGTGCTCATGGTGGCAGTGCCCATGGTGACAGTGCCCACGGTGGCAGTGCCCACTGTGACAGTGCCCACGGTGACAGTGCCCAAGGTGATAGTGCTCATGGTGACAGTGCTCATGGTGACAGTGCTCATGGTGACAGGGCCCAGGGTGATAGGGCTTATGGTGACCGTGCCCATGGTGACAGTGCCCATGGTGACAGTGCTCACGGTGACAGTGGCCATGGTGATAGTGCACACGGTGACCGTGCTCACGGTGACAGTTCTCATGGTGATAGTGCCCACGGTGACAGTGCCCACGGTGACAGTGCCCATGGTGACAGTGCCCATGGTGATAGTGCTCACAGTGACAGTGCTCACGGTGACAGTACCCATGGTGACAGTGCTCACGGTGACAATTCCCATGGTGACAGTGCCCATGGTGATAGTGCTCATGGTGACAGTGCCCATGGTGATAGTGCCTATGGTGATAGTGCTCATGGTGACAGTGCCCATGGTGATAGTGCTCATGGTGACAGTGCCCATGGTGATAGTGTTCACGGTGACAATGCTCATGGTGGCAGTGCCCATGGTGACAGTGCCCACGGTGGCAGTGCCCACGGTGACAGTGCCCACGGTGAGAGTGCCCACGGTGATAGTGTTCACGGTGACAATGCTCATGGTGGCAGTGCCCATGGTGACAGTGCCCACGGTGGCAGTGCCCGCGGTGACAGTGCCCACGGTGACAGTGCCCACGGTGATAGTGCTCACGGTGACCGTACTCACGGTGACAGTTCCCATGGGGATAGTGCCCATGGTGAGAGTGCTCATGGTGACAGTGCCCATGGTGATAGTGCTCATGGTGACAGTGCCCATGGTGACAGTGCTCACGGTGACACTGCCCATGGTGATAGTGCCCACGGTGACAGTGCCCATGGTGACAGTGCCCATGGTGGCAGTGCCCACGGTGATAGTGCCCATGGTGACAGTGCCCATGGTGACATTGCTCACGGTGACAGTGCTCACGGTGACAGTGCTCACAGTGACAGTGCCTATGGTGACAGTGCTCATGGTGACAGTGGCCATGGTGATAGTGCTCACAGTGACAGTGCCCATGGTGATAGTGCCTATGGTGATAGTGCTCATGGTGACAGTGCCCATGGTGATAGTGTTCACGGTGACAGTGCTCATGGTGGCCGTGCCCATGGTGACAGTGCCCACGGTGGCAGTGCCCACGGTGACAGTGCCCACGGTGATAGTGCTCACAGTGACCGTACTCACGGTGACAGTGCCCATGGTGATAGTGCTCATGGTGACAGTCCCCATGGTGATAGTGCTCTTGGTGACAGTGCCCATGGTGAAAGTGCTCACGGTGACAGTGCCCATGGTGATAGTGTTCACGGTGACAGTGTTCATGGTGGCAGTGCCCATGGTGACAGTGCCCACGGTGACACTGCCCATGGTGATAGTGCTCACGGTGACAGTGCCCATGGTGACAGTGCCCATGGTGACAGTGCCTATGGTGACAGTGCCAATGGTGATACTGCTCAAGGTGACAGTGCTCACGGTGACAGTGCCCATGGTGATCGTGCCCATGGTGACAGTGCCCATGGTGACAGTGCCCATGGTGGCAGTGCCCACGGTGATAGTGCCCATGGTGACAGTGCCCATGGTGACATTGCTCACGGTGATAGTGCTCATGGTGACAGTGCTCACGGTGACAGTGCCTATGGTGACAGTGCTCATGGTGACAGTGGCCATGGTGATAGTGCTCACAGAGACAGTGCCCATGGTGATAGTGCCTATGGTGATAGTGCTCACGGTGACAGTTCCCATGGTGATAGTGCCCATTCTGAAAGTGCTCATGGTGACAGTGCCCATGGTGATAGTGCTCATGGTGACAGTGCCCATGGTGACAGTGCTCACGGTGACAGTTCCCATGGTGATAGTGCCCATGGTGAAAGTGCTCATGGTGACAGTGCCCATGGTGATAGTGCTCATGGTGACAGTGCCCATGGTGACAGTGCCCACGGTGACAGTGCCCATGGTGACAGTGCCCACGGTGATAGTGCTCACAGTGACAGTTCTTACGGTGACAGTTCCCATGGTGACAGTGCTCACGGTGACAGTTCCCATGGTGACAGTGCCCATGGTGATAGTGCTCACGGTGACAGTGCCCATGGTGATAGTGACTATGCTGATAGTGCTCATGGTGACAGTGCCCATGGTGATAGTGCTCACGGTGACAGTGCCCACGGTGACCGTGCCCACGGTGACAGTGCCTATGGTGACAGTACCCATGGTGATACTGCTCAACGTGACAGTGCTCACGGTGACAGTGCCCACGGTGATAGTGCCCACGGTGACAGTGCTCATGGTGACAGTACCCATGGTGATAGTGCTCACGGTGACAGTGCCCACGGTGACAGTGCCCATGGTGACAGTGCTCACGGTGACAGTGCCCATGGTGACAGTGCCCATGGTGGCAGTGCCCATGGTGGCAGTGCCCATGGTGATAGTGCCCATGGTGACAGTGCCCATGGTGACATTGCTCACGGTGACAGTGCTCATGGTGACAGTGCTCACAGTGACAGTGCCTATGGTGAGAGTGCTCACGGTGACAGTGCCCATGATGATAGTGCTCACGGTGACAGTGCCCATGGTGATAGTGCTCACGGTGACAGTGCTCATGGTGATAGTGCCTATGGTGATAGTGCTCATGGTGACAGTGCCCATGGTGATAGTGCTCATGGTGGCAGTGCCCATGGTGACAGTGCCCACGGTGGCAGTGCCCACTGTGACAGTGCCCACGGTGACATTGCCCATGGTGATAGTGCTCACGGTGACCGTACTCATGGTGACAGTTCCCATGGTGATAGTGCCCAAGGTGAAAGTGCTCATGGTGACAGTGCCCAAGGTGATAGTGCTCATGGTGACAGTGCTCATGGTGACAGTGCTCATGGTGACAGGGCCCAGGGTGATAGGGCTTATGGTGACCGTGCCCATGGTGACAGTGCCCATGGTGACAGTGCTCACGGTGACAGTGCCCATGGTGATAGTGCACACGGTGACCGTGCTCACGGTGACAGTTCTCATGGTGATAGTGCCCACGGTGACAGTGCCCACGGTGACAGTGCCCATGGTGACAGTGCCCATGGTGATAGTGCTCACAGTGACAGTGCTCACGGTGACAGTACCCATGGTGACAGTGCTCACGGTGACAATTCCCATGGTGACAGTGCCCATGGTGATAGTGGTCATGGTGACAGTGCCCATGGTGATAGTGCCTATGGTGATAGTGCTCATGGTGACAGTGCCCATGCTGATAGTGCTCATGGTGACAGTGCCCACGGTGGCAGTGCCCACGGTGACAGTGCCCACGGTGACAGTGCCCACGGTGATAGTGCTCACGGTGACCGTACTCACGGTGACAGTTCCCATGGGGATAGTGCCCATGGTGAGAGTGCTCATGGTGACAGTGCCCATGGTGATAGTGCTCATGGTGACAGTGCCCATGGTGACAGTGCTCACGGTGACACTGCCCATGGTGATAGTGCTCACGGTGACAGTGCCCATGGTGACAGTGCCCATGGTGGCAGTGCCCACGGTGATAGTGCCCATGGTGACAGTGCCCATGGTGACATTGCTCACGGTGACAGTGCTCATGGTGACAGTGCTCACAGTGACAGTGCCTATGGTGACAGTGCTCATGGTGACAGTGGCCATGGTGATAGTGCTCACAGTGACAGTGCCCATGGTGATAGTGCCTATGGTGATAGTGCTCATGGTGACAGTGCCCATGGTGATAGTGTTCACGGTGACAGTGCTCATGGTGGCAGTGCCCATGGTGACAGTGCCAACGGTGGCAGTGCCCACGGTGACAGTGCCCACGGTGATAGTGCTCACGGTGACCGTACTCACGGTGAGAGTTCCCATGGTGATAGTGCCCATGGTGAAAGTGCTCATGGTGACAGTGCCCATAGTGATAGTGCTCATGGTGACAGTGCCCATGGTGACAGTGCTCACGGTGACACTGCCCGTGGTGATCGTGCTCACGGTGACAGTGCCCATGGTGACAGTGCCCATGGTGACAGTGCCTATGGTGACAGTGCCCATGGTGATACTGCTCAAGGTGACAGTGCTCACGGTGACAGTTCCCATGGTGATAGTGCCCATGGTGAAAGTGCTCATGGTGACAGTGCCCATGGTGATAGTGCTCATGGTGACAGTGCCCATGATGACAGTGCTCACGGTGACACTGCCCATGGTGATAGTGCTCACGGTGACAGTGCCCATGGTGACAGTGCCCATGGTGACACTGCCCATGGTGATAGTGCCCATGGTGACAGTGCCCATGGTGACATTGCTGACGGTGACAGTGCTTATGGTGACAGTGCTCACAGTGACAGTGCCTATGGTGACAGTGCTCATGGTGACAGTGGCCATGGTGATAGTGCTCACGATGACAGGGCCCATGGTGAAAGTGCTCACGGTGACAGTGCTCATGGTGATAGTGCCTATGGTGATAGTGCTCATGGTGACAGTGCTCACAGTGACAGTGCCCATGGTGACAGTGCCCACGGTGGCAGTGCCCACTGTGACAGTGCCCACGGTGACAGTGCCCACGGTGATAGTGCTCACGGTGACCGTACTCATGGTGACAGTTCCCATGGTGATAGTGCCCAAGGTGAAAGTGCTCATGGTGACAGTGCCCAGGGTGATAGTGCTCATGGTGACAGTGCTCACAGTGACAGTGCCTATGGTGACAGTGCTCATGGTGGCAGAGTCCATGGTGACAGTGCCCACGGTGGCAGTGCCCACGGTGACAGTTCCCACAGTGACAGTGCCCACGGTGATAGTGCCCACGGTGATAGTGCTCACGGTGACAGTTCCCATGGTGACAGTGCCTATGGTGATAGTGCTCATGGTGACAGTGCCCATGGTGACAGTGCTCACGGTGACAGTTCCCATGGTGATAGTGCTCACGGTGACAGTTCCCATGGTGACAGTGCCTATGGTGATAGTGCTCATGGTGACAGTGCCCATGGTGACAGTGCTCACGGTGACAGTTCCCATGGTGATAGTGTCCATGGTGAAAGTGCTCATGGTGACAGTGCCCATGGTGATAGTGCTCATGGTGACAGTGCCCATGGTGACAGTGCCCATGGTGACAGTGCCCATGGTGACAGTGCCCACGGTGATAGTGCTCACAGTGACAGTGCTCACGGTGACAGTTCCCATGGTGACAGTGCCCACGGTGACAGTGCCCACGGTGACAGTGCCCATGGTGACAGTGCCCACGGTGATAGTGCTCACAGTGACAGTGCTCACGGTGACAGTTCCCATGGTGATAGTGCCCATGGTGAAAGTGCTCATGGTGACAGTGCTCATGGTGATAGTGCTCATGGTGACAGTGCCCATGGTGACAGTGCTCACGGTGACACTGCCCATGGTGATAGTGCTCACGGTGACAGTGCCCATGGTGACAGTGTCTATTGTGACAGTTCCCATGGTGATAGTGCCCATGGTGACAGTGCCCATGGTGACAGTGCCCATGGTGGCAGTGCCCACGGTGATAGTGCCCATGGTGACAGTGCCCATGGTGACATTGCTCATGGTGACAGTGCTCATGGTGACAGTGCTCACAGTGACAGTGCCTATGGTGACAGTGCTCACGGTGACAGTGCCCATGGTGATAGTGTTCACGGTGACAGTGCTCATGGTGGCAGTGCCCATGGTGACAGTGCCCACGGTGGCAGTGCCCAGGGTGACAGTGCCCACGGTGACAGTGCCCACGGTGATAGTGCTCACGGTGACCATACTCACAGTGAAAGTTCCCATGGTGATAGTGCCCATGGTGAAAGTGCTCATGGTGACAGTGCCCATGGTGATAGTGCTCATGGTGACAGTGCCCATGGTGACAGTGCTCACGGTGACACTGCCCATGGTGATAGTGCTCACGGTGACAGTGCCCATGGTGACAGTGCCCATGGTGACAGTGCCTATGGTGACAGTGCCCATGGTGATACTGCTCAATGTGACAGTGCTCACGGTGACAGTGCCCATGGTGATAGTGCCCACGGTGACAGTGCTCATGGTGACAGTACCCACGGTGATAGTGCCCACGGTGACAGTGCCCACGGTGACAGTGCCCATGGTGACAGTGCCCACGGTGATAGTGCTCACAGTGACAGTGCTCACGGTGACAGTTCCCATGGTGACAGTGCCCACGGTGACAGTGCCCACGGTGACAGTGCCCACGGTGATAGTGCTCACAGTGACAGTGCTCACGGTGACAGTTCCCATGGAGAGAGTGCTCACGGTGACAGTTCCCATGGTGATAGTGCCCATGGTGAAAGTGCTCAAGGTGACAGTGCCCATGGTGATAGTGCTCATGGTGACAGTGCCCATGGTGACAGTGCTCACGGTGACACTGCCCATGGTGATAGTGCTCACGGTGACAGTGCCCATGGTGACAGTGTCTATTGTGACAGTGCCCATGGTGACAGTGCCCACGGTGATAGTGCTCACAGTGACAGTGCTCACGGTGACAGTTCCCATGGTGACAGTGCCCACGGTGACAGTGCCCACGGTGACAGTGCCCATGGTGACAGTGCCCACGGTGATAGTGCTCACAGTGACAGTGCTCACGGTGACAGTTCCCATGGAGACAGTGTTCACGGTGACAGTTCCCATGGTGACAGTGCCCATGGTGAAAGTGCTCATGGTGACAGTGCCCATGGTGATAGTGCTCATGGTGACAGTGCCCATGGTGACAGTGCTCACGGTAACACTGCCCATGGTGATAGTGCTCATGGTGACAGTGCCCATGGTGACAGTGTCTATGGTGACAGTTCCCATGGTGATAGTGCCCATGGTGACAGTGCCCATGGTGACAGTGCCCATGGTGGCAGTGCCCACGGTGATAGTGCCCATGGTGACAGTGCCCATGGTGACATTACTCATGGTGACAGTGCTCATGGTGACAGTGCTCACAGTGACAGTGCCTATGGTGACAGTGCTCATGGTGACAGTGGCTATGGTGATAGTGCTCACGATGACAGTGCCCATGGTGAAAGTGCTCACGGTGACAGTGCCCATGGTTACAGTGCCAATGGTGGCAGTGCCCACGGTGATAGTGCCCATGGTGACAGTGCCCATGGTGACATTGCTCATGGTGACAGTGCTCACGGTGACAGTTCCCATGGAGACAGTGCTCACGGTGACAGTTCCCATGGTGATACTGCCCATGGTGAAAGTGCTCATGGTGACAGTGCTCATGGTGATAGTGCTCATGGTGACAGTGCCCATGGTGACAGTGCTCACGGTGACACTGCCCATGGTGATAGTGCTCACGGTGACAGTGCCCATGGTGACAGTGTCTATTGTGACAGTTCCCATGGTGATAGTGCCCATGGTGACAGTGCCCATGGTGACAGTGCCCATGGTGGCAGTGCCCACGGTGATAGTGCCCATGGTGACAGTGCCCATGGTGACATTGCTCATGGTGACAGTGCTCATGGTGACAGTGCTCACAGTGACAGTGCCTATGGTGACAGTGCTCACGGTGACAGTGCCCATGGTGATAGTGTTCACGGTGACAGTGCTCATGGTGGCAGTGCCCATGGTGACAGTGCCCACGGTGGCAGTGCCCACGGTGACAGTGTCCACGGTGACAGTGCCCACGGTGATAGTGCTCACGGTGACCATACTCACAGTGAAAGTTCCCATGGTGATAGTGCCCATGGTGAAAGTGCTCATGGTGACAGTGCCCATGGTGATAGTGCTCATGGTGACAGTGCCCATGGTGACAGTGCTCACGGTGACACTGCCCATGGTGATTGTGCTCACGGTGACAGTGCCCATGGTGACAGTGCCCATGGTGACAGTGCCTATGGTGACAGTGCCCATGGTGATACTGCTCAATGTGACAGTGCTCACGGTGACAGTGCCCATGGTGATAGTGCACACGGTGACAGTGCTCATGGTGACAGTACCCACGGTGATAGTGCCCACGGTGACAGTGCCCACGGTGACAGTGCCCATGGTGACAGTGCCCACGGTGATAGTGCTCACAGTGACAGTGCTCACGGTGACAGTTCCCATGGTGACAGTGCCCACGGTGACAGTGCCCACGGTGACAGTGCCCACGGTGATAGTGCTCACAGTGACAGTGCTCACGGTGACAGTTCCCATGGAGAGAGTGCTCACGGTGACAGTTCCCATGGTGATAGTGCCCATGGTGAAAGTGCTCAAGGTGACAGTGCCCATGGTGATAGTGCTCATGGTGACAGTGCCCATGGTGACAGTGCTCACGGTGACACTGCCCATGGTGATAGTGCTCACGGTGACAGTGCCCATGGTGACAGTGTCTATTGTGACAGTGCCCATGGTGACAGTGCCCACGGTGATAGTGCTCACAGTGACAGTGCTCACGGTGACAGTTCCCATGGTGACAGTGCCCACGGTGACAGTGCCCACGGTGACAGTGCCCATGGTGACAGTGCCCACGGTGATAGTGCTCACAGTGACAGTGCTCACGGTGACAGTTCCCATGGAGACAGTGCTCACGGTGACAGTTCCCATGGTGATAGTGCCCATGGTGAAAGTGCTCATGGTGACAGTGCCCATGGTGATAGTGCTCATGGTGACAGTGCCCATGGTGACAGTGCTCACGGTAACACTGCCCATGGTGATAGTGCTCATGGTGACAGTGCCCATGGTGACAGTGCCCATGGTGGCAGTGCCCACGGTGATAGTGCCCATGGTGACAGTGCCCATGGTGACATTACTCATGGTGACAGTGCTCATGGTGACAGTGCTCACAGTGACAGTGCCTATGCTGACAGTGCTCATGGTGACAGTGGCTATGGTGATAGTGCTCACGATGACAGTGCCCATGGTGAAAGTGCTCACGGTGACAGTGCCCATGGTTACAGTGCCAATGGTGGCAGTGCCCACGGTGATAGTGCCCATGGTGACAGTGCCCATGGTGACATTGCTCACGGTGACAGTGCTCATGGTGACAGTGCTCACAGTGACAGTGCCCATGGTGACAGTGCTCACGGTGACACTGCCCATGGTGATAGTGCTCACGGTGACAGTGCCCATGGTGACAGTGCCCATTGTGGCAGTGCCCACGGTGATAGTGCCCATGGTGACAGTGCCCATGGTGACATTGCTCACGGTGACAGTGCTCATGGTGACAGTGCTCACAGTGACAGTGCCTATGGTGACAGTGCTCATGGTGACAGTGGCCATGGTGATAGTGCTCACAGTGACAGTGCCCATGGTGATAGTGCCTATGGTGATAGTGCTCATGGTGACAGTGCCCATGGTGATAGTGTTCACGGTGACAGTGCTCATGGTGGCCGTGCCCATGGTGACAGTGCCCACGGTGGCAGTGCCCACGGTGACATTGCCCACGGTGATAGTGCTCACAGTGACCGTACTCACGGTGACAGTACCCATGGTGATAGTGCCTATGGTGATAGTGCTCATGGTGACAGTCCCCATGGTGATAGTGCTCTTGGTGACAGTGCCCATGGTGAAAGTGCTCACGGTGACAGTGCCCATGGTGATAGTGTTCACGGTGACAGTGCTCATGGTGGCAGTGCCCATGGTGACAGTGCCCACGGTGGCAGTGCCCACGGTGACAGTGCCCACGGTGATAGTGCTCACGGTGACCGTACTAACGGTGACAGTTCCCATGGTGATAGTGCCCATGGTGAAAGTGCGCATGGTGACAGTGCCCATGGTGATAGTGCTCATGGTGACAGTGCCCATGGTAACAGTGCTCACGGTGACTCTGCCCATGGTGATAGTGCTCACGGTGACAGTGCCCATGTTGACAGTGCCCATGGTGACAGTGCCTTTGGTGACAGTGCCCATGGTGATACTGCTCAAGGTGACAGTGCTCACGGTGACAGTGCCCATGGTTATAGTGCCCATGGTGAAAGTGCTCATGGTGACAGTGCCCATGGTGATAGTGCTCATGTTGACAGTGGCCATGGTGATAGTGCTCACAGTGACAGTGCCCATGGTGGCAGTGCCCACGGTGATAGTGCCCATGGTGACAGTGCCCATGGTGACATTGCTCACGGTGACAGTGCTGATGGTGACAGTGCTCACGGTGACAGTGCCTATGGTGACAGTGCTCATGGTGACATTGGCCATGGTGATAGTGCTCACAGTGACAGTGCCCATGGTGACAGTGCCCATGGTGGCAGTGCCCAAGGTGGCAGTGCCCACGGTGATAGTGCCCATGGTGACTGTGCCCATGGTGACATTGCTCACGGTGACATTGCTCATGGTGATAGTGCTGACGGTGACAGTGCCTATGGTGACAGTGCCCATGGTGAAAGTGCTCACGGTGACAGTGCCCATGGTGATAGTGCTGACGGTGACAGTGCCTATGGTGACAGTGCCCATGGTGACAGTGCCCATGGTGGCAGTGCCCAAGGTGGCAGTGCCCACGGTGATAGTGCCCATGGTGACAGTGCCTATGGTGACAGTGCTCACAGTGACAGTGCCTATGGTGACAGTGCTCATGGTGACAGTGGCCATGGTGATAGTGCTCACGGTGACAGTGCCTATGGTGATAGTGCCTATGGTGATAGTGCTCATGGTGACAGTGTCCATGGTGATAGTGCTCTTGGTGACAGTGCCCTTGGTGAAAGTGCTCACGGTGACAGTGCCCACGGTGATAGTGCTCACGGTGACAGTACTCACGGTGAGAGTTCCCATGGTGATAGTGCCCATGGTGAAAGTGCTCATGGTGACAGTGCCCATAGTGATAGTGCTCATGGTGACAGTGCCCATGGTGACAGTGCTCACGGTGACACTGCCCATGGTGATAGTGCTCACGGTGACAGTGCCCATGGTGACAGTGCCCATGGTGACAGTGCCTATGGTGACAGTGCCCATGGTGATACTGCTCAAGGTGACAGTGCTCACGGTGACAGTTCCCATGGTGATAGTGCCCATGGTGAAAGTGCTCATGGTGACAGTGCCCATGGTGATAGTGCTCATGGTGACAGTGCCCATGGTGACTGTGCTCACGGTGACACTGCCCATGGTGATAGTGCTCACGGTGACAGTGCCCATGGTGACAGTGCCCATGGTGACAGTGCCTATGGTGACAGTTCCCATGGTGATAGTGCCCATGGTGACAGTGCCCATGGTGACAGTGCCCATGGTGGCAGTGCCCACGGTGATAGTGCCCATGGTGACAGTGCCCATGGTGACATTGCTGACGGTGACAGTGCTCACAGTGACAGTGCCTATGGTGACAGTGCTCACAGTGACAGTGCCTATGGTGACAGTGCTCATGGTGACAGTGGCCATGGTGATAGTGCCCATGGTGATAGTGCCTATGGTGATAGTGCTCATGGTGACAGTGCCCATGGTGATAGTGCTCTTGGTGACAGTGCCCATGGTGAAAGTGCTCACGGTGACAGTGCCCATGGTGATAGTGTTCACGGTGACAGTGCTCATGGTGGCAGTGCCCATGGTGACAGTGCCAACGGTGGCAGTGCCCACGGTGACAGTGCCCACGGTGATAGTGCTCACGGTGACCGTATTCACGGTGAGAGTTTCCATGGTGATAGTGCCCATGGTGAAAGTGCTCATGGTGACAGTGCCCATAGTGATAGTGCTCATGGTGACAGTGCCCATGGTGACAGTGCTCACGGTGACACTGCCCGTGGTGATTGTGCACACGGTGACAGTGCCCATGGTGACAGTGCCCATGGTGACAGTGACTATGGTGACAGTGCCCATGGTGATACTGCTCAAGGTGACAGTGCTCACGGTGACAGTTCCCATGGTGATAGTGCCCATGGTGAAAGTGCTCATGGTGACAGTGCCCATGGTGATAGTGCTCATGGTGACAGTGCCCATGGTGACAGTGCTCACGGTGACACTGCCCATGGTGATAGTGCTCACGGTGACAGTGCCCATGGTGACAGTGCCTATGGTGACAGTTCCCATGGTGATAGTGCCCATGGTGACAGTGCCCATGGTGACATTGCTGACGGTGACAGTGCTCATGGTGACAGTGCTCACAGTGACAGTGCCTATGGTGACAGTGCTCATGGTGACAGTGGCCATGGTGATAGTGCTCACGATGACAGTGCCCATGGTGAAAGTGCTCACGGTGACAGTGCCCATGGTGATAGTGTTCACGGTGACAGTGCTCATGGTGGCAGTGTCCATGGTGACCGTGCCCACGGTGGCAGTGCCCACGGTGACAGTGCCCACGGTGACAGTGCCCACGGTGACAGTGCCCATGGTGACAGTGCCTATGGTGATAGTGCTCATGGTGACAGTGCCCATGGTGACAGTGCTCACGGTGACAGTTCCCATGGTGATAGTGCCCATGGTGAAAGTGCTCATGGTGACAGTGCCCATGGTGATAGTGCTCATGGTGACAGTGCCCATGGTGACAGTGCCCACGGTGACAGTGCCCATGGTGACAGTGCCCACGGTGATAGTGCTCACAGTGACAGTGCTCACGGTGACAGTTCCCATGGTGACAGTGCCCACGGTGACAGTGCCCACGGTGACAGTGCCCATGGTGACAGTGCCCACGGTGATAGTGCTCACAGTGACAGTGCTTACGGTGACAGTTCCCATGGTGACAGTGCTCACGGCGACAGTTCCCATGGTGACAATGCCCATGGTGATAGTGCTCACGGTGAAAGTGCTCACGGTGACAGTGCCCACGTTGACCGTGCCCACGGTGACAGTGCCTATGGTGACAGTGCCCATGGTGATACTGCTCAAGGAGACAGTGCTCACGGTGACAGTGCCCATGGTGATAGTGTTCACGGTGACAGTGCTCATGGTGGCTATGCCCATGGTGACAGTGCCCACGGTGGCAGTGCCCATGGTGACAGTGCCCACGGTGATAGTGCTCACCGTGACCGTACTCACGGTGACAGTTCCCATGGTGATAGTGCCCATGGTGAAAGTGCTCATGGTGACAGTGCCCATGGTGATAGTGCTCATGGTGACAATGCCCATGGTGACAGTGCTCACGGTGACACTGCCCATGGTGATAGTGCTCACGGTGACAGTGCCCATGGTGAAAGTGCCCATGGTGACAGTGCCTATGGTGACAGTGCCCATGGTGATACTGCTCAAGGTGACAGTGCTCACGGTGACAGTGCCCATGGTGATAGTGCCCACGGTGACAGTGCTCATGGTGACAGTACCCCTGGTCATAGTGCCCACGGTGACAGTGCCCATGGTGACAGTGCCCATGGTGACAGTGCCCACGGTGATAGTGCTCACAGTGACAGTGCTCACGGTGACAGTTCCCATGGTGGCAGTGCTCACGGTGACAATTCCCATGGTGACAGTGCCCATGGTGATAGTGCTCACGGTGACAGTGCCCATGGTGATAGTGCCTATGGTGATAGTGCTCATGGTGACAGTGCCCATGGTGATAGTGCTCACTGTGACCGTGCCCACGGTGACCGTGCCCACGGTGACAGTGCCTATGGTGACAGTGCCCATGGTGATACTGCTCAAGGTGACAGTGCTCACGGTGACAGTGCCCATGGTGATAGTGCCCATGGTGACAGTGCCCATGGTGACAGTGCCCATGGTGATACTGCTCAAGGTGACAGTGCTCACGGTGACAGTTCCCATGGTGATAGTGCCCACGGTGACAGTGCTCATGGTGACAGTGCCCATGGTGATAGTGCTCATGGTGACAGTGCCCATGGTGACAGTGCTCACGGTGACACTGCCCATGGTGATAGTGCTCACGGTGACAGTGCCCATGGTGACAGTGCCCATGGTGACAGTGCCTATGGTGACAGTGCCCATGGTGATACTGTTCAAGGTGACAGTGCTCACGGTGACAGTGCCCATGGTGAAAGTGCTCATGGTGACAGTGCCCATGGTGATACTGTTCATGGTGACAGTGCCCATGGTGACAGTGCTCATGGTGACACTGCCCATGGTGATAGTGCTCACGGTGACAGTGCCCATGGTGACAGTGCCCATGGTTACAGTGCCTATGGTGACAGTGCCCATGGTGATACTGCTCAAGGTGACAGTGCTCACGGTGACAGTTCCCATGGTGATAGTGCCCATGGTGAAAGTGCTCATGGTGACAGTGCCCATGGTGATAGTGCTCATGGTGACAGTGCCCATGGTGACAGTGCTCACGGTGACAGTGCCCATGGTGATAGTGCTCACGGTGAGAGTGCCCATGGTGACAGTGCCCATGGTGACAGTGCCTATGGTGACAGTTCCAATGGTGATAGTGCCCATGGTGACAGTGCCCATGGTGACAGTGCCCATGGTGGCAGTGCCCACGGTGATAGTGCCCATGGTGACAGTGCCCATGGTGACATTGCTCACGGTGACAGTGCTCATGGTGACAGTGCTCACAGTGACAGTGCCTATGGTGACAGTGCTCATGGTGACAGTGGCCATGGTGATAGTGCTCACGATGACAGTGCTCATGGTGAAAGTGCTCACGGTGACAGTGCCCATGGTGATAGTGTTCACGGTGACAGTGCTCATGGTGGCAGTGCCCATGGTGACAGTGCCCACGGTGGCAGTGCCCACGGTGACAGTGCCCACGGTGATAGTGCTCACGGTGACAGTGCCCATGGTGAATGTGCCCATGGTGACAGTGCCTATGGTGACAGTGCCCATGGTGATACTGCTCAAGGTGACAGTGCTCACGGTGACAGTGCCCATGGTGATAGTGCCCACGGTGACAGTGCTCATGGTGACAGTACCCATGGTGATAGTGCCCACGGTGACAGTGCCCACGGTGACAGTGCCCATGGTGACATTGCTCACGGTGACAGTTCCCATGGTGACAGTGCCCATGGTGATAGTGCTCACGGTGACAGTGCCCATGGTGATAGTGCCTATGGTGATAGTGCTCATGGTGACAGTGCCCATGGTGATAGTGCTCACGGTGACAGTACCCACGGTGACCGTGCCCACGGTGACAGTGCCTATGGTGACAGTGCCCATGGTGATACTGCTCAAGGTGACAATGCTCACGGTGACAGTGCCCATGGTGATAGTGCCCACGATGACAGTGCTCATGGTGACAGTACCCATGGTGATACTGCTCACGGTGACAGTGCCCACGGTGACAGTGCCCATGGTGATAGTGCTCACTGTGACAGTGCCTATGGTCACATTGCCCATGGTGACAGTGCCCATGGTGGCCGTGCCCATGGTGGCAGTGCCCACGGTGATAGTGCCCATGGTGACAGTGCCCATGGTGACATTGTTCACGGTGACAGTGCTCACAGTGACAGTGCCTATGGTGACAGTGCTCACAGTGACAGTGCCTATGGTGACAGTGCTCATGGTGACAGTGGCCATGGTGATAGTGCTCACGGTGACAGTGACCATGGTGATAGTGCCTATGGTGATAGTGCTCACGGTGACAGTGCCCACGGTGATAGTGCCCATGTTGATAGTGCTCACGGTGACAGTGCCCATGGTGATAGTGCCTATGGTGATAGTGCTCATGGTGACAGTGCCCATGGTGACATTGCTCACGGTGACAGTGCTCACGGTGACAGTTCCCATGGTGACAGTGCCCATGGTGATAGTGCTCACGGTGACAGTGCCCATGGTGATAGTGCCTATGGTGATAGTGCTCATGGTGACAGTGCCCATGGTGATAGTGCTCACGGTGACAGTGCCCACGGTGACCGTGCCCACGGTGACAGTGCCTATGGTGACAGTGCCCATGGTGATACTGCTCAAGGTGACAGTGCTCACGGTGACAGTGCCCATGGTGATAGTGCCCACGGTGACAGTGCTCATGGTGACAGTACCCATGGTGATAGTGCTCACGGTCACAGTGCCCATGGTGACAGTGCCCATGGTGATAGTGCTCACGGTGACAGTGCCTATGGTGACAGTGCCCATGGTGACAGTGCCCATGGTGGCAGTGCCCATGGTGGCAGTGCCCACGGTGGCAGTGCCCACGGTGATAGTGCCCATGGTGACAGTGCCCATGGTGACATTGCTCACGGTGACAGTGTTCATGGTGACAGTGCTCACAGTGACAGTGCCTATGGTGACAGTGCTCACGGTGACAGTGCCCATGATGATAGTGCTCACGGTGACAGTTCCCATGGTGACAGTGCTCACGGTGACAGTGGCCATGGTGATAGTGCTCACGGTGACAGTGCCCATGGTGATAGTGCCTATGGTGACATTCTCATGGTGACAGTGCCCATGGTGATAGTGCTCATGGTGACAGTGCTCATGGTGACAGTGCCCATGGTGACAGGGCCCAGGGTGATAGGGCTTACGGTTACAGTGCCCATGGTGACAGTGCCCATGGTGACAGTGCTCATGGTGACAGTGGCCATGGTGAGAGTGCACACGGTGACCGTGCTCACGGTGACAGTTCCCATGGTGACAGTGCTCATGGTGACAGTGCCCATGGTGATAGTGCTCATGGTGACAGTGCTCATGGTGACAGTGCCCATGGTGACAGGGCCCAGGGTGATAGGTCTTACGGTGACAATGCCCATGGTGACAGTGCCCACGGTGATAGTGCTCACAGTGACAGTGCTCACGGTGACAGTTCCCATGGTGACAGTGCTCACGGTGACAGTTCCCATGGTGATAGTGCTCACGGTGACAGTGCCCATGCTGATAGTGCTCACGGTGACAGTGCCCACGGTGACCGTGCCCACGGTGACAGTGCCTATGGTGACAGTGCCCATGTTGATAGTGCTCAAGGTGACAGTGCTCACGGTGACAGTGCCCATGGTGATAGTGCCCACGATGACAGTGCTCATGGTGACAGTACCCATGGTGATAGTGCTCACGGTGACAGTGCCCACGGTGACAGTGCCCATGGTGATAGTGCTCACGGAGACAGTGCCTATGGTGATAGTGCCCATGGTGACAGTGCCCATGGTGACAGTGCCCATGGTGATACTGCTCAAGGTGACAGTGCTCACGGTGACAGTGCCCATGGTGATAGTGCCCACGGTGACAGTGCTCATGGTGACAGTACCCATGGTGATAGTGCCCACGGTGACAGTGTCCACGGTGATAGTGCCCATGGTGATAGTGCTCACGGTGACAGTGCCTATGGTGACAGTGCCCATGGTGACAGTGCCCATGGTGACAGTGCCCATGGTGGCAGTGCCCACGGTGATAGTGCCCATGGTGACAGTGCCCATGGTGACAGTGCCCATGGTGATAGTGCCTATGGTGATAGTGCTCATGGTGACAGTGCCCATGGTGATAGTGCTCACGGTGACAGTGCCCACGGTGACCGTGCCCACGGTGACAGTGCCTATGGTGACAGTGCCCATGGTGATACTGCTCAAGGTGACAGTGCTCACGGTGACAGTGCCCATGGTGATAGTGCCCACGGTGACAGTGCTCATGGTGACAGTACCCATGGTGATAGCGCTCACGGTGACAGTGCTCACAGTGACAGTGCCTATGGTGACAGTGCTCACGGTGACAGTGCCCATGATGATAGTGGTCACGGTGACACTTCCCATGGTGACAGTGCTCACGGTGACAGTGGCCATGGTGATAGTGCTCACGGTGACAGTGCCCATGGTGATAGTGCCTATGGTGATAGTGCTCATGGTGACAGTGCCCATGGTGATAGTGCTCTTGGTGACAGTGCCCATGGTGAAAGTGCTCACGGTGACAGTGCCCATGGTGATAGTGTTCACGGTGACAGTGCTCATGGTGGCAGTGCTCATGGTGACAGTGCCCACGGTGGCAGTGCCCTCGGTGACAGTGCCCACGGTGATAGTGCTCACGGTGACCGTACTCATGGTGACAGTTCCCATGGTGACAGTGCCCATGGTGACAGTGCCCATGGTGACAGTGCCCATGGTGATACCGCTCATGGTGACAGTGCTCACGGTGACAGTGCCCATGGTGATAGTGCCCATGGTGAAAGTGCTCATGGTGACAGTGCCCATGGTGACAGTGCTCATGGTGACAGTGCCCATGCTGACAGTGCTCACGGTGACACTGCCCATGGTGATAGTGCTCACGGTGACAGTGCCCATGGTGACAGTGCCCATGGTGACAGTGCCTATGGTGACAGTGCCCATGGTGATACTGCTCAAGGTGACAGTGCTCACGGTGACAGTGCCCATGGTGATAGTGCCCACGGTGACAGTGCTCATGGTGACAGTACCCATGGTGATAGTGCCCACGGTGACAGTGCCCACGGTGACAGTGCCCATGGTGACAGTGCCCATGGTGATAGTGCCCATGGTGATAGTTCTCACGGTGACAGTGCCCATGGTGATAGTGCTCACGGTGACAGTGCCCATGGTGGCAGTGGCCATGGTGATAGTGCCCACGGTGACAGTGCCTACGGTGACAGTGCCCATGGTGATACTGCTGAAGGTGACAGTGCTCACGGTGACAGTGCCCATGGTGATAGTGCCCACGGTGACAGTGCTCATAGTGATAGTACCCCTGGTGATAGTGCTCACGGTGACAGTGCCCATGGTGACAGTGCTCACGGTGACAGTACCCATGGTTATAGTGCTCACGGTGATATTACCCTTGGTGACAGTGCTCATGGTGACAGTGCCCATGGTGACAGTGCGTATGGTGATAGTGACCATGGTGATAGTGCTCACGGTGACAGTGCCCATGGTGATAGTGCTCACGGTGACAGTGCCCATGGTGAGAGTGCCCATGGTGATAGTGCTCATGGTGAAAGTGCTCATGGTGAAAGTGCTCATGGTGATAGTGCCCACGGTGAGAGTGCCCATGGTGACATTGCTCACGGTGACAGTGCCCATGGTGATAGTGCTCATGGTGAAAGTGCTCATGGTGAAAGTGCTCATGGTGATAGTGCCCAGGGTGACAGTGCCCATGGTGACATTGCTCACGGTGACAGTGCTCATGGTGACAGTGCTCACAGTGACAGTGCCTATGTTGACAGTGCTCATGGTGACAGTGGCCATGGTGATAGTGCTCACAGTGACAGTGCCCATGGTGATAGTGCCTATGGTGATAGTGCTCATGGTGACAGTGCCCATGGTGATAGTGTTCACGGTGACAGTGCTCATGGTGGCAGTGCCCATGGTGACAGTGCCCACGGTGGCAGTGCCCACGGTGACAATGCCCACGGTGACAGTGCCCACGGTGATAGTGCTCACGGTGACCGTACTCACGGTGACAGTTCCCATGGTGATATTGCCCATGGTGAAAGTGCTCATGGTGACAGTGCCCATGGTGACAGTGCTCACGGTGACACTGCCCATGGTGATAGTGCTCACGGTGACAGTGCCCATGGTGACAGTGCCCATGGTGACTGTGCCTATGGTGACAGTTCCCATGGTGATAGTGCCCATGGTGACAGTGCCCATGGTGACAGTGCCCATGGTGGCAGTGCCCACGTTGATAGTGCCCATGGTGACAGTGCCCATGGTGACATTGCTCACGGTGACAGTGCTCATGGTGACAGTGCTCACGGTGACAGTGCCTATGGTGACAGTGCTCATGGTGACAGTGGCCATGGTGATAGTGCTCACAGTGACAGTGCCCATGGTGACAGTGCCCACGGTGATAGTGCTCACAGTGACAGTGCTCACGGTGACAGTTCCCATGGTGACAGTGCTCACGGCGACAGTTCCCATGGTGACAGTGCCCATGGTGATAGTGCTCACGGTGAAAGTGCTCATGGTGACAGTGCCCACGTTGACCGTGCCCACGGTGACAGTGCCTATGGTGACAGTGCCCATGGTGATACTGCTCAAGGTGACAGTGCTCACGGCGACAGTGCCCATGGTGATAGTGTTCACGGTGACAGTGCTCATGGTGGCTGTGCCCATGGTGACAGTGCCCATGGTGGCAGTGCCCACGGTGACAGTGCCCACGGTGATAGTGCTCACCGTGACCGTACTCACAGTGACAGTTTCCATGGTGATAGTGCCCATGGTGAAAGTGCTCATGGTGACAGTGCCCATGGTGATAGTGCTCACGGTGACAGTGCCCATGGTGACAGTGCTCACGGTGACACTGCCCATGGTGACAGTGCTCACGGTGACACTGCCCATGGTGATAGTGCTCACGGTGACAGTGCCCATGGTGACAGTGCCCATGGTGACAGTGCCTATGGTGACAGTGCCCATTGTAATACTGCTCAAGGTGACAGTGCTCACGGTGACAGTTCCCATGGTGATAGTGACCATGGTGAAAGTGCTCATGGTTACAGTGCCCATGGTGATAGTGCTCATGGTGACAGTGCCCATGGTGACAGTGCTCACGGTGACATTGCCCATGGTGATAGTGCTCACGGTGACAGTGCCCATGGTGACAGTGCCCATGGTGACAGTGCCTATGGTGACAGTTCCCATGGTGATAGTGCCCATGGTGACAGTGCCCATGGTGACAGTGCCCATGGTGGCAGTGCCCACGGTGATAGTGCCCATGGTGACACTGCCCATGGTGACATTGCTCACGGTGACAGTGCTCATGGTGACAGTGCTCACAGTGACAGTGCCTATGGTGACAGTGCTCATGGTGACAGTGGCCATGGTGATAGTGCTCACGATGACAGTGCCCATGGTGAAAGTGCTCACGGTGACAGTGCCCATGGTGATAGTGTTCACGGTGACAGTGCTCATGGTGGCAGTGCCCACGGTGATAGTGCTCACAGTGACACTTCCCATCGTTACAGTGCCTATGGTGATAGTGCTCATGGTGACAGTGCCCATGGTGACAGTGCTCACGGTGACAGTTCCCATGGTGATAGTGCCCATGGTGAAAGTGCTCATGGTGACAGTCCCCATGGTGATAGTGCTCATGGTGACAGTGCCCATGGTGACAGTGCCCATGGTGACAGTGCCCATGGTGACAGTGCCCACGGTGATAGTGCTCACAGTGACAGTGCTCACGGTGACAGTTCCCATGGTGACAGTGCCCACGGTGACGGTGCCCACGGTGACAGTGCCCATGGTGACAGTGCCTATGGTGATAGTGCTCATGGTGACAGTGCCCATGGTGACAGTGCTCACGGTGACAGTTCCCATGGTGATAGTGCCCATGGTGAAAGTGCTCATGGTGACAGTGCCCATGGTGATAGTGCTCATGGTGACAGTGCCCATGGTGACAGTGCCCACGGTGACAGTGCCCATGGTGACAGTGCCCACGGTGATAGTGCTCACAGTGACAGTGCTCACGGTGACAGTTCCCATGGTGACAGTGCCCACGGTGACAGTGCCCACGGTGACAGTTCCCATGGTGACAGTGCCCACGGTGATAGTGCTCACAGTGACAGTGCTCACGGTGACAGTTCCCATGGTGACAGTGCTCACGGCGACAGTTCCCATGGTGACAATGCCCATGGTGATAGTGCTCACGGTGAAAGTGCTCACGGTGACAGTGCCCACAGTGACAGTGCCCACGGTGATAGTGCTCACGGTGACCGTACTCACGGTGACAGTTCCCATGGTGATAGTGCCCATGGTGAAAGTGGTCATGGTGACAGTGCCCATGGTGACAGTGCCCACGGTGACAGTGCCCATGGTGATAGTGCCCACGGTGATAGTGCTCACGGTGACAGTTCCCATGGTGACAGTGCCTATGGTGATAGTGCTCATGGTGACAGTGCCCATGGTGATAGTGCTCACGGTGACAGTTCCCATGGTGATAGTGTCCATGGTGAAAGTGCTCATGGTGACAGTGCCCATGGGGATAGTGCCCATGGTGACAGTGCCCATGGTGACATTGCTCATGGTGACAGTGCTCATGGTGACAGTGCTCACAGTGACAGTCCCTATGGTGACAGTGCTCATGGTGACAGTGGCTATGGTGATAGTGCTCACGATGACAGTGCCCATGGTGAAAGTGCTCACGGTGACAGTGCCCATGGTGATAGTGTTCACGGTGACAGTGCTCATTGTGGCAGTGCCCATGGTGACAGTGCCCACGGTGGCAGTGCCCACGGTGACAGTGCCCACGGTGACAGTGCCCACGGTGATAGTGCTCACGGTGACCGTACTCACGGTGACAGTTCCCATGGTGATAGTGCCCATGGTGAAAGTGCTCATGGTGACAGTGCCCATGGTGACAGTGCTCACGGTGACACTGCCCATGGTGATAGTGCTCATGGTGACAGTGCCCATGGTGACAGTGCCCATGGTGACAGTGCCTATGGTGACAGTGCCCATGGTGATACTGCTCAATGTGACAGTGCTCACGGTGACAGTTCCCATGGTGACAGTGCCCACGGTGACAGTGCCCACGGTGACAGTGCCCATGGTGACAGTGCTCATGGTGGCAGTGCTCACGGTGACATTGCCCATGGTGACAGTGCTCACGGTGACAATGCCCATGGTGACAGTGCTCACGGTGACAGTACCCATGGTTATAGTGCTCACGGTGACAGTACCCATGGTTATAGTGCTCACGGTGATATTACCCTTGGTGACAGTGCCCATGGTGACAGTGCCCATGGTGACAGTGCGTATGGTGATAGTTTCCATGGTGATAGTGCTCACGGTGTCATAGCCCATGGTGACAGTGCCCATGGTGACAGTGCCCATGGTGACAGTTCCCACGGTGACAGTGCCCATGGTTACAGTGCCCATGGTGATAGTGCTCACGGTGATAGTGCTCACGGTGACAGTGCCCATGGTGACAGTGCCCATGGTGATAGTGCTCACGGTGATAGTGCTCACGGTGACAGTGCCCATGGTGACAGTGCTCACGGTGACAGTGCCCATAGTGATAGTACCCATGGTGATAGTGCCCATGGTGATGGTGCTTACGGTGACAGTGCCCATGGTGATAGTGCTCATGGTGACAGTGGCCTTGGTGACAGTGCTCATGGTGATAGTGCCCACGGTGACAATGTTCATGGTGACAGTGATCATGGTGACAGTGCTCATGGTGTCATAGCCCATGGTGATAGTGCCCATGGTGATAGTGCTCATGGTGACAGTACCCATGGTGACAGTGCCCATGGTGACAGTGCCCATGATGGCAGTGCCCACGGTGATAGTGCCCATGGTGACAGTGCCCATGGTGATAGTGCTCACGGTGACAGTGCTAATGGTGATAGTGCTCACAGTGACAGTGCTCACGGTGACAGTTCCCATGGAGACAGTGCTCACGGTGACAGTTCCCATGGTGATAGTGCCCATGGTGAAAGTGTTCATGGTGACAGTGCCCATGGTGATAGTGCTCATGGTGACAGTGCCCATGGTGACGGTGCCCATGGTGGCAGTGCCCATGGTGGCAGTGCCCACGGTGATAGTGCTCATGGTGACAGTGCCCATGGTGACATTGCTCACGGTGACACTACCCATGGTGACAGTGCTCATGGTGATAGTGCTCATGGTGACAGTACTCATGGTGGCAGTGCTCACGGTGACAGTGCCCATGGTGACAGTGCTCACGGTGACAGTGCCCATGGTGACAGTGCTCACGGTGACAGTACCCATGGTTATAGTGCTCACAGTGATATTACCCTTGGTGACAGTGCCCATGGTGACAGTGCCCATGGTGACAGTGCCCATGGTGACAGTTCCCACGGTGACAGTGCCCATGGTGACAGTGCCCATGGTGATAGTGCTCTCGGTGATAGTGCTCACGGTGACAGTGCCCATGGTGACAGTGCCCATGGTGATAGTGCTCACGGTGATAGTGCTCACGGTGACAGTGCCCATGGTGATAGTCCCCATGGTGATAGTGCCCATGGTGATGGTGCTTACGGTGACAGTGCCCATGGTGATAGTGCTCATGGTGACAGTGGCCTTGGTGACAGTGCTCATGGTGATAGTGCCCACGGTGACAATGTTCATGGTGACAGTGTTCATGTTGACAGTGCTCATGGTGTCATAGCCCATGGTGATAGTGCCCATGGTGATAGTGCTCATGGTGACAGTACCCATGGTGATAGTGCCCATGGTGACTGTTCCCATGGTGACAGCGCCCATGGTGACAGTGCCAATGGTTGATGTTCGTGCCATTTGATGAGATGGGAACCACGTTAGTAAGAATTGGTTTCCAGTACATTTGTGTCATCACTATCTTCCTGTTCCCTCTGTTAGGAGTTTCCTTTGATCTCTGCCTTTTCCTCACTGATCACAGCCAACCATTGATCCTTCTCTGCTCTAATTCCCCAGAGAATTATCATCTGACTATATCATTTGACTATTTGGTATATCTAATTTGGGTAAGCTCTACCAACCATTTGGGGCACTGGAGAGGTTTGTGCTTTGGGGATCATGGACATTTGATTCCTTCTTTTCCATCCAGTTATGACTATCGAGGAGAGAGCTAGAACTTGGGGTTAGAGAGAGTATCTATCCATAGGCCTAGGATGATCTGACTCAAGTAGAGATAATTCTTGGTTTGCTCTGATAATGCCCTTTACCACCATTCTCAAAAACCCAGCCAACCTTTGTATTTTTCTTTCCTATATCTGTACAATACACTTACTTCCGAAACACACACATACACCTATCATACTCTATTACCTCCCTTCTTATTTTTCCTTACTTTCCAGAATGTGTCCTTCACTCCGTGATCCCTGGATCTTTGCTAAAGTTCTTTAACAAGAGTACCACCACTCTCCCCACTTCCACGTATTGAATTCTATTCATCCTTTCCACATGAACTTTGATCGTAGTTGCTCTAAGAATCCTTGCAGATCTCCCCATCATAATTAACCTTCATTCTATAGTAATTTGTTTACATATCTCTTGGAGCACTTATCTCAATGTTCTCAGTCATTTGTGTGTGGGCTATGTAGTCTGATAGTTTGGGACCTAATAGAGGACAACAGCCAAGTCAAACATATCTGTACATTTGAGAACTAGCCCTTTGATACAGCCATGATTGGCATTCAATCAAATAGTGTGAAATTTAAATGACTATCTCCCAAATGACAGTAAAAGCACATATTAAGTGTTCACTATTTTTTTATTAAGTGAAATTTCACTTTTATCCTTATCATCTTGGAAAATTTATTATTTTATTTTCTAACTCAATATATTATTGCCCCGGAAAATGGCAAATGTAATGCATTGACTTCTTCCCTTGGAAGAGGCTACATTGTGCTGTAGTAAATACTGATGAGTGTAAATATCTGTAATAAACAAGGATAAATGGTACTGCTTGGAATCAAGTCCACAACTTTGGTTGTCTAAAGTAAGCAACAGGAAAAAGGATATGGCAGGGAATAAAACTATATGTGCTCTTCATCTAACACACGTAATCCCTCTCAGAGTCGCTATTTTTCCTACTTAACAACAATTAAACAACACAGAAAAGTGTGTGTGTGTGTGTGTGTGTGTGTGTGTGTGTGTGTGTGGTGTTGGCACAAGGCTTAGACTAGAATGCTAAGTTCCCTGTCGCCATTAACATGCTATTTTAATCTTATTCATGGAAAGTAGGGTTCTGCATCTTGTCTCACTTCAGTATCTGCTTTGTGACATTAACAATTCCAATAACATTGAATCTCTGAGGCAAAGTTTTTATTTAACATTTTATAATCATCTCCTGCAGTTGGTGTCTTCTCATATCCATACACTTTCTGAGTTGCCAATAAATACTAAATGCCTAGGAGTAAGGACATGTCAAAATCTGTTTGGAATGTAAATAGCACAAACATAGTGATGTCAACTTGACATAATGCACTAGCTATGATTGCCCCTCATTTTTCAACAAATTCAAATATTTGTTTCTTCTCACTCTCTTATTTTGGTAGCATCCCATATCAAAAGGTTTTAAAACATCTAAAAGTGCTGGGTAGGAGGACTGGATTACTCTGAGAAGCCCATCCAAATAAGAATCCACTTTCCTTACCCATGACGAGCTGGTGAATACAGGTAGTTCACATTCGTGTGGAAGGAAAAGGCTCTTTGAACTTTATTTCACATGGCCTCCCTGCTCCATGTGTGAAGTGATTTAATACCACTGCAGCAGGCAAACAAACACAGCATCTTCAGTTGTTACAAATTGATCATCCAACAGATTTTGATAAATCACTATAACCTATGTGTCATGGAAATACTGAATGCTGAATATGTTTAAGCTACTACATAATTCACTGAAATATATCTGGTATGCTAATGCTAATATGAATTTTGAATTAGCTCTAATGAAAGAACAATTATTTGTTCTTTTTCATCTTTTGCAACTTGTCTCCATGTGATGCATTGTCAAAGTAAACCTTGCAAGACAAAGAGTGTAGAAGACTGCCTAGTTTTCTTCATTTTAAGAAACAAAATAATTTAGAAAATATTTAAGCCCATAGCACTTAGATAATCAAGGTTATGTCAAGCAATTAAGTACCATTTAGAATTTAAGCCACTAGTAAACATCTTTAGTGTCACTATAGTGATGCCCATACCCTAGGCTCTCAGATAATGGTGACAATTTAGGAAAGATGGCACTTACAGGAGCCTTGCATTGTCCATTTTTGAATGGGTAAATTTAATGGGAAAAATTAATGTAACGTCAAAAGTGCTGTGTAAGAAGGTAGGTCATTGTTTTCCTGAAAAACACTAAGGTAGTTATGATTGGGATTTTTAAATAAAATCCTAACATAATCTCTGGCACTTTGAATGTCATGAAACTGCCTTAACAGAAAGAAAGTGGATGGAGAAACTTGTGGGAAATGGCAGATGTATGATCAATCTTTTTTTAAAAATTTTTATTTTATATTGGAGTAGGGTTGATTTATAATGTTGTGTTAGTTTCAGGTATACAGCAAAGTGATTCAGTTATACATACACATATATCTATTCTTTTTCAGATTCTTTTCCCATATAGGTTATTACAGAATATTGAGTAGAGTTCCCTGTGCTATACAATAGGTCCTTGTTGATTATCTATTTTATGTAGAGTAGTGTGTATATATTAATCCCGACCTCCTAATTTATCCCTCCCCCACACCTTTCCCCTTTGGTAACCAAAAGTTTGTTTTCTAAGTCTGTGAGTCTGTTTCTGTTTTGTAAATAAGTTCACTTGTATCATGTTTTAGATTCCACATATAAGTGATATCATATGATATTTGTCTTTCTCTGTCTGCCTTACTTAGTATAATAATCTCTAGGTCCATCCATGTTGCTGCAAATGGCATTATTTCATTCTTTTTTATGGCTGAGTAGTATTCCATTGTATACATGTACCACATCTTCTTCATCCATTCATCTGTCGATGGACATTTAGGTTGCTTCAATGTCTTGGCTATTGTAAACAGCGCTGCATCGAACATTGGGGTGCATGTATCCTTTCGAACCATGGTTTTCTCCAGATATATGCCCAGGAGCGGGATTACTGGATCATATGGTAGCTCTATTTTTAGTTTTTTAAGAAAGCTCCAACATTGTATAGAGGATATTTTACCATTATTTTGAAAAATGAGCCACATGGCACAGAGGGGAAATATATATTCTCATTTTTAGTTAAATAAAGCTGTAGGCTTGGGTTTGAATATATAGTTATGAACAATTTGGGCACCCTTGACTTAATTTGTAGTAGAACTAAGGAACTCCCTTCATCCAATATCAGTAATTTTCAGGATAGATAGCTGGGATATTGTCTATAGAATATAAGTTTGGTGAGTAAGTAGAGTACTAAAGAGATTAATTTCCCTGAAGCACTCCCATCTGTGATATACACTTTGGGATATAGGATGAAAATAAATAGATGGATGATAGATAGATAATCTCTAACACTTTGATAGATAGCCCAAGGATTAGTTGTTTATCACTGATCCTTACAATCATCTCAGGATAGGCTTGAACAACAGTCTATATATACCTAGTGAAAAGACCCATGGTTTCCCGAAGATGTCTGTGGTTTCCCCTGACTTTGTATTCCTCCTTATTACTGAGTTGGTTCTGCTTCAAGACCATCTTACCATACCCCTTTTTCTGTCTTTGATCTATACTGGGACATCCCAGATGTGGAATTTAGTCCTGTAATTTCCACACAGAGCTTTTGTGTGATTTAGCAGATTTTCCTAGACATCTGGGGAAGTCACAAGATGTTTCAATTGTAACAAAGCAAACAACCTAACATGGTGTATTTAAACATCGCTGTTCTTAAACGTCCTTTGGCCACTCTGTTTTGGGGTATAATGTAAGTGATTTTTTTTTTTTTTTACTGACTTCAAGCCAGAGAAAGGTGACAAACAGGGACATTTGGTTTACTCCCCACCAGTTAAATAACAGTTACTCCTCATCAGTGGGGCAGAGCATGACAGGCCTCAGCAGCTCCCTATGTGAACACCAGAGCAAGCAATTCATAGTAACCTGCAACAGCTAGCTTTCTGAAAAGGATGTGATAATGCCTTTTACAGTTATTTCATAAGGGAAAATTGCTTTGATATACATGTTTTTAGATTACATTTGTTTTTCCAAGTGTGCAATCTTTTCATAAGTCATTGTATGTACGTGTATTTATATGTGTGTTTAGAAAACATAACCTGTTAAAACTGAAGCAAAACAATGTAAATAGCTCGTGAAGATAAGATTTAAGACTTAAGAGCAGGCATCTTTGCTTTTTTCCCTCTCCTTTGATGATTAGACTAGCTAGAAATTTTTCTGTTGTTGTGGTTTTCAATAAATAGCTCTTGCACTTATTTATTATTCAATTTTGTATTTTCATAGCCACTAATTTTGGCTTTTTTTAAACCTTATTATTTACTCATTCTCATCTTAGATATAGACTCCTTTTTTCTCACCTTAGTTAAATGCTTATTTATTTTCATCCAGTTTCTCTTAATTAATAAGAAAAACATTAAATTCCATCAATTTTAATATAAAGTATTTTCACATATTTTTAAATATTACATAATTGTAGCTTTCATTAACTCTGACATGTTTTCAATTGTATCTTTAAAACTCAGGAAGTTTTGTGTTGTTTATTTGCTTGAATCTTTATTAATTTCTATTTGTATTATATTGTGGTCAGATAATATGACCTATACAGTTTCTGAATTTAGGTATTTATTGAAGTGAGGTATTTTTCTAGCTTAATGTTGATCTTTTTTTATAAATGATCCATGAGGGTTTGGGAAAGAAGCTATATTTTCTATTTATTTGGCAGTGTTCTATGCAGCTATTAAATTAACCTTATTAACTTTATTTCTTGTATCTTCTATAATTTTTTTTTTTGCCTAATTGGTCAGAAAATGACTGAGATAGATATGTTAAAGTCTTATACCATAGTTAGGTTTTCATCAATTTCTCATATTTTTGACATAATTTTGTCTTACATATTTCAGTGCAATCAAATTCAACTGTGTAAAAGATTCATGGTTTTTATCTTTTCATTAATATATTTGCTCATTCACTGCTTTGACATTGAATTCTAATTTTCCTTTTCACAATAATGTGACCCCTACTGTTTCAGGGCCTGTGCAGGAAAAAGGTAGTGACACAGAAGCAGAAGCTGAAAAACCCAGCTTTACTGAAGTAAGGAAGGATATGCAGGATTTCTTGACATTGAAATGCTATTATTTTATTCAGACAATTTATGTCAGGTCCCTGACATTGAAGCCCCCAGGGATGGGGGAAAGTAGAGATCTTAATAGTCTGAGGGAACCTAAGGAAAAGGCCAGGTTATTTGTAGGCCAACACACCCACTGTCAAAGTGTGGAGAAGACAGGTGTATTAGTCAGTTTTCTGGAGAAACAGAACCAAAAGGAGGTATATGTATATATACATATATATATATCATGGCTCATATGATTGTGGAGGCTGAGAAGTCCTGACATCTGCAGAGTGAGTTGGCAAGCTGGAGACCCTAGAAAAACAATGATGTAGATCTGTTCCAAGTCCAAATGCCTGAGAATCAGAAGAGTCAATGGTGTAGTTCCAATCAGAAGGTTGCAGGCTTGAGAAACAAGGAGCGCCAATATTTCACTTTGAATCCAAGGCAGGAAACAGTAGATGTCCCAGTTCAATGGAAGTCACATAGGAAGAATTCTCACTTACTTGGGGGAGGGTTAGCCTTTTTGTTCTACTCAGACCTTTAACTGATTGGATGATGCCCACCCACATGAGGGAGGGCAATCTGCTTTACTCAGTTTATCAATTTAAATGTTGATTTTGTCCAAAAAACACCCTCATAGGCACACCCAGAAATAATATTTGACCAAATATCTGAGCACCCTATGGTCCATTCAAGTTGACACATGAAGTTAACACAATAGGTATAAGCAGGATAGCAGTAACTTCTAAAGGAACCCCTTCTGGTTCCCAGGAAATTGCAGTATATATGGGGTGAAACCTGAAAAGAAACAGAAATGTAGCGGTCATGTTACCCAAGAATTCAGAAGTTTAAGCAGTATCCAAATAATTAAGTCACAAAGATTAAGTTGTATAGATGATAACAGTCACAGCTCTTTATCAAAGCCTTTATCACTGCCCTTTATCACAACTTGGGGACTCAAAGTATAGTCTGTAGTTCACCATTGAGATTGTTGTAAGAATAGCCACGTCATGGTTTAATGTATCAGGAAGGAGAAGCTCTCCTTGGTTTTGCAGAGACTAAAAGCTGCACAGGTGGGGCTGGCAAATGCCACAACATAGGATACATGTAATGTGCTACTTTGCCATGTGCAGATTTTGCTTCTCCCCTCCCTTCCTTGTTTTTCTTTCTTTATTGTGCCAACTGAGTTACTTGAAGAATCCATAAGACAGCATCCATGTGGTCTTTTTTTAAAATGATAATGAGAATGATAAAATTGGGAAATGTAATATCAAAATATTTTGCAAATCCCAAAAAAGAAAAAAAAAAAAAAAGACAGCATCCAAAGTGTAGTGCCTCTTGCAAAGAAAGAACTCAAAACTTACTAGTTCTCTTTTTCTTCACTACTCTCCCTCCCTTCACTGGCCATCTAGCAGTGCCTCCTGTTATTCCCTGCCTCTTCATTCCCAGGCTAATGTGGTGAGAGATTGCAACAAGGGTATGATATATCTGAACTGAAATACATTTTCCTTTGGTGAACTCTTGCCATGACCTGAATTTTCTCAAACTACCCATTTAGCTGTATCTGTGTTTTAAATGTTATTTTCTTGAGGGAACTTACAACAATTTTCCCTGTTCTCTAGCAATCAACAGTATTTGTTCAGTGCACATGTATGAAGTACTCTGGGCCATATTTCATTGTAGATGCTGAGAATACAAAGATGAATAAATTGGATCCCTGCCAATAGGGAACTGGGTCTTGTGAAAGTTTAAAGACATTCCTTTCCAATATTGTCTTTGGAAGCCAGAATTTATTTTTAACAGTTGACATCACCAAAATCTTAGTTTTCCAGCTTCACTTAAAAGTTCTTACCAAATGAAATCATACATGACCATGGAAATCCTGAAAATGTACTTGAAAGTTTCAGAACAATCTTTCTTTCTCAAACAAGATTGTGAGCATTTCTTCAACTGGAGACTAATCCAGAATCCAAATTTTAGAGGCCCAGAATTTTAATTATTACAAACCAAAATGTGTTGCTCTCCCAATATTGTCTTTATCAAATCTTTTGGTACTTTTGCTTCCAAAATATTGGTAGTTTAATTATGAACTAAATTGAAACATTACAGATGTGGCCTTTCATGTTTAGAAATTCACTTTGGATTGGGAAATTTAAAGAAACATAGTTAGATATATTTAAGGAGAAGTCATGAATTACTGTTAATTTGCAACACATGCATGATATAACAATTCTCTTAAATAGCTGCCATATTTGTACTGTATGCCAAATACCATCCCGGGTGTACGTCATCCCATTGAATTATCACAGGTAGCCTGCCAGACATCCCAATTTTACAGATTGAACAGCTGTGAGGGAAATTTGTTCAAGCTGTGTCATTTTTCACTGAAGAAGTTATTTTATTCTGTATTGTCTCTTATGTAATGATGACCATATTATTGATATTGATATACTATATTCAAGGTAATGTCAAATTTTATGAGACATGTGGAAAAATGCTATTTGGATATAAGAGACTTTTTTCACTCTCATGGTGAGTGAAATAGCCACTGAGGAAATCTTATGGGGTCTTATGGGGCCCTGAAATATCTAAGCAGAGAAAACAAATGCTTGATAGAGTACTATAAGTGTATTTTTTTCCTGTGAATTACATAACAAGATTTAGCAGCTTGTTTAAATCTGAAAGACATTTGAAGCCATTTTCAACAACTGTAATGTGATCTTAAATACCTGTGATTCCTGTTGGTGACAAAGTCACAGCTACTCCATTTATAATGTAAGGAAAGACTGAATTTCAGTTAAAGTTTAATGAAAAGAAAGATGGAATTGTTCCTGTCTAAATTCATAAACACCAGGTAAAGAACCCCTACTCTAACAGAAGTCATTGCAATGAGGTGATATAAAGGAAGAATTGGGAAAGAAGGCAACTTTGGAGCCACTGAGGGTGTTGTAGCGGCCTGGGTGTATTATCAATACCTCGAGGAAGACACAGAAAAATGGCAGCTTGATGACATTGAGCTCATCCTTTTACAAATGCGTAAGTTCTTTCAAACATGGATAGCATCTGCATATTTTTTATATTTAGGGTTACTAGTTCTGAGATATTTGTAGACTTCATCTATTCTAATTGTCTTTTTAATTTACAGGATAGTACTATAATGAACTTCAACAACTTGTATGTATCTGATTCATACTATCAATATGAATTGAAAATATTAAACTGAACAATATAAATTCATTTTCATGAAGTTTGAAATTAGAGAATTAAAAAATTTAGTCTTCACATCCACATTTATATCTGGAAATGGAAGACCTCACACATCATTTAACATTTCATATACCTTTCCTATAAGTTCTCAGTCATGTTATTTAACATGCTGAGCAGCAGTGTTACTGGTGAAACTGAAATTTGCAACAGCTTATTTTTGTTGAAGACATAATTTCCACTACGCTTGATAGGTACTCCTTCGTAAACTTGCCATCTGTATGTTTTGATGCCTGTGATTTTATTTTTTCACTTAACAGCCTTTCACAGAGGCATTATTTATTTTAGTTGCATTAAAGAAAGTTTAAATTGCAGTCCCTTTTTCCAGTTCACCAAGTTTTCCATCACGCATCTCTTCTGTACACCAGTCATATTTCTTAAAATGGTTTGATTCTGAAGATGTCTTAAGCCATATTCTTTGAACACAGATTTAGTTTATTTCCATAGTAAAAGCTTATGCCCAGCCCCTTATAGCTTATCATTCTGTCATTCTCAACATGAGGCTTCTATCTTGTGGTCCATGATGGCTGCTCCAGGTCTGTATTCATCTCTTAGGGCTACCATAATAAATTACCACAAACTAGGTGGCTTAAACAATAGAAGTTTATCCTGTCACAGTTCTGGAGGCTGGAAGCCTGAAATCAAGGTGCAGCCACCCATCCTTCCTCTGAAGACTCTAGAGAAGAATCCTTTTTAGCCTCTTTATGGCTTCTGGTGGTTTTCAGCAATTTTTGGCATTTCCTGGCTTGCCACTTGAGCTACTCTGATCTCTGCCTCACTTGTAACATGGCCTTCTTCTTGTGTCTATATCCAAATTTCTCTCCTTTTATAAGGACACCAACCATTGGTTAGGGCTCACACAAGCTAGCATGACCTCATTTTAACTTGGTTACATCTTTAAAGACCCTATTTCCAAATAACGTCACATTCGCAGGTACCAGGGGTTAGAACTTAAATATTTCATTTAAAAAGTTTAAAAAAATATTTTAATGAGGTGAATGTCACATAACATAAAATGAACCATTTTAAAGTGAACAATTCAGTGGCATTTAGTACATTCAGGATGTGCAACCACTATCTCTGTTTAGTTCGAAAACATTTCCATCACTCCAAAGTAAAGCCCCTTACCCTTTAAGCAGTTTCTCCCAATTCCTCCTAGCCCCTGGCAACCACTAATCTGCATTCTGTTTCTATGGATTTATCTATTCTGGATATTTCATATAAATGGAATCACAAAGCATGTGATCTTTTGCATCTGGCGTGTTTCACTTAGCAAAATCTTTTCAAGGTTCATCTACCTATATAGCATGTATCAATACCTGCTTTTAATGGCTGAAAAATATCCATTGTACAGATATAGTTTTGTTTATTCATCTGATGGCTATCTGGGCTGTTTCTACTTCTTGGCTATTAAGGACAGTGCTGCTATGAACATACATGTAGATATAATTGAGTTTTCTGTTTTCAGTTCTTTTGAGTGGATTTCAGGGTCGTATGGTATATTCTATGTTTAACTTTTTGAGAAACTGCCAAACTGTTTTCCACAGCAGCTGAACCATTTTATATTCTCACCACCAGTGAACTAGGGGTCCCATTTCTCTCTGTCCTTGTCAGTATTGGTTATTTTCTGTTCTTTTTTATAGCCACCCTAGTGGGAATGAAGTAGTACTTCATTGTTCTGATTTGCATATCCTTGGCTATTAACTCAAATACTTGTGTCAGTTCTGAGTTGGTCTCCATATCATTTATTAACTTGAATTTCTATTTAGTGAGATTAAACATCATTTCAGATGGTTAATGGTCAGTTCTATATCTGTCTTGTAAATTTTCTGTCCATGTATTTTTCACATTTTTCTATCAGATTTGGGGTCTTTTGTCCCACCATTTTTTAAAGTCTTTATGTATTAGTGATATTAGCCTATTATTTAGGATATATGCTACAAATATTTTTCCAAGTTTGTCAGTTATCTCTGAGTTTGAGTTTGTTATGTTGTGTTATGCCTTAAATTTTTAAAGTAGTATAATATATCAATGTACCTTGCGTGAGTAAGCCACTAGTAACTTCCAGGAAGTTACCGGTCCATAAGAAACCTAGGAAAAACCCACTAAGGCAAAAGGACACGTGCTAAGGTGAAGAGCATAAACTAGGCAGCCCTCTATTAGAGTTAGGAACCTAGGCCAAAATCTGGAATGAGAGACCCTTTACCTAGTGAGCTAAATGGATAGGACTTATTCACAAACTGTCTTCCAAGAAGCTGGAAGTTTGTTGTATAGCTATTCATGAAAATGACCCCCCAGTGTCCCTCCTCACAAGAGTGAGATAGGCTCTGTTTCTCCAGGAGAAGAGGGAGGTAGTGTGTTCACAGTACCAGCAGTAAAATAAGGTGGGAAGTGTGTCTGGTGGCTGAGGAACCATACTGAGACGTGCTTTTCACAGAAGGCTCCCATGCCTCTGGTTAAGCCAAGCCCTTCCCTGGGTTTGTTCCTAAGTCTTACGTTGTAGTTTCCTGTAAGAAAACACCCAGTACAACTTCCAACATGGGCATATTTTCCTCTACTCACCTATAGTGGTAAAATCCAAGTCTCAGTATTACACCTCTGAGATGAACTCAATCCCCTAGATTTGAAACAAGATGAGGATACCCAGTAGAACCAGTTTATTCACTAAGAACTTTGATAACCTAAAGAGATTTCAGTCTGGAAATAGAAAACTGGGGAGAACTACGTGAACAGAGGGAAAAGGAGGTGGGACAGAAAAGTTCCCTGGTAGGAGCTGAGAAGTGTAAGTTCTTCAAGGTGTATAAAAGGGAGTCATAGAAGGGAAGTAGGGTGATTCAAATTTCCACTTAAATATGGCCACTTTGTCTTAGAGGGATTTTAGATAAGACATCCAAAATAATAGACAATGGTGAAGGGTGGGAGAGAACAGCATGAACCACTAGTGGAGGTGGCCAGTGGGGAAAGGCATGGGGGAAACATTCTCTCCCTGCCATGTGCACTACCAGAATGGAACCAGGGGAGATAAGAAGAGATGGCAAGTCGCTTTGGGATGCATCTTTAGAGGGTGCTAAAGAAACGCCCTCTCCATCCAACCAGAGCATTTTGGCTTCCCCGACACCTCAACCCCTCCACCACCAGCACCATGGAGGTGTTGGGAGCAGTGCTTTGAGATGTCTAGCCACCCCAGGGCTACCACTGGCTGGAGCAATGACTTGATGACCAAACAAAGGGTAAGGGTAATTGATCCTCTTTGACTTGGGAGGGGTATATATAGGAAAGATAGGAGCCCTGGGATAGATCACTGCTTGCCTTCAACATGGATGAGGTGTGTTGCAAATTGGAGGAACCTAGCACAGATACTGAACAGCCAACCACAAGCACAGAACAACCAGCCTCTAGCATGGAACAACCAACCAACCACATGTGTGAAACAACTAAGTGCAAGCTCAAAACAACCAGCCCCTAGCATGGAACAACCAACCACAAGTGGAGAACAACCAGCCACAAGCCCTCAAGAGGTGAAGGAGAGGATGATCCCCTGTCATTCCAAGTGCAGAGAAAGTGCCAAGGTCAGATGACCCTACCTATGTTCCTCCTCTTCCTTGCATCCCCTACCCCAGACGCCTACGCTGTCCGTGCCAGGCACAAACCCCCTCCTCAGCCTGCACTCCATGTGAAGCCCCCTCCGCACCCAGACTCCATCTTCTTCCCCCAAACTACTGCTGTGCTCCGTGCTCACCTGTTGCCCCCCGCCCCCCGCCCAGTGCGGAAGGTAGCCAGGTGGGTAGAAATGTCCCTGCAAGAGTGTGCAGTCCCCAGATCCCCTGCACCATCTATCACCTGTTCGAGAAAGCGCACGAGAGAAACAAGGGCAACGACATCCGACTGTTACCTCCAGCTGATGAGCAGAGGAATCAAAATCAGAGAGCACAGCTCCAGCCGGAGCAGAACCGAGACGCCGCGGACAGCCCGGCCCGGCCCAGAGCCGCCCTGTGTGTAGAGACGCCTGGACACCGTCCCAGAGCCGCCGTGTGTGTAGAGAGGCCTGGACACCGGCAGCCGTCTGCTGCGTCCCCAGAGGAGCCCGCGGAGAAGCGGCCACCCCTGCAGACACCAGAGTGTGCGCCAACAGCGTACACAGGTGGCGATGGTTGAAATAACATCAACAAGATCTGAAAAAGAGATGTGTGTGTGTGTGTGTGTGTGTGTGTGTGTGTGTGTGTGTACGTGTACGTGTGCCAGTTCTCTGTTTTGGTGGGGAGGGGGGAGGGAAGGGAGGGGCAGGTGTGTCTGAGGGCTGGGAGAAGGGTCCTGCCGAGTCAGGGGCCAGACCTGCAGGCCCACAGTTAGCCAGACATGGGGGATAAAGATGAGGTGAGGACTGAAAACTGCAGACAGATTCCTCCCGGACACTTTATCCCATGGGCAGGGAGAAAAGGATTTGGAGTTTGCATGAATGAGTGTATGTGTGTGGGAGGAGGCGCAAATATGGAATGGGATGGAGGTTTGGGAAGGCATCAGAGTTCAGATTGCCAGAACCCAGATAAAGAAGACTGTGATGTGTGTGCGTGGCATTCCCACCCACAAATGTCACATTGTCTCCAGGCCATCTACCTCATAGTGGTATTTGTTGCTTCCCACCCTGTGCTGTAAGCAAGGACTAAAAAACTCATCCCACTGAAAGTTACCAACGGCACAGCATCCTCATTGACTAAAGGTATTTGGAGACCACAAACCCAACACTGATGGGGCCACTTTCTTGCTAAGATACCTGGGGTGATCAGTAGCCTCCCAGGAAAGGGCAGAGTGGTTTGCCCCTGGAGCCGGGGAACAGTCTGCAAAGAATTTTAATATAAGAATTAAACCAAGTAAAAGCTGGTCCTGTTTTTATCATCACCTCCATACCATGACATTTATAAATAATGTCAGTTACTAAATACTCTTCTTCCCCCAAGTCTTTACTTTTGGGGGATGGTGGTGAAGGGGTTTTAATATCAAGTGTACCCGCTTGGCTGCCTTCTGCATGGATAGCGTAGGCGTCTGGGGCGGGGGATCCATGAGGAAGAGGAGGAGCATGGGTGGGGTCATCTGACCTTGGCACTGTCTCTGCACTTGGATTGACAGGGGGTCATCCTCTCCATTTCTTGAGTCCTTGGGGCTGGTTGTTCCCCACCTGTGGTTGGTTGTTCCGCACTTTGAAGGGGTTTTGTTTTGACTCATATCTGGATTGAGGATTGAGTTAATCATGTTCCTCGAGTTAATTGTTCAGGACCCTCTCCTGTTTCTTCACTATCTGTTGCCCTTTATTTCCACTCCTCAGCCCCATTCTCCTAGGCAGTCATTCTAATTTATTTGATGCATATTCTTTCCTGTGCATAGGAAACTAAACCAGATGCCACAAACCTGGCATTGATAAGACTGCTTTCTTGCTAAGAAACTTTGGAGGAGAGTGGTGGCCTCCCAAGGGTGAGGAGTGGGAGTGGTCCACCCCCCTCCATGCAGGCAATAAAGGAGAGCATTGTAGAGAATTTTAAAGCAAGACTAAAACCAAGTAAAAACCAGTCTTCTTTATCATTACCATACTCCAGCATTTCTAAGTAATGCCAGTGATGAAATAATCTCCTCCTCCAAAATATTTTAAAACCAGCTTTATTAAAATACAACTGGCATACAATAAACTGCACAAAGTATACAATTTGATTAGTTTTGACCTATGTATTCACCTGTGAAACCTTCACCAAAATCCAGATAGTGAACATATCTGGGTGTTTCACAAGTGCAGGTGCCACTGGGAAAGGACCAGAGAGAGTTTCAGGGAAAGTCCAGTGTATTCCAAGTCATATCTAAGCTCCAGGCACACCTGGAGAAGAGTTGCTACTCTCACATCCCGAATTTCTGTCCACACCTTGCATGTGTGGTGCTACACACACCTGATACTGTGGTTCACTATCAGTTCTCCAGTTTTCAAGAGCATTTAACGTTGCCTGAATGTGTAAGATTTTTCTATTTTTTTTAGTAACACATAAGTATTTGAGAATTGTTTTTCTCATATCCCATTTTGTGAGTGCCCCAATTTTTTCTATGTTGATCAGATTTTGTTTGAAATTTTGCTTTCATATGAACACTCAGCAGAAAACTACTTTTTTCCAATTATCTAGTAACAAAAATCTTTGATTTGTAGTTTTAAAGATTAACGCTCAAAGTTCTCCTCGTAACTGCCTTGATGTTTAGGGTTGTTCTCTTAATTTTCATTTGCTTTTTTGTGTTTTTTGTTTTTACTTTTGCACTGAAGACCATTAAATTTGATTTTGTTTTGCTCAGGAAAAAAAAAACTCAGAAGTTTCCTCATGCCTCCTGGTAATCCTCTTCTGCCTCTCTCTCCAACTCTATCTTTAAGCATCCACTGATCTGCTTTCTGTCACCATGTAATAGTTTTTATTTTATGAAACTTTATGTCAATGAATCAGATAGTATTTACTATTTTTGTCTGGCTTCTTTCACTTGACATAATTACTTATGTAATTCATCCATATTGTTGTGTGTATCAATAGTTTACTCTTTTGTCTGCTGAGAATTCCACTGTAGGGATATATGAAAACCTGTTAATGGATATTTGGGTTGCTTCTATTTGGGGGCCCCAAAATGAAAAGATGAAAATATGAGTATTTGACTATCACAAAAAATGACTGCTAGTGGGAATGGGGTTTCTTTTTTGTAGAGATGAAAGTGTTCCAGAATTAAATAGTGGGATGGTATCACAACCATGTGACCATACTGAAACCCACTGAATTATACATTGTAAAAGGATGAATTTCATGGTGTATGAATTATATGTCAAAAAAATGAATACTCTTTGAATTAAATATTTCACTTACAGATGTTTTTAAAGAAGATAACTATTCATGTGTCCAAAAATTATGTGCAGGGATGATCACTGCAGTCTTTCTTCAATACTGAAATATTTGAAGCAAATAATTGGGACTGGTTTAATATAATCTGTATGTATCTATAATATGAATGTATACAGCATTAAAAAAAATAGACACTAAATTTAGTTGCCATTTATGGATCATTTGTTAGTGGCAAGCCAACAGAAATTCATCAAAATGACCATTTTAGTGTTCTTACCAGTTTATGGTCACAGTGGTTTCTATTCTAAGTAAGCAGATATTGGCTGTGACTCTGGATTCGCCTGTCTTTCCAGACTTCTGGATGACTCTCACCTCAGTTTTCTGATGGATCCAAGAGAAAAATCATTGATTTTCAGTTTGTCCAACTTTCTTCTTGCTGTAAATACAGGTCCATTTGGGCTGCTGTAAGAAAAATGCCATGGACTAGGTAGCTTGTAAACAACAGAAAATTTATTTCTTATAGTTCTGGAGGCCGGAAGTCTGAGATCAGAGTGCCAGCATGGCTAGGTTTGAGTGAAGGTCCTGTTCCGGGTTGCAGACTGCTGACTTACTGAATCTTCACCTGGTGGAGAGCAGAGAGGGGAAGCAAACTCTAGTAACTCTTTTAAAGGGCACTAATCCCATTCATGAGGGCTCTGCCCTCATCTAATACTAATTACCTCCCAAAGGCCTCACCTCCTAATGCTATTACACTGGGGTGTAGTGTTTCAACATATGAGTTGGAGGACACTCAAACATTCAGTTTGTAACATTCTGCCCCTGTCCTCCCCAAATTCATGTGCTTGTGGCATGCAAAATACATTGATTCCACCCCCCAACCCCCAAAAGTCTTAACTTGTTCCAGTATCAACTCTAAAGTCTGAAGTTCAAAGGCCCATCAAAATGTCATTTAAATCAGATATGGGTGAGATTCAAGGTAAGAGTCATCCTGAGACAAAATTCCTCTCCAGCTGTGAATATAAGAAACCAAACAAATTATATGTTTCCAAAATACAATGCCGGGGCAGGCATAAGATAGACAGTCCCATCTCAAAAGGGAGAAATAAGAAAGAAGGAAGGAGTGATGGGTCCTAAGCAAGTCCAAAATCTAGCAAGACAAACTCCATGAGATCTTAAGGCTCTAGAATAATTTTCTTTGGCTCCATGCTTTGCCCTTCAGGCCCACTGGGGCAGCAATCCTGCCTTCTGGGCACACTGGAACAGTTGTTTTGCCTTTTTCGTATAAGCAAAGCAATGCCCCTTCCCCCCTTTTGAAACTGAGGAGGCAGACCTAATGATCTCTGAATCATTTTCAGGGTCATTCTCTTTTTTTGAAGAATAGCACACATGTTCAGCCATATAGCTCTATGGTCCTATCCTGTAAAAGCCAAGAAGTTCAACAGTCTTCCTTCATTCCTTCTCATCTCCTTCCCTTTCAGTTCAAAAATGGCAGATTTCCTCCTGGGGTAGCTGATAAAGTATGCAATTTATACTCAGACTGATTTTCCTGTCAAATGGTCACTTGGCCACACCCTTAGTGTTCTCATTTTTTGCAACATGGATAGGCTGAGAATTTTCCAAATCTTTACATTCTGCTTCCTTTTTAAAAAAATTGACGTATAGTTGATTTACAATATTGTGTTAGTTTCAGGTGTACAGCAAAGAGATTCAGTTATTTTTTTCTGATTATAAAAACCATTACAGGTTATTACAAGGTACTGAATATAATTCCCTGTGTTATACAGTAAATCCTTGTTGCTTATCTATTTTATGTATAGTCGTTTTTATCTGTTAATCCCATACCCCTAATTTGTCTGCTGCCACTCCCTCTCCCTTTTGGTAACCATAAGTGTGTTTTCTATGTCTGTGAGTCTATTTTGTTTTATATATAGATTCATTTGTATTATTTTTAGATTCCTTATATAAGTGATATCATACAGTATTTGTCTTTCTCTGTCTGACATACATCACTAAGTATAATATTCTCTAGGTCTATCCGTGTTGCTGCAAATGGCAGTCTTTCATCTTTTTATGGCTGAGTAATATTCCATTGTGTGTGTGTGTGTGTGTGTGTGTGTGTGTGTGTGTGTGTACACTACATCTTCTTAAGCCAGTCGTCTGTTGATGGGCACTTGGGTTGCTTCCATATCTTGGCTATTGTAAATAGTGCTGCTATGAACACTGGGGTGCATGTATCTTTTTGAATTAGAGTTTTCATTTTTTCTAGATATATACCCAGGAGTGGGATTGCTGGCTCACATTTTCAGGTTTTTAAAGGAACCTCCATACTGTTCTCCACAGTGGCCACACCAATTTCCATTCTCACCAACAGTGCAGCAGGGTTCCCTTTTCTCCACATCCTCTCCAATATTTATTACTTGTAGGTTTTTTGATGATAGCCATTCTGACTTGTGTGAGGTGAAATTCTGCTTCCTTTTTGTTTAACAATTCTATCTTTAAGTCATTTCTCTTTTCTCAATTTTTGCTATAAGCAGTCAGGAGGAGCCAAAGCAAATGAATATATTTCAATAATAATAATAATAATCTTCCTCTGGTGTTTTCAAGACAAAGCTTTGCAAGTTTGCTTTCACTTAGTATTTATTTTTGGTAATTAATAAAAACTTTATTTTTATGCTAGCAAATGTTATATATTGTGATTTGCAAACTCTTAAAAATCACATGAAACAATCTTGCAAACTATTACATTTGAGATAGTTTGTCAAACATGTTAACCTAAGTGTGCTTACTTGCTGTAGGCATAATCTGTAAATGGTTTAATTTGTATGCAATATTCAGCATAGTTTAGAGGAGAATCAACTAATTGTAGTTTGTAATGGATTAAAGTCACAAATATTAATGTTTTCTCTTTTATTATTGAAATATACTCATTTGATTTCATTAGCATGATTTCTATTTTCTCCTTCACTGACAGTTGTGTAAATTAAAACATTAATTAAAAGAGATGGGGACTTCCCTGGTGGCACAGTGGTTAAGACTCCATGGTCCCAATGCAGGGGGCCTGGGTTCGATCCCTGGCAGGGGAACTAGATCCCACATGCGTGCTGCAATTAAGACCCGGTGCAACCAACCAACCAACCAACCAAATAAATAAATAAATAAATAAAAATAAATAAATAAAAGAGATGTAACAGCAGTTTTGAATTTATTAGAGTTTTAAGGGCATTCGTTCTCTCCCTGAAAACAAAACATACACCTGGAATTCTAGAACAATTTGTTCTGATTTCACAGTTGCACTTATGGAATTCAATACTTTAGAAAATTTGGCAATTTCCATAATATTTGGATTTGCTTTAATAATATATTTTTAATAATTTTTTTTTTTTGCCATAAATGTCCTTTCATGCAAATCCATGAGAAAGTAATCCTGGGGAGAAATATTCTTAAGAAATAGTCTTTTGTTAATTATACTTCAACCATTCTTCTAAATCTCAGAAGCCAAACAGTGTTCCAGCATTGCCCCTGAACATATATTTTATTTAAATAATTAGTTTACTTTTTAACAATTTATAGTATTGACTTGACAAGCCAATAATTGCACTCTGGCAAATAACTGTTTTATGAATGGAGAAGTTGAGTTCTGCAGAGGTCAGTTGCTAGTGACGGAGTTTGTCCATATTTTTCTTCTGAATACTGAAGCAGGAGTTAGATTGCACCTGTGTGTGAGGATTTTGAGTGAAGCAGGATGATTAAATGAATTTTTTGAGCACCATTTAGCAAGATTGACTTCAGTTATAGTCACCTCTTCTCAGATGACAGGGGCTGGTTTTGGAGAACTAGGAGTCTAACAGAAATCATTGCAGGCATCTGGCATACATATAAGTACAAATTAATATGTGCCATACAAATTATTTTGCTATATGGAGTTAATATTTTGAGTTGCAAATTTTGCAATTTTGTTGATTTATGCTCTTATTTTTATTATTTACTGCCTTCTGCTTATCTGGGTTTAATTTGTTCTTACTTTTGTAGTTTCTTAAGGTGGAACTTTTGATCAAGTTTTCAGATATTTTTATGTAGGACTTTAATGCTTTAAAATTTTAAATTAATTACTGCCTTGGGTGAATCGCTCACAAATGTTATGTTGTGTTTTCCTTTTCATTCATTCCCAAAATGCTTTCTAATTTTCCTTTTGATTTATTCTTTGACTCTGGTTATTTTGAGGTGTGTCGCTTATTTTTCCAAGTATCTGAGTATTTTCTTGATTTTTGTCCATTTCGGAATTCTATTTTCATTCTTTTGTTGTCAGTAATAATATTTCGCATGACTTGAATTCTTTTAAATTCATTGAGCTTTTCTTATGGCCCAGAATATTATCTATACTGGCAAATGTTCTGTGTACACGTGAGTAAATGTATGTTCTGATGTCGTTGGCTGAAGTGTTCTATAAATGTCAATTAGAGAAAAGTGGTTGAGTGTCATTCAGGTCGTCTACATCCTTACTGATTTTCCTTCTAACTGTTGCATCTATAACTAGAAAAGGAATGTTGAAGTCTCCAAATAAAATTGTGGATCTGCCTATTTCTTCTATCGGATCTATTATTTGAAGCACACACACGTAGAATGACGTCTTGGAGAACTAATCCTTTTATAAATAGGTTAATATCCCTTTTTATCTCTGGTAATATTCCTCATTCTGAAGTCTACTTTGTCTGATATTAATATAGCTACTGCATCATTCTTTAGATTTTTAGTGCTATATATTTTCCATCCTTTTACTTTTAATGTATCTATCTTTATTTGAAAAGGATTTCTTGTATAGAACATATATCTGTGTCTTGCCTTTTGAAATCTAGCCTATATTTTACTTTGTGTTTTAGGAGCTTTATACTTAATGACATTATCATTATGGTTGGATTAAAATCTACCATCTTGCTAGCAGCTGTCTTTTTATTACACCTACTCTATGTATTATTTTTACTCTCTTTATGCTTTCTTTTGGACTGAGTATTTTTTATTCTATTTAATCTCCACCTTTAAGCAGAGGTCAACAAGCTGTGACCCATGGACCAGCTGTCTGTTTCTACATAAATAAGGTTTTATTGGAACACAGTTAAGCCCGTTCCTTTACATATATAACACTACAAAGGCAGAGTATGTAGTTGAACAGAATTATATGGCCCGGAAGTCTAAAATATTTAGTATCTGGCCTTTTAAAGAAAGTTTGCCAAGCCATACACTACTGAGTTGTTGCCCTAGGGTTTAAAATGTGTCCCCATGATTAATCTTCCCTTCCAATTATACCTTAAAATTATATTCAAATAATATTTGACTTCGGTAAGGAAAGACCTTCGCCCGCGGGTGGAGGCTGTCTGGAGCGAGCCGTGACCCCAAGGCCAGTAGTGCAGGGCACCAAATACACCGGCGTGCGGCGGCTCCATGTCCACATGGTCCTGATGTCTCATCAGCTCAGGCCGCTGGGGCCCATGGCATCACCTACTGCGTGATCCTTGGCAAGCTCTGTGGGGGGTTCTCAGCTGCTGCCGGGGAGGCAGGGGTCCACCGCAGTACCTCCAGGTCCCAAGGCTAAGTGGTGGCCAGAGCTGGTGGGGAGCAGGGGTTGGGGTGGGGGCAGCTGCAGGCTCCTGTGTAGCGGGAGGGCAGGCTGCACCCACACACACACGCACACACACACGCACAGTGTGTATACCCACCAAGTGGTGAGGGCTGTGGCTAGTGGCAGGGCTGGGTCCCTCTGCAGTGATGCAGGCGGCCGGCAGAGCGCAGGTGCACAGCCGCAGCTGCTGGCTTCAGGTGAGCCCAACGGTGCAGGCCAGGGATGGGACCCAGGGCGGGACCCAGGTCCACAAGCAGCTCTGTGACCTTGGCTCTCAGCCCGGGGGCTAGGCTGACCTTTTGCACACTCATTGCTGTGGAGGCTGCACCTGGCTGCCGGCGTGGATCCCGGGCTCCAGCGGAAGGGGAGGGAAGGGAGCGGGAGGGCTTCCGGCAGCTGGTTCTGCAAATGCCAATCCGGTTGGTGCGGTGAAAACCTCAGTGGCTAATCGGCAGGGGTTCCACGGCTGCTGTGCTGGCCATTGGTTTCTACAGTGGTGAAGGCTGCTGGCGTCTTCTGCAGAACGGTCGGCTGGGGTCTGTGGTGAGGTCCTCAGTGATGAAGGCTGAGTGGGTCTGCAACGTCCACAAGGGCTGTCGAGGTGCGTAGCAGCACAGGCTGCCGGGGTCGTCTGCAGAGCAGGGCATTGGGAACCACCCTCCCACTGCCTGGCTGATACAGGTTACCCCCGCCCTTCTTCCTTGTTCCTAAATGTCTCAGCTTTGCTGGTCTCTGGGTGAGGGGACACTGAAGTGAGTCCTTTGACCAGTGCCATGAAAGGCTGGGGAAGTGGGTCACTCACCCGCTGTCCTTTTCCCAGCAGGGGAACTGTTGAGCCCGGGGGTTCATTCTTGGTGCTGGGCACTGCTGACCTGGGAAATAGGAAGATGCAGGCAAAATGAAGCTGTTCTTACCCTTATTGTGCAGTTCTTCTCAGATTTTTTTGTTCCACTTTGTTGCTGAATTGTTCCACTTTGTTGCTTAAATTCACTCCTGATCTCTCCCACGTGTATTTTCTTTCACGGGATAGCTGTCTAGTGTTGATCTTTGTGGGTGGATGGAGGCTGGGGTCTCCTACTCCACCATCTTGGTGACATCACTCCCTGGTTCCTAGAGATCTTGATCACCTTTCTTCTCTAGACAGTATCATACTGGACCATTACATTGATGACATTATGCCAACTGGAACTTGTGGGCAAGAAATGCAACTACACTAGACTTACTGTTAAGATAGTTGCATGTCAGAGAGTGGAGGATAAATCTGGCTGAAATTCAGGGGCCTTCTACTTCAGTGAAATTTCTAAGGAGCCAGTGGTGTGGACCATGTGAGAAATCCCTTCTAAGGTGAAAGATAAGTTGTCGCATCTGGCCCCTCATGCAACCAAAGAGGAGGCACAATGCCTCGTGAGCCTCCTTGGGCTTGGAGGCGACATTTTCCTCTCGTGGGTGTGCCGTTCCAGCCTATTACAGTAGGGCCAGAAGAGCTGCTCATTTTGAGTAGGGCCCAGAGCAAGAGAAGGTTCTGCACCAGGTCCGGACTGCTCTGCCACTTGGGCCACATGATCCAGAAGATGCAATGGCCCTTGAAGTATCAGTGCAGAGAGGGATGTTGTTTGGAGCCTTTGACAGGCCCCTAAAGGTCAGTCACAGTGCAGGCCTTTAGAATCTTACAACAAGGCCCTAGCATCATCCACAGGTAACTCCTTTTGAGAAACAGCTCTTGGTTTGCTACTGGGCCTAAGTAGAGACTGAATTCTTGACACTGGGACACCAATTTACCAGGCAGCCTGAGCTGCACAAAACTGTATGCTCTCGGACCCACCAAGCTATAAATCTGGGCGGACACAGCAGCACTCCATTATCAAATGGAAGTGGAATTTATGTGATTGTGTCTGAGCAGGTCACGAAGGTACAAGTCAGTTACATAAAGAGAAGTGAACCAAAAGCCCATGGTCCCTACTCTGAGTATAACGCCTTCTCTCTCCCAGCCTGTGCCTGTGACCTCATCAAAGAAAACTAAACAAAATCAGTGATACCAGGTCAACAATTGGTATCACTACCTCAAAGCTTCTGCTCTGAGCCACCAATAGGGTAAGGTTATGTAGGGCAAGACCCTCCCCAGTTTTTCCACAACTAAGTCTTGTTCTCCAAGACTTGGTCTATTTCTTTGATTTAGAAGAACACCTAGATGTTGCCTTACATCAGTATGGAATCGCAAAGATACCCATATCCAGAGGTGAGAAGAAACCCAGTTGTTGCATCTCCTAACAGCTCCTTGGTCTGCCTTTTTATTCAGTCACATATAGTGTCAGCCATAACTATAAGTTACAGAATACTGGTGTCAGTTCTGAAAGGGACTCCTACAACTTAGTTCCTGGAAATATCACTTTCTATCAAAATAGGTTACTTCTCTGGGTTCCTTCCATGTATTCCATGGCTCTCTAATAGGACCTTCTACTGTGGAATACCTACTCGGTTTTCATTGTTGATGAAGTTTGTTTTTCCTATTTGTATATTTATGTAGTTGATCAACGATCATTTCAGGAGTAGGGAGTTGTGTAATTATGCTCATGCTTATACTGCTATCTTAACTCAGAAATAATGTTGCCCTTTGTTATTTGAATCAGCATGCCATTTAACTTCTCTGTTTGTGTGCTTTGGTGTGTACCTTCTAATCCATAGGATTAGATGAATGTTTTTTCCATGCTCCATGACAGTGTTCAGTCTATGTCCAACTATATAAGTACTAGTAGAGTGGACAAGAACTTATCTGTTAGTCTCCAGATGAAAATCAATGAGGGAGCCCACTAGCAAATACTCACTAACTCTTTTCGTCCTATTTGAAAATTGCAGTATCTCCAGGGCAAAAATGTATCTCGCTTTTGTTTTTGAATGTTGAATGGTACTATTTGTCCTTAATGTAAGGAAGATTGATGATCTAATAATGTGGATAATTTTTACATATATAAATTTTCTCTTGTTCCATTTTCCTTTGTTTTTTAAAAGTATATTTGTCCCAGTTTAAAATTAAGCACATATTTTAAATGTTAGAAAAATAGAGAGTAAAAATAAAAAGGATCTTGCTGCGATTTATGTCATAGAGTGTTCTGCCTATGTTTTCCTCTAAGAGTTTGATAGTGTCTGGCTTTACACTTAGGTCTTTAATCCATTTTGAGTTTATTTTTGTGTATGGTGTCAGGGAGTGTTCTAATTTCATACTTTTACATGTACCTGTCCAATTTTCCCAGCACCACTTATTGAAGAGACTGTCTTTTCTCCACTGTATATGCTTGCCTCCTTTATCAAAGATAAGGTGACCATATGTGCGTGGGTTTATCTCTGGGCTTTCTATCCTGTTCCATTGATCTATATTTCTGTTTTTGTGCCAGTACCAAACTGTCTTGATTACTGTAGCTTTATAGTATAGTGTGAAGTCAGGGAGCCTGATTCCTCCAGCTCCATTTTTAGTTCTCAAGATTGCTTTGCCTATTCGGGGTCTTTTGTGTCTCCATACAAATTGTGAAATTTTTTGTTCTAGTTCTGTGAAAAATGCCAGTGGTAGTTTGATAGGGATTGCATTGAATCTGTAGATTGCTTTGGGTAGTAGAGTCATTTTCACAATGTTGATTCTTCCAATCCAAGAACATGGTATATCTCTCCATCTATTTGTATCATCTTTAATTTCTTTTATCAGTGTCCTATAATTTTCTGCATACAGGTCTTTTGTCTCCTTAGGTAGGTTTATTCCTAGATATTTTATTCTTTTTGTTGCAATGGTAAACGGGAGTGTTTTCTTAATTTCACTTTCAGATTTTTCATCATTGGTATATAGGAATGCAAGAGATTTCTGTGCATTAATTTTGTATCCTGCTACTTTACCAAATTCATTGATTAGCTCTAGTAGTTTTCTGGTGGCAGTTTTAGGATTCTCTATGTATAGTATCATGTCATCTGCAAACAGTGACAGCTTTACTTCTTCTTTTCCGATTTGGATTCCTTTTATTTCTATGTCTTCTCTGATTGCTGTGGCTAACACTTCCAAAAGTATGTTGAATAACAGTGCTGAGAGTGGGCAACCTTGTCTTGTTCCTGATCTTAGTGGAAATGGTTTCAGTTTTTCACCATTGAGGACAATGTTGGCTGTGGGTTTGTCATATATGGCCTTTATTATGTTGAGGAAAGTTCCCTCTATGCCTACTTTCTGCAGGGCTTTTATCATAAATGGGTGTTGAATTTTGTCAAAAGCTTTCTCTGCATCTATTGAGATGATCATATGGTTTTTCTCCTTCAATTTGTTAATATGGTGTATCACGTTGATTGATTTGCGTATATTGAAGAATCCTTGCATTCCTGGAATAAACCCCACTTGATCATGGTGTATGATACATTTAGTGTGCTGTTGGATTCTGTTTGCTAGTATTTTGTTGAGGATTTTTGCATCTATGTTCATCAGTGATATTGGCCTGTAGTTTTCTTTCTTTGTGACATCTTTGTCTGGTTTTGGTATCAGGGTGATGGTGGCCTCGTAGAATGAGTTGGGGAGTGTTCCTTCCTCTGCAATATTTTGGAAGAGTTTGAGAAGGATAGGTGTTAGCTCTTCTCTAAATGTTTGATAGAATTCGCCAGTGAAGCCATCTGGTCCTGGGCTTTTGTTTGTTGGAAGATTTTTAATCACAGTTTCAATTTCAGTGCTGTGATTGGTCTGTTCATATTTTCTATTTCTTCCTGGTTCAGTCTCGGTAGGTTGTGCATTTCTAAGAATCTGTCCATTTCTTCCAAGTTGTCCATTTTATTGGCATAGAGTTGCTTGTAGTAATCTCTCATGATCGTTTGTATTTCTGCAGTGTCAGTGGTTACTTCTCCTTTTTCATTTCTAATTCTATTGATTTGAGTCTTCTCCCTTTTTCTCTTGATGAGTCTGGCTAATGGTTTATCAATTTTGTTTATCTTCTCGAAGAACCAGCTTTTAGTTTCATTGATTTTTGCTATTGTTTCCTTCATTTCTTTTTCTTTTATTTCTGATCTGATCTTTATGATTTCTTTCCTTCTGCTAGCTTTGGGGTTTGTTTGCTCTTCTTTCTCTAATTGCTTTAGGTGCAAGGTTAGGTTGTTTATTCGAGATGTTTCCTGTTTCTTGAGGTAGGCTTGTATTGCTATAAACTTCCCTCTTAGAACTGCTTTTGCTGCATTCCATAGGTTTTGGGTCGTCGTGTCTCCATTGTCATTTGTTTCTAGGTATTTTTTGATTTCCCCTTTGATTTCTTCAGTGATCACTTCGTTATTAAGCAGTGTATTGTGTAGCCTCCATGTGTTTGTATTTTTTACAGATCTTTTCCTGTAATTGATATCTAGTCTCATAGTGTTGTGGTTGGAAAAGATACTTGATACGATTTCAATTTTTTTAAATTTACCAAGGCTTGATTTGTGACCCAAGATATGATCTATCCTGGAGAATGTTCCATGAGCACTTGAGAAAAATGTGTATTCTGTTGTTTTTGGGTGGAATGTCCTATAAATATCAATTAAGTCCATCTTGTTTAATGTATCATTTAAAGCTTGTGTTTCTTTATTTATTTTCATTTTGGATGATCTGTCCATTGGTGAAAGTGGGGTGTTAAAGTCCCCTACTATGATTGTGTTACTGTCGATTTCCCCTTTTATGGCTGTTAGTATTTGCCTTATGTATTGAGGTGCTCCTATGTTGGGTGCATAAATATTTACAATTGTTATACCTTCCTCTTGGATCAATCCCTTGATCATTATATAGTGTCCTTCTTTGTTTCTTGTAATAGTCTTTATTTTAAAGTCTATTTTGTCTGATATGAGAATTGCTACTCCAGCTTTCTTTTGATTTCCATTTGCATGGAATATCTTTTTCCATCCCCTCACTTTCAGTCTGTATGTGTCTCTAGGTCTGAAGTGGGTCTCTTGTAGACAGCGTATATATGGGTCTTGTTTTTGTATCCATTCAGCCAGCCTGTGTCTTTTGGTGGGAGCATTTAATCCATTTACATTTAAGGTAATTATTGACATGTATGTTCCTATTCCCATTTTCTTAAATGTTTTGGGTTTGTTATTGTAGGTGTTTTCCTTCTCTTAGGTTTCTTGCCTAGAGAAGTTCCTTTAGCATTTGTTGTAAAGCTGGTTTGGTGGTGCTGAACTCTCTCAGCCTTTGCTTGTCTGTAAAGGTTTTAATTTCTCCATCAAATCTGAATGAGATCCTTGCTGGGTAGAGTAACCTTGGTTGTAGGTTTTTCTCCTTCATGACTTTAAGTATATCCTGCCACTCCCTTCTGGCTTGCAGAGTTTCTGCTGAAAGGTCAGCTGTTAACCTTATGGGGATTCCCTTGTGTCTTATTTGTTGTTTTTCCCTTGCTGCTTTTAATATGTTTTCTTTATATTTAATTTTTGATAGTTTGATTAATATGTGTCTTGGCGTGTTTCTCCTTGGATTTATCCTGTATGGGACTCTCTGTGCTTCCAGGACTTGATTAACTATTTCCTTTCCCATATTAGGGAAGTTTTCAACTCTAATCTCTTCAAATATTTTCTCAGTCCCTTTCTTTTTCTCTTCTTCTTCTGGGACCCCTATAATTCGAATGTGGGTGCGTTTAATGTTGTCCCAGAGGTCTCTGAGACTGTCCTCAGTTCTTTTCATTCTTTTCTCTTTATTCTGCTCTGCAGTAGTTATTTCCACTATTTTATCTTCCAGGTCACTTATCCGTTCTTCTGCCTCAGTTATTCTGCTATTGATCCCGTCTAGAGTATTTTTAATTTCATTTATTGTGTTTTTCATCATTGCTTGGTTCCTCTTTAGTTCTTCTACATCCTTGTTAAATGTTTCTTGCATTTTGTCTATTCTATTTCCAAGATTTTGGATCATCTTTACTATCATTATTCTGAATTCTTTTTCAGGTAGACTGCCTATTTCCTCTTCATTTGTTAGGTCTGGTGTGTTTTGACCCTGCTCCTTCACCTGCTGTGTGTTTTTTTGTCTTCTCATTTTGCTTATCTTACTGTGTTTGGGGTCTCCTTTTCACAGGCTGCAGGTTCGTAGTTCCCGTTGTTTTTGGCATCTGTCCCCAGTGGCTAAGGTTGGTTCAGTGGGTCGTGTAAGCTTCCTGGTGGAGGGGACTAGTGCCTGTGTTCTGGTGGATGAGGTTGGATCTTGTCTTTCTGGTGGGCACGTCCACGTCTGGTGGTGTGTTTTGGGGTGTCTGTGGCCTTATTATGATTTTAGTTAGCCTCTCTGCTAATGGATGGGGCTGTGTTCCTGTCTTGCTAGTTGTTTGGCATAGGGTGTCCAGCACTGTAGCTTGCTGGTCGTTGAGTGAAGCTGGGTCCTGATGTTGAGATGGAGATCTCTGAGAGATTTTCGCCGTTTGGTATTACGTGGAGCTGGGAGGTCTCTTGTGGACCAGTGTCCTGAAGTTGGCTCTCCCACCTCAGAGGCACAGCCCTGATGCCTGGCTGGAGCACCAAGAGCCTTTCATCCACACAGCCAAGTACGTGGGGAGTTTCTTGCCTTTTGGGAGGTCTGACGTCTTCTGCCAGCATTCACTGGGTGTTCTGTAGGAGCAGTTCCACGCGTAGATGTATTTCTACTGTATCTGTGGAAAGGAAGGTGATCTCCGTGTCTTACTCTTCTGCCATCTTGCCCCTCCGTCACATTTGCTTTTCTGCTTGCCCTGTGCCATGAGGTTCCCGTGCCATGCCGCCCCCGCCGGAGCTCCTTCCTGGGTGCTGGAAGGAAGAAGGGAGAGCACGTGAGCGGCTATACCAACCCTGATCTAAATATTATCTTAATTATGTTTCATGGAATTAAATAGTTTTATAATTTTTATACCAAAATAAATGCATTTTTTGGTTTTTATTTTACTTTTCTGTTGTTATCTGGTTTTTTTTTTCCTTTAGTTATGGGATGTCCAATTCTTTCAAGGAGACCTAAATATTTACAAGTTTCCAATTGTTCTAATTCTTCAACAGTTAGCTTTTTTGTACATAATGAAATATGTCTGTCCTTTCAAATTTTATGTTGATTTGCAGTATAAAAAAACAAGCTCTATCTTACCATAATTGCTAAAGTATCTGATATTTGTAGGTAGTTTATGAACCTATTTTCAGAATTGGCATTTTTATTGATTATTGTCATTATCTTTAATAACGTTAATTCCTCTTGGGACACACATGATATTTTGATAGACGCACATTTCACAGAAGTATTGCATCTCAGAGTTTGAAGAAATCTTACAGGTCAACTAACCAAACTTAAAATTTAAATTTTTAAAATAATCCCTAGTCATAACATATATGACCCAAACCACTACCAGCAAAACATAAAATGAAGGACATTTTCCAATAGTAGCCATGGGAGGGAAAATTATCACTTTTTAAAGTTTAGCTAAAAACAAACCAACCATCTCAACGATGCGTAGTAATAAGAGAACTCACTATATGCCAAGTACTGTTCTAAGCACCTTAGATGTATGAACTCGTGTAATTCAGGATGAAGGTATTATTATTCTTCCCGTTTTATAGATGATGAAACTGAGGTGCAGAGGGGTGAAATAAATCTGCTCAAGGTCACACAGCTAGTTAATGGCAGAGCTAGTTTTCAAATTCAGGCAGTCTGACTCTACAGCCTGTGAATTTAAGGGCTACACCATCCTTTCCTCTTTAATCTGGTAAGAAATCTTCAGAACGTTTGTTCAGGGATGGAGTTTAGCCTTTCTTCTTTGATTTTCATCCTTTCTTTAGATTTGATGGACTTTGTGGATTGCACTAGGAAGTCCACAGGGCTTTGTATCCAGATTATTCTAATTGACAAGGGAAAAAAAATACAGGATGCCTGCCATTTACTCACAGAATATCTGTGTTCTACACTCTGTTGGAACTTTTGTTTTTTGAAGAATGTATTTATTCTTACCATTGGAAATGCACAGCTTCAGCTGTGAGTGAAATCAACCTCAGTCATTCTGCTACACTCAATGTATGAAAAGAATATGCATCATTTCTTCAGTCAGCTGGATTTCTTTCCATAATGATATGCTGCATTGATCAGCTGAGAATATTTATAACCCTCCTCATTTTAATAGGACTATTAATACTCCTGATGTTGCAACAAACAGCATTAATCGCTTTAGCGCTGACATATTGACAAATGATTTGATATGTGGAAAAGAAAAATATAATCAAAGACAACCAAATTACATCTTTCAGAGGCTCATGGGAGAAAATAATGTTAACATAATTTAAAGTTTCAGAGGATTAACAACTATGCTGGTGAGAATGTACCCAACAAAAACAATCCAGTCATAAGTTAGCAGTAGATACTGGCAATAAAATAAGATGCTCCAGTTAAGAATATTTTATCATCCCAGAACGAAGCATCAATCCTAAATTTGTGAAATTAAAGGCATAATTCTGAAGCTTTACTTATCACATTAGTTTGGCTTGCCAAGGTTATAGTTTAGTTTGACAGAGAGACTTGGCGAGGATTTTATAGGCTAGGAGTCTTCAACAAATGATTGCACTGTGTACTATAACTGTGATGAAAAATCTCTAGAATTTGGTTTACATTAATACCATGAATAGATGACAGAAATGGTAGATATTGATTTCATTTTATGAAACAAAAGCCCATTCTAAAATATAATCACAAAATGTAAAATAATTTAACCCTTATATGTATACATATAAGAATTTACACATTCTTTACCAAGTAAAGATACTGATTTTAATATATAGTAAAGCCTTATATATCCAATGAAGGTGTTGCTTCAAAATAACACTTATTCCAATACTATTGCTAGTGTTCAGAACAGGTTTGAAATTCACCATTTTGAATTTTCTTAGAAGCCAGCTGAAAGCCACTTGAGAAACTTACCTAAGTAATTATTACACCTGTTTTAGACCAAAATACTTGTCAATCTCACACTTATGAGAGTAATTTCATATTACTTTTTAGTCCTGCAAATGATGGGAGTAATACAAAAATGGTGACTGGTACATGGAAGATGCTAAATTAATGTTTCATGGGCAAATGAATGAGACACAGGCTCCAAAATATCTCCAAGAATGAAGCTTCATGAATTATTTGAGCAGTAGCTTCATCACTGAAATAAGGTTACGTTCTCCCATGTGGACTCCTTAGAAGGGGATGACACTTATTTGGATGGATGAGTTCAAATCTTCACATTATGAAATCAATCACGCAAGAGGGAGGGGATACGGGGATATATGTATATGTATAGCTGATTCACTGTTATACAGCAGAAACTAACACAACATTGTAAAGCAATTATGCTCCAATAAAGATGTTGAAAAAAATAAAATAAAATAAAATCAATCACCTTATTTTTAAGTCACACTTCGTATATCCAGAGTTTAATTTCTATTCCAAGATTTTTCAGAATTTGAATTTATTCAAATGTATGTTATGTTTTATAAGGCAAATCAGAAGTTATCCACTGCTCTATAAATAATGCATAGGGAATAGGAATAGATGTAATAACATGGAGTTGGTCTATTATGAGTGAAGAAATATTTAACATCAGTTCTGTTCCAATACAACTGAAAAACATGAGCAATCTTTTATATTCTTTGCCCTCTCTTTATGATAGTTACCACATTAGCAGGCTACCATTGTAGCAGCGCTACCATGAGGTCCACAGGCAGATTTTTCTATGCAGATAATCAAGGAAAAATTAGCAAAACTCGCTAACTAATGGATTGACTTCAGTAAAATGGCCAGGAATGTGAGATAACGACTTTGTTTGAATTTTTCCAATTTTCAACCAATTTCTTGGGTGCAATATACCAAGAAATATATTGGGCAAAACAGAAATATACCAAGAAATATATCAGGGCAAATATACCAAGAAATATATCAGGGCAAAACAAAACAGAACAAATAGAATGAAGCCCTGGAATTCTGCCAAACCCAGGAGCATAGTATAATGAAAAGATGACTGTTCTAGGAGTTTCAACTACAAGGACATCCTGAGGCTAAACTTAATGTATTTCTAAGGCAGTTATTGTTGCCATGGTTCCTTCTCCAAGGTACCCAGGAATCCCATGGGGAGAGTAAGTGAAGTAAACAGAGTCATCCTTTCTCTTGATGCCAATTCAGGGATTATAGTATAAGCAACTTCCTTGATCTCAAAACTTCGGTATGGAAAGGGCACTTTTTGCTCACAGAATCCATGGGGTCTGTTGTCCTATAGGTAATTTTGAAAATGGATATTAACTAGCTAATGAAACTCTTGATAGCATGCTGAATTGCTTGTTAGTTCTTTCTGTCTGATTATCCTTTAATATTCAGATTTGCACTTGCAACCTGAAAAATGCATTTCTTGATGCTAAGGTCATATAGAAACCAGACTTTCTGATTACATGAGCACCATAAAATAGTCATACTTTATGTAGTAGCTTTGCTCCAAGGAGGTTGCTAATATGGCTGTGAATTATTTGTGTTTTATCCTGAGAGGGCAATAGCCATTATAATTTCCTACAACTTAGAATAAATAGAAAAACATGAGAAAATGATTTGTCCAAAGTTCACTAACAAACACATGGAACTGAAACTGGAATGTATTTTGTCCTAACATAGAATGTCTCTGAAGACTGAGAAGCATTGAATTAAAAACCAGAGGACTTGGGAACCTGTATCCGGCGTTTTGTTTGATAGGGTGGAAGCATGTCACGGAGGACAGAAGTAAAATTCTCAAAGATGATAAATTCTCAAAGGTCTCCTGGATAAAGTAATACCTAAACTATTGCCTTGAATTCAATAGCAGATTTTTTAAAACTGTTAAAAGGCCTGTTTACTCATTCTCTTACATTCATTGTTATATTGTATCCTCACTGTCATCAAATTCATCTAAGCTTTCATCATTCTTAGTTGGGCATTTGAGGATTAAATGAATTAATATCTGTAAAGTTCTTAGAACAGTAGGCATTACAGGAAACACAGAGATAAATTAAAAACTGGTTTAAGCACTTTAAGTACCCAGAATCTAGTGGGCAAGACAGAAACGAAAGTGCCTGCATTGTGAGGCAGACTATAGCCAGCACCATAAAAAAGCTACAAGTAAGAATGAGAGGGGTAGGAAAAGTTATCTTTATTGTTACCCACTCATTCATTTATATAAATTAACCACACTTTTCTCACAACCTTTTAAGGTAAGCCGGATAGACATTCTTTTGAGCATTTATGTAGTATGTAATAGTTTACAAAGTGCTTTCACATACGCTGTCACATTTATTGTAACCCTCACAACAGCTTCGGAATGGAGATATTAGCATTATTTTGATTGTATGGAAAAGAAACTGAGGTTCAGAAAGAATATTTTATACATCTGGTCAAACGTCAGAGGTGTTCTGATGCCAAAGAGGAAACTGAGCTCTAAGGACATAGAGACTGGCCCAAGCTCACACAGCCACTGAGCAGGAGAAGCTCAATTCAAGATTGTATTTTGTAAAGGTATATTATGGATAGTAAGTCCACACCTCAGCTGGGATGGAATGATCTGTGTAGCTATTTCCCCCACCCTCTAGTCCCTGGGATATATGTGAATATCTATTTTAAAAACTTATTACATAGGACTTTTCAAAAGACGCACTGACATTTGCCTTAAAGTGCTTTCGGGGCCTGTCTTCATAGCATGTGAGTCTTGTTTGGCATCCAGTACAGCCTTTACAAATAAGAAAAATTGTGACAGCAATTGACATTTTAAAAAGTGTTTTCAAGAAGGGATTGGCAAATAAGTCATTAATTTCATTCTGGAGGGTCGCCCTTCCTCATGTAGTATTTATATGAAGAGCGTACTTTCTCAGAGCACATTGTTTCACATTAAACATTGAGGGAGTCTTTCAAATTAGTCTCTTATTTGGACTCATTATTATGAGAATGCCAGAAATATATTCAAGTATGGCCTTGTGAATCAGAAAAAATTTCTCTGCCACTTGTTTTGCTCTAAGTCCTACAATACATGGGTGGGCTGACGGAACAATTAGGGAGATAAGTGATTTTTTTTTTCTAAATAGTCAAATGAATTACAATTAAAGGAACAGAATGGTGAAAATAGTTAGGTGTTAACTTGAACTTGTCTCCTATTTAGGGTGTTTCAAAATTCATTTAAATCAGGTTTGAAGAAAAAAATATTACTGCTAAAATTATAGAACCAGATCTCTGAACCTGATGTGAATATATAATATTTAAAAAAGAAAGTTAAAATGTATGAATATTTTGGTTAAAACCACCATTATTTTAGTCCTTTGGACTAACTTTTAGTAAGGCAAGATGTTTGGGTTTTTTGAGGGCTGTTCGTTGCTGACATCATATGGTGAGATGCAACAAACACTACTATGAGGTAGGTGCCCTGGGGGTAACTACTTTGTATGCCTTTTTAGGAGATGGCACTGCCACTCCACACATAACACCACTCCCCAGCTAAAAGTCCCCTCTCCTGCACACTCACACAGAAACACTAAGTCCTTGTCTTCTTGTCCCATGGGAAGTGTATCTTTGGGGCTCAGTGCTGACCGAGTCCTTCTCCCCACTTTCTGGCTAACTGGACCTTCTGGTCCGACCCCCAACGCTGCAGCACCCATCTCCCTCCCTCTTCACATACTTGCTTCTTCCCTTCCTTCTCTGCTCCCCACCGTCAGAGAACTCTGACACACACATTTTCAAATCAGGTGGATTTTATTTAATTTTCACAATTAATGAACCCTGTCGGTGTAAGATTCAGGGTCTATACAGTTGGCCATTTCTCAGTGGTGAGACCCCTGGAGATTTCTGAGGTCTCTGGCCCTGCTCTGAAGTTACTGGCTGTCCACTGTTTCACTTGGAACAGCGGCCTCCTCCACCATCTCTGGGACCTGCGTGGGTTCCTCTTGATCCAGCTCTTCATTCACCTTGGAAGAGTGGTTGCAAAGCACCAACAATTTGACTTTCTTACGCTTCTCTGATGGGGCGCGAGCTTTTGGAGAGGCTTTTTTGGTCCGACTCCCTGGAAGGCGCCTCTTTAATCTCTTGGTTGCCTTGGCCACCTAGAAAGACAAGCGGGTGAGCACAGAAGGGCACTTGTTTGGGGAAGAGGGTGGGGTATGGATGGGAATGGGGGCTTCAGGAGAAGGGATATGGGCTGAGACAGGGTATGTGCCAGGCAAGGACAGGGGAGGGGTTCTTATGGGGGGTGTCAATGGGCAAGAGGCGCTTGGGTGGGTTCAGCTCACCTTGACACTGCTTTTGGGTCTCTGTTGATGGGGAGTCTTCTCCTTCTTGATCCCTTTGGTGCTTCGAGTCAGCTCGGAGTCCATAACTGCCCTAGGGCCTCGTGGCTTCCTAGTCACCCTGGTCATTCCGAAGACTCCCAGCAGTCTGCCCCAGAGCCCCTGACCACCCTTATATACCCCTCCCCATTGTGATGCGGGGCCACGTCCTTCAGCTTTATGAGGTCAGCAAGTCACTCCCCCAGCCAATGGTGGCTCTGGGTGGGCCTTGACATCACAAAGCCCCATCCTGACACCTCTAGGGGAGGATGGGGAGCAAGCCAGATGTTCTGGTGGGAGAAAGGGGGCATTTTTAGCACCCCTAAAGAGCCCTCCAAACTCACCTACCATCCTCATCTCCCCATGTCAGTTCTGATGGGTCACATGGCAGGGAGAAGGTGTCTCCTCAAAACCTTGCCCCACTGCCACACGATTCGGGGGTTCTTTCTGTCCGCTCCCATCTTTCACCATTACCTAGTTTTTGTATGTCTTGCCTAAAATCCCTCCATGGTAATGAGGCTGTATTTAAGTGTCTGTGGAAATGATAGTCCTTCCACTTTCCTCCTACAAGGTGCTCTTATGCACTTTGAAGACCATTTACTTCTGGGCCACCTACGAGGAACCATTTCCATCCCACCTCCTTTTCTCAGTGTTCACGTAGCTCTCCTCAGTTTTCTATTTTCCATTCTGAAACCACTGTCAACTTTATTCGTCAATGTTTAGGTTGTCCTATTTAATAGAGATACACTTTTTAAAGCATATTATCCAATTTTCAGATCTCTTTAAACGTTAATACCCAACACTGCAGGCTTATATCTTCTCAAGTATTCTTATATGCAGACTACAGGCTATTAATATGCAATAGATAAATGTACTGAGCATTAACTATAGCTACTATCTATTGCTAGAATAACTATTGTACTATTTCTTAAAGGAATCTAGTACAATTACATGGTCACCAAATTTATAATTATTTTTGAAACAACTTGTATTCCCAATTCACCTTTATTGATTTTACACACACACACACACACACACACACACACACACACACACACACACGTAGTTTTCTTGTCTAACTCTAGCTCCTTTTAACACCTATGGAGCAAAACTGCTTCATGACATACATAGAGGACAGATTATGAACTCTGGATAAGTTGTATTTGTACTTACATCCTGGCTCTTCTACTTAACTAATCTTGAACAATTTGCTACAGCTTTCTGGGCCTCAATTTACTCATCTATAAAATGACTGTAGAGTTTGTATTAAGATTTGGAATAATATATGCAAAGCAACTATCACAATTATGGTGTATAGCTGATGTTAATAGGTAATGGCTATTAATACTATTATGATTACATCAAAAGGAATGCCATTTATGATGAGTCAAGGTGGTGATTTTGGCAATGGATAATATAACTAGTTCTATATTTCCTCACCAGAGAAAATTTCAAAAGCTGTTTATCAATATTGGAGACAAAGCATATTTTTGAACAATACCTAAAGAAAATTTCTAAAACTCTTATTAGCTTTTCATCTGTCAATTTCTTTTTTCCAGCTTTATTGAGGTATAATGGACAAATAAAATTGTAATACATTTAAAACATACAACACAATGATTTTATATATGTATAGATTGTGAAACGATTCTCACAATCAAGTTAATTAACATATCTATCATCTCACAAGACTACCTTTTTTCTTTTTTTTCACCTGTAAATTTCTGATCTTGGGATTATTCTGACTTCAGATGCCACATGTATATGAATACCTGACAGCAAACTTTTAGACACCCCAGCTCTGTCCCTCACCACTCTCTTCTCTAAACACGGTCCTGCTCACAGGTTGCATGTAGGTCAACATGTCTTAGTTACCCTCTGAAAGAGGATGTGACTTGGAGGGTTTGGGTTGTGTGTTTCTTTAAAGATAGCAATAATGACTGGACCTCACTCATCCTTGAGTCATTCATCCAGTAACTCTGTGATTACCATGTGCCATGTACTATACTGGGACCTAAAAATCAAAACATAGATAGGTATATTCTCTTCCTTGAGAGATTCACAATTTACCAGGTATAAAAAGCATAATACACTGTAATAAATACACCAAAAGAAGTAAGTATAAAGAGCCATGTGAGCTGGAGGAGAGAGAAAAATGGGATGAGGATGTTTGAGGAAGCCTTCATAGAAGATGTGCTATTTTAGTTGTTCCTGGAAGGATAAACTGAGTAGTGTTAGCCAAGGGAACAACATATGCAATGAATGTAGTTTGAGAGAGCTTTGATTTCTTAAGAGGTGAGTGTGGCTGGAGTATAGTACATGGATGGGGTGACAGGAGATGACACTGCAGGAGGAGGTTGAAATGAACTTGTAACAGGTCCCATGGACTTGATAATGAGTATGGACATCATTTTGTGGCTACAGTGAGTGTTATGGAGTGGATGTTTCAGCCCCCCACCCAAATCCATATATTGAAATCCTATCCTCCAATGTGATGGTATTAGGAAGTGGGGCCTCTGTGAGCTAATTAGGTCATGAATCCTTCATGAATGGGATTAGTGCCCTTATAAAGGAGAGCACTTTCACCCTCTTTCCACCATGTGAGGACACAATGAGAAGACAGCAGTTTGCAACCTGGAAGAGGGCCCTCACCGGAAGCTGACCATGTTAAATGAAATGAAATAAAATCAAATAAAATAAGACACAAATGAATATAACTACAAAACAGAAACAGACTCACAGACATAGAGACAGACTTGTGGTTGCCAAGGGAGAGGGGTTGGAGGAGGGATGGATTGGGAGTTTGGGATTAGCAGATGCAAACTATTATGTATAGAATGGATAAACAACAAGGTCCTACTGTAGAGCACAGGGAACTATATTCAATGTCCTGTGATAAACCAGCATGGAAAAGAATATGAAAAAGAATATATATATATGTATAACTGAGTGACTTTGCTGTACAGCAGAAATTAACACAGCAATGTAAATCAACTATACTTTAATAAAATTTTTTAAATTAAAAAAAAAGAAGCTGACTATGCTAACACCCTGACCTTGGACTTTCAGCCTTCAGAACTGTAAGAAATAAATTTCTGTTGTTTATAAGTCACTCAGTCTATGGTACCTTGTTAGAGCAGCCAGAACAGATTAAGAAAGTGAGCCAATGAGTTCAGGATATCATGGTATCATGTTTCTGAAATGTCTAAAGCTGCTAAACTCCACTGACATTAAACTCTCAGCAAATACCTCTTAAGAGGAATAAAATAAAGACTACTGGCTCTTTTATGCTAAATATTATCTGAAAAGCAAAGATTAACAAATCAGACATGGCTTCCTAACTCAATAAAATTGATGTGGGTTTATGCTTTCACTTGTAAATATCTTTTATTACACAACATACTATTTTCATGGGTCTTCATTAAATTAAGTGTCTGAGACTTAAAAGGATTAAGTAGTTTTTGTAACTATTCCTCAGGTGTTCAAGGGCAGAATCAGGCAATGATTCAGCTCTGGTGCCCTAATAGGACACAGCTCATTTCATAAAAGCTCTTACAGAGCCACCAAGGCATGGTGAGTGATAATATTTATTGGTTATTGATATAAGTATAAGAATTAGCAAAACATTTACGCATTTAAAAATTATTAATTCTAGATGCAACTAATATCTTTTTCCTATATTGTAACAAGCTTACAAAATATACTTTCATTCTCTCCATTCATTGTGCTATTCTTTTCATATCTTTTACTAAGACATGTATAGAAAGCCTTCAAAACATTATTAATTTTTGTTTTAAGGTGTTAATTTTAATTTGAATGTTTTACTAAGATATAATTTACATAGAGTAAAATTCACCCTTTTTTGAGTACAGTGCTGTGGGTTGTAACTAATGCATATAATTATGTAACCATCACCACACCACAGTCAAGATAAAGAACAGTTCTATTACTCTCCAACCTTCCCCTGTCCCTTTGTGGTTGACCATTCCCTTTCTTTCCTAGTCACTTGCAACCACCAGTCTGTCTTCTGTCCTTATAATTTTGCCTTTTCTAGAGTGTCATATAAATGGACTGATACTGTAAGTAGCCTTTCTGATCTGGTTCTTTTACTTAATTTGGAAAACATCCAAGTTCTTGTATTCACCAATAGTCTGTTCCCTTTTATTGCTGAGTAGTATTACACTGTATGGATGTACCATTTGTATATTGGTTTACCAGGTGAATGACATTTGGGCTGTTTCCAGTTTGGGGCTTTTATTAGTAGAGCCACCATAAACATTGGCATGCATGGTTTTGTGTGAACAGAAATTTACATTTTACTTGGGAATTATTTAGGAATGGGATTACAGAGTTTTATGGTATGTAGATATTTATAAGCAATGAAAAAGTTTCCCAAAGTGACTTTACCATTTTGCATTCTCATGAGCAATTTATGAGAGTTCAAGTTTCTTTCTTTTCTTGAGTGTAGTTAGTGTTGTCACTTTGTTTGTTTTAACCTTTCTTAAAAAATGTGAAGATACAATTGTGTACTTAACTTGCATATTCCTAATGACATTATTTTAATCCATTTTATGTGTTTACTAGTCGTCTGTATATCTTATGTCAATCAATTGCTATTCAAATATTTTGCCACATTTTTATTGGTTATTTGTTCTCTTATTAATGACTTTTGAGAGTTCTCATATATATTCTGGATATAGTACTTTATCATATATGTGACCTATATAGCACATATATTTGCATAACCACATCAAGATATAGAACTATTCTATAACCATAAAGGAATTCCCTAACACCACAACCTTGTAATTGCATTCCTTTCCCCCATCCCTTTACAACTACTGATTTGTTTTCTATGTTTATAATTTTGTCATTTTGAGAATGATATATACATGGAATCATAAAGTATGAACCTTTTTGAGATTGGCCTTTTTTTTTAACTTTGGCATGCACTTGAGATTCATCCACGTTGTTATGTGTATTAATATTTGCTTCCATTTTATTGATGAGTAGTGTTACTGGTATGGATATACCACAGTTTAACCATTCATTCACCCATTGAAGGACATCTAGCTTGTTTACATTTTGGTTATTACAAATAAAGTTTCTATGAAAATTCATGTAAAAGTTTTTATGTGCATAAACTTTCATTTCTCTAGAATAAATACCCAAGAGTACAACTTGTCAAATTGTAGTTGCATGTTTAGAGCATGTTGTATAAGAAAGTGCCAAACTGTTTGCCAGGATAACTGTACCATTTTATATTCTCACCAGCAATGTATGAATGATCCAGTTTCTGTGCATCCTTGCCAGCTTATTGTGTTGTCACTTTTTTAAAAAATTTAGCCATTCTGATAGATGTGGAGAGATTAGAACTCGGTGTAGTTTTAATTTGCATTTCCCTAATGGCTAATGACGCTCATCATCTTTTCATGTGCTTATTTGCCATTGCTGTAACTTCTTTGGCCAAGTTTTTGTTCAAGTCTTTCAGTGCTCTTGACCATTTTCTAATTGGAGTGCCTTTGTCTTTACTTGCTGATTTTGTAGAGTTCTTCATAAGTGTTTTTCCTTCCCACTTAGTTTCCATACAATTATATGTATTTGGGTTTTGCACATGTAAAATTATTTTATGTTTAGGCATTCAGATAAAATGAATTTAGTCCATAGTCCAAATTTGAGAAATATTAGTTTTCTTATGGCTTTGTTCTAGAAATATGTGATATTTTTACATTTTTCGATGTATGTTTGGTTTTCCACAAATATGCCAATATATAAATTTATAAGTATCTCTGTGTGTGTAAGTCATAATAGTATACATAGCATACATCCTATGTACAGGATACATATATGGAAAATATTCTACTTGTTTTGCTCTTTCAGGAGGACCCTATCTCAGAGAAATAATTTTAACAAAGGAAATGCAGGGGAGTGGACTACTGACTTACAGAATAGAGAGGGTTTCTTGGTAAGACAACCAATCCAAACTCTGGCAAGTATTGGTATTGTTATGCAACTGAATCTACACATTTTACATACCCAAGGCTAAATTTTTATCAATGTTAATTATGGAGCATCTATAAATAAGAAAGATTATTATTATTTATTTAAATGCCTACATTTAGAGCTTTGGAAAAAAGTTCAATCGGAAAAGCATAGAATGTACTGATGATATTGCCATCATTGCAGGTTGGAGCAGACATTCATCAATCAATACGATATGGAACTGCTGTGTTCAAAAGTTTGGGGATGAGATTATGGAAAGAATCAATATCATTCTTAGTATTGATCTACACTGAAGAATAAAGTATGCATCTTTAGGTGTATCAGTATAATTAAAACTAGACCCAAGTCTGCGGAAAAAAATATTGATGTCTACATTATATATCACAAACTAGAAATCTATCTTCCATTTTAGTCATGCTAGACCTGCAGAACAGAATAGCCTTTCAATGACAAATGGAATTAGGGACTGGTAAGAAGGAAAAATATTTCATCATTCCACTTGCTCCATCGTGACTGAGGACAAATCCTGAAAGTCCTATACAGTAGTGTAGAGAATATGAACTTGAAATTCATATAGCTCTGGATCAGAATTCAAATCCTGGCTTCAGGTTACAACTCCAGGCAACTTAAAGTTTTTAAGTTTTAGTTTCCTCGCCTGTACACTGGGTAACATATCTAATTTGTAAGAGTATTGTAAGGGTTAGATAATATAATGTTTGTAAATGTTTCTATCCCTGATGTTGCTCTTGTTAGTTCATTTTAACTGTTGTATAGTAGTCTGCATTTTGAATAAATTCAACACCTTCCTCTATTCTTGTACTCTTTTTTGTCTAGCTTCGTTTGTTCTACATCACACGATTTTGATATTTACCCATGTTGCTGCATGTAGCAGTTCTTTTCTCTTAGTTATGTTATATTCCATTATATGACTATCTTACAATTTATGTATTCATTCTACTATTGTTGCATATATATGAGTTGTTTCCAATCTTTGACTGTTATAAATAATGCTTCTGCATTCTTGAACATGTCTTTAAGTGCATATGTACACATTTCTTTAGGATATATACATAACACTAGAATTATTGAGTCATGAGGAATGCATATGTTCAGCATTCATAGATATTTCAAAGTAAATTTACATATTTATTGTAATGATACATAGTCATATAACTCATGAATTGTCTTGTTGCTGTGTATCTTCATCAACATTCAGTACTGTTATTTTGTTTAACCTGTCTGGTATCTGTATAGTGGTACTATATCAAGTGCTTAATTTGCATTTCTTTTTTGACAAATGTGGTTGAGCACTTTTTCATATATTTATTGTCCATTTGTATATTCTTTTGACTCAAGTACCTGTTCAAGTATTTGGCTCATGGTGTTGTATCTGTCTTAATGCTGTGCACAAATGTTTTATATATTCTGGATATGAGGCCCTTGTCCAATATATGTATTGCAAACATCTTCTCTCACTCTGTCACTTACTTCTTGCTCTTGATGTCGTTTGATAAACAATTCATAATTTTACCACAGTTCAATTTAAATTTTATTGTATAGTTAGTTCTTTTTGGGACCACTTTAAAAAATCTTTGCCTACTCAAAGATCAAAAGTATGCTTTCCTATATTTTCCTTAAAGAAAGATCATTTTTTCACCTTTTACATTTAGGCTTATGAATCATATAGATTTGATTTTGTGTATCCTATGAGGAAGGGCTCAAGCTTCACTGCTTTCCATATGTGTGTTCAATTGATCTGGTACCACTTACTGAAAAGATCATCTAATCTTCACTGCATTGCAGTGGCACTTTTGTCATAAATCAGGTGATTTTTGTGTATGGATCTCCTTTTGGTACATCTATTCTTTTCCATTGGTCTATAAGTTTATCTTTACACCAAAATCAAAAATTGTATTACTTTAGTTGTGTAAGTCTTATATCTGGTAGTAGAAGTTCTCTAAATTTGATCTTCATGATTGTCTTGCCTGTTCTTAGCATCTGCATTGCCATGTATGTTTTAGAATTAGTTTGTCAATATCCACAAAGAAACACGTTCAGATTATACTTCGAATTGCATTAGCTCTATATATCAATATAGAAAGAATATCTTTACAATATTGAGAATTTAAAACCATGAACAAAGTTTCTTCCTCCATTTATTTAGGTCTTTCATTTACTGCAGTCATGTTTTACAGCATCCTATCTAGAGGTCTTATGCATCTTTCATTAGAGTTATTTCTAAGTGTTTGATATTTTTGATGCTATCATAAATTGTATTTCTTTTAAATTCATTTTTAAATCATTTGTTGTAAGTATATAGAACCAAGACAAACTTTCACATACTGACTTTATATACAGTAAATATGATAAATTCACTTATTAATTCTAATAGTTCTTATGCAAGTTTTTTGCATTTTCTAAATACACAATCATATCATCTTCCATTTCCACTTTCATATGTTTTATTTTAATTTCTTACCTAATTGCACCAGTAATTCCTTTGATAGAAGTGTTGGTAGCACAGATCTTTGTCTTATTATTTATCTTAAATGGAAAGATTCCAAGATTTTACCATTATGAATGATGACTACAACAGTTTTATACACATACATGCACACAAAAATATTGTTAAGTTGCCACATATCAAGGTATTCAATTAGGACAATGAGCCAAACTGAAAGAAACAACCAAATCTCTGTTCACTTACCATGACAGTACAAGCAAGAAGTAGAAAGAGGCACCAGCTCCTCAGTTTTCCATTTCCCCCCCACAGAATGGCACCAGGTGAGGGTCAGATGACATGAGGGGTACACAGGGGGATTGTCTCACTGCTCAGGCGCTGCAAATTAAGGGTTCCTGCCTCTTTACAAACCCAGGGCCTTGGAGAAAAGGGAAGGACTGAAAATGGAAAACTACTGAGTCAAGATGGAGAAAAGTGCCTCAGCCAAGGCCCCAAAATCATTAGGTCTTTTCTAAGGCACCTGGAAAGTGCCTCGGTTAAGGCCCCTAATAAAGTCTCTGAATAGTGGCACCTGGGCTAGGAATGCAGCTATGCATATAATCAAGGCTGACCCAGGAGGGTCTGAGTCCTCGGCTACAACTCCCTGGATGAATTAACCACTGCTGAGGTATATGAGGAAATAAGCTCATAAGTTTCATATAAATTGCCCTTCGTCACACATAAAATTGCAATGATGCTAGTACATGACATATCACATTTTTATTAGGGTTGGTGTAAGTTGGAATTCCACAATTTTATGTTAGTATCAAGGACTGAAATAAATAAAATCAGAAATCAGATAGGAGATGCAACACATGATACCACAGAAATACAAAGGATCATGAGATTACTATAAACAGTTACATGCCAACAAACTGGATAGCCGAGAAAAAAGAGATACATTCCAGAAACATACAACCTACCAAGACCGAATCATGAAGAAACAGAATATCTGAGCAGACCAATTACTAGTAAGGAGATTAAATAATTTATCAAAAACCTCCCAACAAGGAAAATCCAGGACCAGAAGACTTCACTGGTGAGTTCTTCCAAAGACTTACAGAAGAATTAATACCAATCCTCAAACTCTTCCAAAAAAATAGAAGAGTAATGAACACTTCCAAACTCATTTTATAAGGCAAGCATTACCTTGACACCAAAGCCAGATAAGACACTGCAAGAAAAGAATTATAGGCCAATATCACTGATGAACATAGACGCAAAAATCCTCAACAAAATATTAACAAACTGAATTCAACAATACATTAAAGGGTCATACACCAAGATGAAATGGGATTTATTACAGGGATGCAAAGATAGTTCAACATCTGCAAATCAATCAAAGGTGACATACCACATTAACAAAAGGAAGGAAAAAAATCATATGATTATCTCAATGATACAGAAAAGCATTTGACAAAATTCAAAACCCTTTCATGATAAAAGCTCTCAAGAAACTTAGTATAGAGGATACATACCTCAACATAATAAAGGCTCTATATTATAAGCCCATAGCTCACATCATACTGAATGGTAAAAAGATGAAACTTTTCCTTCTAAGATCAGAAATAAGACAAGGATGCCCAGTATCACCACTTTATTCAACATAGTACTTGAAGCCCTAGCCAGGGTAATTAGGCAAGAAAAAGAAATAAAAGGCATCCAAATTGGAAAGTAAAATTTTAATTGTCTCTATTTGCAGAAGACATGATATTTTATACAGAAAACCATAAGACTCCACCAAAACACTGTTGGACCTAATAAAAAAATTCAGTAAAACCTCAGGATACAAAATTAAAATACAAAAATCACTTACATTTCTATACACTAACAAAAAACGATCAGAAAAAGAAATTAAGAAAACAATTCTATTTATAATAGCATCAAAAAGAATAAAATATATAGGAATAAATTTAACCAAGAAGGTGAAAGATCAGGACACCAAAACTATAAAAATTTGTTGAAAGAATTTGAAGACACAAATAACTGAAAATACATTCTGTGCTCAAGGATAGGAAGAATTAACTTTGTTAAAATGTCCACACTATACAAAATGACCCACAGATTCAATGCAATCCCTACCAAAATTCCAATGGCATTTTTTACAGAAATAGAAAAAACAACCCTAAAATTTGTATGAAACCACAAAAGACCCCAAATAGCCAAAGCAATCTTGAGAAAGAATAGAGCTGGAGGCATCACATTTCCTGATTTCAAACACCATTACAAATCTATAGTAATAAAAATAGTAAGGTATTGGCATTAAAAACTGACACATAGATCAATGGAACAGACTAGAGACCCCAGAAATAAACCCATGTATATATGTCAATTAATTTATGACAAAGGAACCAATAATGTACAATGAGGAAAGGAAAGTCTCTTCTGTAACTGGTGTTGGGAAAACTGGATAACCTCAGGCAATATAATGAAACTGGACCTCTGTCTTACACCATACACAAAAATCAACTCAAAATGGATTAAGTACTTGAATGTGAGACCTGAAACTGTAAGACTCCTGGAAGAAAACATAGGGAATAATATCCTTAACAATGTTGTTATCAAAGATTTTTGGCTTTGACAACAAAAGCAAAATTAACACGTAGGAATACATCAAATTAAAAAGCTTCTGCACAGCAAAGAAACCATCAACAAAATTAAAAGTCAACATACAGAATGGGAGAAAATATTTGCAGATTATATATCTGATAAGGGACTTATATTAAAATATATAAAGAACTCAGGGGGGACCTTCAAGATTGTGGAGAACACATAGAGATCACATTCCTCCTGACAAATGCATAAAAAAATACATCTACATGTGGAACAACTCCGACAGAACACCTACTGAACGCAGGCAGAAGACCTCAGACTTCCCAAAAGGCAAGAAAATCCCCACGTACCTGGGTAGGGCAACAGAAAAAAGGAAAAACAGAGACAAAGGAATAGGGACAGGACTTGCATCTCTGGGAGGGAGCTGTGAAAGAGGAAAAGTTTCCACATACTAGGAAGCCCCTTCAATGGTGGAGATGGGGGGTGGGCGGGGGGGGAAGCTTCGGAGCCATGGAGAAGAGCACAGCAACAGAGGTGCAGAGGGCAAAGTGGAGAGATTCCCGTACAGAGGATCAGTGCCAACCAGCACTCCCAGACTGAGAGGCTTGCCTGCTCACCCGCCAGGGCGGGCGGGGGCTGGGAGCTGAGGCTCGGGATATGGAGGTCGGATCCCAGGGAGAGGACTGGGGTTGGCAGCGTGAACACAGCCTGAAGGGGGCTAGTGCACCACAGCTAGCTGGGAGGGAGTTCAGGAAAAAGTCTGGACCTGCCTAAGAGGCAAGAGACCATTGTTTCCGGGTGTGCGAGGAGAGGGGATTCAGAGCACCGCCTAAACAAGCTTAAGAGATGGGCACGAGTCACGGCTATCAGCGCGGACAGCAGAGACAGGCATGAAATGCTAATGCTGCTGCTGCAGCCACTAAGAAGGCTGTGTGCAAGCACAGGTCACCATCCACACCTCCCCTTCTGTGAGCCTGTGCAGCCCGCTACTGCCAGGGTCCCATGATCCAGGGACAACTTCCACTGGAGAACACACTGCGTGCCTCAGGCTGGTGCAAAGTCACCCGAGCCTCTGCTGTCAGAGGCTCGCCCCACATACTGTACCACTCCTTCCCCCTGGCTTGAGTGAGCCAGAGTCTCCTAATCAGCTGCTACTTTAACCCTGTCCTGTCTGGGCAGGGAACAGATGCCCTCAGGCAACCTACACGCAGAGGCGGGGCCAAATCCAAAGCTGAACCCCAGGAGCTGTGCAAACAAAGAAGAGAAAGGGAAATCTCTCCCAGCAGCCTCAGAAGCAGTGGATTAAATCTCCACAATCAACTTGATGTGCCCTGCATCTGTGGAATACCTGAATAGACAACGAATCATCCCAAAATTGAGGTGGTGGACTTTGGGAGCAACTGTAGACTTGAGGTTTCCTTTCTGCATCTAACTTGTTTCTGGTTTTATGTTTATCTTAGTTTAGTATTTAGAGCTTATTATCATTGGTAGATTTGTTTATTGATTTGGTTGCTCTCTTCCTTTTATATATATATATATTTCTTCCCTTTTTCACTTTTTGTGAGTGTGTAAGTGTATGCTTCTTTGTGTGACTTTCTCTGTATAGCTTTGCTTTTACAATTTGTCCTAGGGTTATGTCTGTCCATTTTTTTTTCTATAGTTTTTAGCACTTGTTATCATTGGTGAATTTGGTTTGCTCGCTCTCTTCTTTCTTTCTTTCTTTTCTTTATTTTACTACTTTTGTTTTACAGAAGAATTCTAGCTAATAAATTATTAAATTAAAACATCATCCTTTACAACCACTAATGAAATGTAGATCTAGGCCATAATCTTTAAGGGGCTACAAAAGCCATGAGTCAAAAGGCAGATGGGGGGCTTCCCTGGTGGTGCAGTGGTTAAGAATCTGCCTGCCAATGCAGGGAACATGGGTTCGAGTCCTGGTCTGGGAAGATCCCACATGCCGCGGAGCAACTAGGCCCGTGAGCCACAGCTACTGAGCCTGCGCGTCTGGAGCCTGTGCCCCGCAATAAGAGAGGCCGCGACAGTGAAAGGCCCGCGCACCGCGATGAAGAGCGGCCCCCGCTCGCCACAACTAGAGAAAGCCCTCGCACAGAAACGAAGACCCAACACAGCCAAAAATAAATAAATAAATTAATTAATTTAAAAAAACACAAAAAACAATTTAAAAAAAAAAAAAAGGCAGATGGGAAATTTCATAATGGGTGGACCAGGATGATAACACCTGGACCCAGTGATCAGTCTCAAGGGCACAGGAGGAAAGACAGCCTGACATGATGAGGCTCCTGACGTAGGGCTATAGGAAGTACAACACCACTTCTCAGGTACTCTTTCCACAAATCTGAATCTGAGCAAGCCTCTATATGTACAGTAATTACCAATTTAAAGGAAGTAGGATGGGCCAGAGGAACAGAACAAACAGCACAGTAGAGATACAATCAGCATAATCCAGAATGCAAACTTTCACATGAAAAAGATCCAGTTGAAGTAAATAAATGGAAATTAAAAGAAGAGGAGGGTATTTGGATGTAAAGAGACTTAAGATTTCAGAGAAATTAAACTTTAAACCACAAAATATTCCACCACGTGCCTACAAGAACAAAAAAAAAATGAGAAAGATGGAAAATAGCAAGTGTTGGCAAGGATATGGAGCAGAAGAACTCTCACACACTGCTGGTTGGAATACTGATGGGAATCAATCACTGTGAGAAACCATTTGGCAGGATCTACTGAGCTCAACATACAAAAACCCTATGACTTAGAAAAGCCATTCTTAGGTACAGGCCCAAGAGAAAGGAAATTAAATGTCCATTCAAAAGGTATATACAAGATCATTCATAGGAACATTATTCATAATTAGTCAAAGCTGTAAAAAACCCCAATACTCATAATGGATGGATATATTACAAAACACCCACATGATGTAATACTGTATACCAATGAGAATGAACAATCTACAGCTGTGGACAACAGTGATATAAAACACACATTATGTTCAGGAAAGGAGCCATACTGAAGAGTATATGCTACATGATTCCAAGAATTTTTCTTCTAATCTACCAGAAGAGTTTAGGGAAAGAGAGGAAAATTAATACCTCACTTCCTTTGATTTGAAGGTACTTAGTGTCTTCTTATATTACCTGCTGGTTAACCTCAGAGAAGCGTGTATCCTCTGAGCCCTTGAAAAGTGATTCACTACACATAGGAACATAGGCTAGTGCCATGTATAATGGACAGAAGACTGGGTAGTAGACAGAAGACACACCTGGCCCAAGGGCCAGACCTAACCCACTGCGATGGTCCAGCCACCGCAGAGGGTCTTCCAGGTCCCGACGGAGAGGGGCAAGGGACTGAATAGCACCGCGAGTATGGGATCAGAAGGACCAAGACAACTGATGGTTGCAAGGCACTTTATTTAGAATCTACTGAATCTTATATAGACAGAAGAGGAACCCATTATCCGACAATGAACCCATAAAATTGCTTATCGTCTCAGTTCAATCACCACCACGGATGTCAGCAAGTTTACAATGATCATTCCTGAACAATAACTTCCCTTAACCAGGCACGCACAGCCCCCAGCCATAAGGAACAACCAGGACTCTCAGTTCCCTGAGGTCTCCTGGCTTGAGATAGCTTCACTAATCTCTTTTACATCCCTCAGGCCTGGAACAAAGAGTGCACTCCAAGTCAAGGGGGCAAAGCCCGTAAGTGACTTTGCTTTTTGTGAGAGACATACTGTCTCCACCAGGAGCTACCTCCAGCTAAGACTGCATGCCTCCCACAGGTCCCCCTTTTTTCTTTTTTAAAGCATGTTGTTGTAAACGCAAACCATGGAGCTCAGTACTGAGATGAACATATCTTTGCAGAACAAATTTTACAAAGCATGGGATAATTGCCAACATAAGAAAACACATAATGGCTAGAGATAAGCCACCCTGAATCCAGTTTTGGGGATTGAGCCAATGTAGTTGACTAACCAACCCTTTTATAATTTCTGTTGGATGATTTTCATCTAGATGTGATTGTTGTATAGCTTGAATTTCTGCATTTAATTTACGTATATCTAAACTAATCTTGCTGTCAGACCATACACTAAGAATATGCATTTTGATTCTTTCCCAATCCCAGTCAGATTCATTGTACTTATGCGCCGTTACATACATCCAAGTAGAATTACAAACCTCAAAACTTGACTGAGGAAAAGCAGTAGGGATAAATCAAGGCAAAAGACCCGGCGAATGCCGGGAAAACACGGTCACTTGATGACCCACCAGTAAGGTGCCTTGCCCTCCTGTAGAAGTTTCTACACATAGATAATGTCCAGACTCAGAAGGTTGTAAATTCTTTTTTTGTTGTTGTTGTTTTTTTTTTGTAAATTCTTAATAAGTATAGAATGATTAAAAGGATCTTTAGGGTTAACTCGGGTAATACGTTCCTGAATGTTAATTAATTGATGATCTTTATACCAATACACAAATGTAGATGAATCTCCTCGTTTTACTATCTGCCTACAATATAAAGTAAGAGAAGAACCAGTAAAGCGATACGCAACTCTGTTATTAGTTGCATATTGTGATTCTGCCTTTCCAGCATATTGCACAGTATGTTCGAAAGCTATAGCTTTAACACATCCTGATTTCAAATTTAGCGGACTTAAACATATAGGAAAATAACTAAACCAATTGGAATAATTCACAGACATATTTGCCATCTTAATATTTCCAATAAAATCCCCCAAAATGGTATCATTATAAAATACAGGGGCTTCCCTGGTGGCGCAGTGGTTAAGAATCCGCCTGCCAATGCAGGGGACACGGGTTCGAGCCCTGGTCCCAGAAAATCCCACATGCCGCGGAGCAGCTGGGCCTGTGAGCCACAACTACTGAGCCTGCGCGTCTGGAGCCTGTGCTCCGCAACAAGAGAGGCCGCGATAGTGAGAGGCCCACGCACTGCGATGAAGAGTGGCCCCCACTTGCCACAACTGGAGAAAGCCCTCGCACAGAAACGAAGACCCAACACAGCCATAAATAAATAAAAATAAATTTAAAAATAAAATAAAATAAAATAAAATACAGGGAAATCGGCATCCATCCAGGAAACAGGTTGTAGCAAAGGGGGGTCAGGAACATAAGCCCCGTATAAATCATCAGCTTGAACAGAAGAGGTAGAAAGAACAGCCAACATAGCCAAAACCATTGTCATAGGGGTAAAAGGAGTCCTTTGAGCAGTCACTAATTCCTGAGCTTGAGCCACCAATTTCTTCAATTGACCCCAAGTCGGAGGATCACTTTGCCGAGTCCTTCGTGCTGGACGCTTCCTTTTCCGACCTCTTCTCTTGGAATCCATCCCTCGAACAGTCTTCGCATTCAGCGAGAGGCGCCGCATCTTCCGAACCATCTGCGGGGTCTTTCTTGTCATCTATCTGTCTAACAAGACATTCAGGAAGCCACCGAGGGGAGTCAGCACTTCTAGGAAAAACACAAACATGACCTCGACCCCAGATTAAAACTGGATCAGGTCCATTCCATATATTTGTCAGAGGGTCCTTCCACAGCACCTGTGCCGAAGCTCCTTGAGCTGTGGAAGCGGCCATCAGACGTTCAAAAGCTGTGTTACCTGCTCGATCAACTGTCAAAAAATTTAAAATAAACAAGGCATGATTTAATAAGGCATGGGGTGTCTTAGTATATTCCCCCTTTTGTATTTTAGAAAGAGTGAGCTTCAGAGCTTGATTTGCACGTTCAACAATGCCCTGTCCTTGAGGATTATAAGGAATACCAGTAAGGTGAGTGATGTTAAAAGTAGCACAGAAAGAAGCAAAAGAGGTACTAGTGTATCCAGGGGCATTATCCGTTTTAAGTATTTGGGGAATTCCCATGAAGGCGAAACAATGAAATAAGTGGGTAATAACGTGCTTTGTGGCTTCTCCAGTCTGGGCAGTAGCACAAAGGAAGCCAGAATAAGTGTCAATAGTTACATGAACAAACTGAAGCTTTCCAAAGGAAGAAACATGAGTAACATCCATTTGCCATATATGAGCAGGGCGAAGACCGTGAGGATTGACTCTGCAATGAGGAACTGGGAGATGTGGAGCACATTGGGAACATTGTTTAACAATTTGTCTAGCAGCCTCTCGAGAAATAGCAAATTGTTTTTGTAACATGGCTGAAGATTGATGATGTAAAGAATGAGAATTTTGAGCGTGTTGCACAGCAGCAGGCTGGGTCACAACACCTGCTAAAGATTTAGTGAGAGAATCAGCCAAAGTGTTACCAAAAGTCAATGGTCCAGGCAGGGAAGAATGTGCTCTGATATGAAGCACCGTGACGGGACCTTGATGTGTGCGAATTAAATGCTGTAAAGTCATAAAGGTATGAAACAACTGAGCATCATTATTATGGCTAAGTGTGGCAGTTTCCAAAGCTACTAGGACCTCAACTAAATAACGACTATCAGAATATAGATTAAAAGATACCGTGGAAATTTTTTTTTTTTTTTTTTTACTATTTATTTATTTATTTATTTATTTATTTTTGGCTGTGTTGGGTCTTCGTTTCTGTGCGAGGGCTTTCTCTAGTTGTGGCAAGTGGGGACCACTCTTCATCGCGGTGCGCGGGCCTTTCACTATCGCAGCCTCTCTTGTTGCGGAGCACAGGCTCCAGACGCGCAGGCTCAGTAATTGTGGCTCACGGGCCTAGTTGCTCGGCGGCATGTGGGATCTTCCCAGACTAGGGCTTGAACCCGTGTCCCCTGCATTGGCAGGCGGATTCTCAACCACTGCGCCACCAGGGAAGCCCCGTGGAAAATTTTTGAAAGGCCATAATAATGGCATGTAATTCAACTGGCTGAGCAGAGCGCAGGTTACTATGTTCTGTAATTTGGATGCCAGTATCTGTGATTATAGCTGCAATGCCATTAGATGATCCATCTGTTAAAACAGTAAAGGCATTTGGTAGAGGGAAACGTTTAATAATTGTGGGGAAAATGTAAGGAGTAGTGAGACTAAATTGTATTATTTTATCAGCAGACTAATGGTTGTCTATAGGGCCAGAATAATCACAAAAGGCTAGTCCCCATAGATTGCTGTGTTGTAATAACCAAGTGAAGTGTTCTGAATTATAAGGCAAAATTATGTGCGTAGGGTCATAGCCAAAAAGTTGCATACATCGAGTTCTTCCCATCTGTACTAAAGAAGCAATCAATTCATAATAAGGAGCAATAACTTTGGAAGGAGTTACCTTCATATGAAGCCATTCAAGAATCCCCACAGGTTGCCACAAAACTCCCGTAGGAACATGTGGAGCAGGACAAATGATTAATTTTACAGGCAAATCTAAATGTACACGAGTTAATTGAGCTTGCTGTATAGCAGCATTGACCAATTGTAAGGCCTTGGCTCCCTGAGAAGTCAGTGTACACGGAGATAAAGGGTTAGAATCGCCTTTTAAAATATCAAACAAAGGTTGTAATTGGGCAGTAGTTAATTTTAAAGAAGGTCTCAGCCAATTAATGTCTCCTAAGAGTTTTTGAAAATCATTTAATGTATGTAACTGGTCAGTACGTATCTCAATTTTCTGTGGAATAATTTTCGGGGCATTGATAAATTTTCCCAGATAAGCAAAAGGGGATGATTTTTGAATCTTATCATCTGCTATTACTAGGCCAAAACTTTGAAGTGATCTTTGTAGTTGTTCAAAAGCATGTTGTAACATAGTAACATTAGAATGAGCTAATAATATATCATCCATATAATGAATTAAATATAAGGCAGGAAACTGAAGACGGACAGGTTGCAATGCCTGAGCAACATATTTCTGACATACGGTAGGACTATTAGCCATACCTTGAGGTAATACCTTCCACTGATATCGTTTCATAGGCTCTCGAAAGTTAACAGCAGGCACACTAAGTGCAAAACGCTTTTTATCTTCAGGATGTAAGGGAATAGTAAAAAAAACAATCCTTTAAATCTATAACAATAATATGAAAAGTATAAGGAATGGCCGAAGGAGAAGGAAGATCTGGTTGTAATGCTCCCATAATTAACATAGTTTGATTGACAGCCCTTAAATCTTGTAATAGTCGATATTTTCCTGACTGTTTTTGTATAACGAATATTGACGTGTTCCAAGGACTAATAGAAGGTTCTAAATGTCCTAATGATAATTGCTCATTGACCAATTGACGAGCAGCTAATAATTTCGCCTGAGTCAGGGGCCATTGGTCCACCCACACAGGTGAATCACTCAACCATGTTATGGGATCAGCAGGGAGTGGAGGAGACTCCAAGGCCCCTAAGAAAAACCCAGTCTCTGTCTATTAGTGAAAGTCCTTGGAACAACAGGTTCAACAAGTCCCTGTTGATTAATGCCTAAGCCTCCATTAGGAAGAAAACCTTGGTTTAATAACATATTAGTCACAGTAGAGTTAGGGCTACACAATAACACTCCCATATCTTTAAGTATATCACGGCCCCATAAATTAATGGGTAATCCAGGAATAATGTAAGGTTGAAAATAACCCGTATGTCCTTCTGAATCCTGCCATTTTAACAATTGAGCACTTTGTAGAGGAGCCGTTGTTTGCCCTATTCCTTGTAGCTCCGAAATGGATGAATGAACAGGCCATTGTTTTGGCCAATGGATTTGTGTCATAACTGACACGTCAGCTCCAGTATCCAAGAGCCCCAAAAACCGTTTACCATTAATCATCAATTGCATCTGTGGGCGTTGCCTTCCTATTTTTTGAACCCAATAAGCTGCATTAGAGGAGCCAAAAGCTTTAGTTCCCCTCTTCTGATGTTGTAATATGTTTCCCTCAGGCACATATGGAAACGGAATAAGTTGAGCAATCTTATCACCTGAGTTAATAGTAATAATTTTCTTCAATGTGTAAGCCATAATTTTAATTTCTCCCTCATAATCAGCATCTACAATTCCTGGCAGGATAGTTAATCCTTTCATAGAAACACTACTCCAGCCTAAAACAAGGCCAGCTGTCCCCGGACGTAAAGGCCCAAAAACTCCTGTAGGTAAAGCTTGAGGCTCCATTCCAGGTGTTAATACATATCTGGAGGAGGCACTGAGGTCCAATCCTGCGCTATCAGGCGTGGCTCGGAACAGGGAGGAGATACCGGGCCGAGATTTTGCTTCATAAATCTCTTGGGTGTAGTCTGAGGAGGACAAATAGGCAGGTTTCCTAGACTCTTGGGGACACTCTGTGGAGGGCAGATGGTCATTGCCCCTATTGTTTGGCGGGGCCGGGGAGGGCCCCGCAAGAAGTTTTCCGACAGAGGAGTTCCATCTGTATGGGTCTGAGATCGACGTTCCTTAGCCCAATGTTTTCCTCTCTGGCATCGAGGACACAAACCAGGTGCCCTGGGTCCTGTAGGCGCCTCCACCCTTAGGCCAGCCTTGGCACCGGGGGGAGCCCTACAGTCTTTGGCAAAATGACCAGGTCTGCCACATTTAAAACATGGACCCCTTTTTCTAGTAGGTTGGACTATGCCAGCTTTTGTAAGTGCGGCAGCAATAGCAGCTCCTTGTACATAAGCAGGTCCAATATCTGAGCAAAGGTGAATATAATCCTCTAAGGTTCCTTTTTTTTTCCCCAAGGTCTAATAGCCGCTTGGCAAGCACTATTAGCATTTTCGAAAGCCAATTGTTTCACTATAATAGTTCCAGTAGGGCCATCCACTATCAAGCGCCCCACTGCCTGAAGCAGCAGAGCCACAAAATCTGCATAAGGTTCATCGGGCCCCTGTCTAATCTTCGAAATATCTTCTGTTTTTTGAGTGGAAGGCAATTTTCTCCAGGCTTGTAGAGCTAAATGATTAATTTGAGGATAGGCCATTGCTGGATAAGTGAGCTGATCTTGCAAAGATATATATTGTCCTTCTCCTACCAACATGTCATGACCAATAGGAATATTGTGAGCAGCGTTCTCTTCAGCTTGCTCAGCAGTCCTCTCATAAAAGTCTGATTTCCACATGAGATAATCCCCCCCATTTAAGCAGGCTCGTGCAATAGATTTCCAATCCGAGGGAGGTAAAGCCTCCCCGGCTATAGTATCAATCAGAGCTGTTGTAAAAGGGGCTGTAGCCCCGTATTGGGCACATGCTGCCTTTAGGTCTTTCAAAACTTTAAAAGGGATAGCCTGATGTTCCCTAATACCCTGCTGAGGATTATTAGGATCCGGTCTTTCAATAACTGGGCAGCAAAACAAAGGATCTTCTCCTCTCTGCATTGCCCCTTGAACAGCCCTCTGCAGCGGGCTCAAAGGGACAGCATCATGTGACTTACATTCAATTTTTTAAGAGACTTTTCCACCAGAGCTAATAAAACATCATCGTTAGGATATTTATTCTTTTCATATCGTGCAGCTTCCTCAGCAAGATCAAAAGGCACATCCTCATCTGAAAATGGAGGGCTGATTGCAACCTCCGCAAGTGGCGGAGCAGAAGAAATAGGCTTAATGTGTTTCCCTTCATAAAGGGGTTCCAAGCATTCCTTGATCAAATTCCATATACTAAAAGTCATAATCGGAACTTGAGCTGGGCCACTGGCCTTATAATGATTGCAAAGATCTTCCCCTACTTTCTCCCCTATAGCGGCATCTATAGAACCTCCCTCAGGAAACCAAGGAGAAACCTCATATACATGCTGTAAGAACTCAGAGATCTGTGAGGTAGATAATTTTGTGCCCCGTGCCTTTAACATAGACAACAGCACTTGGGCGAACAACTCACGCTCCTTTAGAGCCTTTTTGTCCCATCTTATTTTACTTCTGACTCTATCTGCCTTATGCTTCCTGTTTCACTTATTATATTCGTGGCGGCCGCTTACTCTTCTATATTCTGCATAAGGATCCGCTTACCTCTTTTTCTGTACTTCCTCAGCCGTCAGGTCCCTGTGCGGGCGCCACTTGCGATGGTCCAGCCACTGCAAAGGGTCTTCCAGGTCCCGACGGAGAGGGGCAAGGGACTGAATAGCACCGCGAGTATGGGATCAGAAGGACCAAGACAACTGATGGTTGCAAGGCACTTTATTTAGAATCTACTGAATCTTATATAGACAGAAGAGGAACCCATTATCCGACAATGAACCCATAAAATTGCTTATCGTCTCAGTTCAATCACCACCACGGATGTCAGCAAGTTTACAACGATCATTCCTGAACAATAACTTCCCTTAACCAGGCACGCACAGCCCCCAGCCATAAGGAACAACCAGGACTCTCAGTTCCCTGAGGTCTCCTGGCTTGAGATAGCTTCACTAATCTCTTTTACAGCCCTCAGGCCTGGAACAAAGAGTGCATTCCAAGTCAAGGGGGCAAAGCCCGTAAGTGACTTTGCTTTTTGTGAGAGACATACTGTCTCCACCAGGAGCTACCTCCGGCTAAGACTGCATGCCTCCCACACCCACTAACTCTAGGTGACCTTGAGTAAGTCACCACACCTCTTCTGCCCTCACCTATCAAAGGGGGTCAGACCATCCCTGATGCCCAAGAAGGGAGGCCTCAGACACAGAGCAATGAGATCCCATCTGAAAAGCACTCTGAGTTCATGACAAAAAGAATTCACCAGGGGAGTCCAAGACAATTTTTTAATGAGAAAATTATCTAATGCATAGAAATTATAACAGTTAATACCTTTTTGCTTTATAATTCTTATCTTTTCATTTTTCTTAAATAAATACCCCCATGTGTGTGGGAAAATGCCTACTGATACATAGTTTCCACTAAAAGAGATAGGGCCCTAACTTAACATCACTGTCCATGGGCTGACACAGCTCAGCAAATGTCTCTTTCATCTTCCTAGGTGTACCATTTAGAAGTGAGGGCTCTGAAGACAGATAGGTCCAAACCCTATTTCTGCCACTTACAAACTGTGTGAGTTTGAATACTTTTACTTCACTTTACAGTCACTTAAATTGTCTCATCTGCAAAATGCAGTTATACAATACAGTACTGACCATAGAAGAAAAAAGGTTAGAAGAAAAATCTTGCCTAGTGTTGTGGTTTTTACAAGGATGAATGGTCAGGAATCACATCATTTAAAAAATTCTACTATATAAGATATTGATGAAGAAAACTGAAGATAATACAAATAAATGGAAAGATATTCCATGTTCATGGATTGAAAGAAAATTGTTAAAATGTCCATACTACCCAAGGCAATCTACAGATTCAGTGCAGTCCCTATCAAAATACTGTGGCATTTTTCACAGACCTAAAACAAATAATTTTAAAATTTGTATGGAAACACAAAAGACACTGAATAGCCAAAACAATCTTGAGAAAGAAGAATGGAGCTAGAGGAATCACACTTCCTGACTTCAGACTATACCACAAAGCTACAGTAAATGAAAACAGTATGGTACTGGCACAAATACAGACACAAAGATCAACGAAACAGAATAGAGAGCCCAGATATAAACCCACTCACCTATGGTCAATAACCTATGACAAAGGAGGCAAGAATATACAATGGAGAAAAGACAGCCACATGAGACAGAAGAACAGGGATAACACCATGTGACGATGTAGGCAGAGGTTGGAGTTACACAGAACCAAGCTAAGAAATGCAAAAATTGCCAGCAATCCACCAGAAGCTACAAAGAAGTGCAAATAGATTCCCCAACTGGTTTCAGAGGAAGCACGGCCCTGGTAATACCTTGATTTCAGGCTTCTTGCCTCCAGAACTGTGAGACAATACATTTCTATTGTTTACGCCTCTCAGCTTGTGGTACTTTGTCATGGCAGCCTTAGGAAACTATTGCAGTCCCTCCCATATAAAACACTGAGTATTACTGAAAAGAAAGAATTGTTCCCTTTGTGACCCACTGAGAGGAGACACAGATATTTAAAGCCAAGTTGCAGATAAAATTGACACCAAAGATAGACATTAAAGGATTCAAAATTATATACATACTACTATATATACACATAGATAACTAATAAGGACCTACCGTGTAGCACAGGGAACTCTACTCATTACTCTGTAATGGCCTATATGGGAAAAGAATCTAAAAAAGAGTGGGTATATGTATAATTGATTCAGTTTGCCGTACACCAGAAACTAACAAACACAGCACTGTAAATCAACTATACTCCAATAAAAATTTTTTTACAAAAGGATTCAAAATTGTAAGAACACCTTCTTGCAGGGACTTCCCTGGCAGTCCAGTGGTTAAGACTCCATGCTTCCACTGCAGGGGGCATGGGTTCAATCCTTGGTCAGGGAACTAAGATCCCGCATGCCACGTGACATGGCCAAAAGAAAAAGATAAAGAAAAAAAAAAGAACACCTTCTTGCAAATTCACAGCAGTGCCTTTCAAACTTGGATGATACCACAACCAACAGGAGAAATTGTTCCAACATGTAGACTCCTCCGAATGCACCTCCCTCTTTTGGATTCAGCAGACCTAGAGTGAGCCCAGGAATCCGCTATTTTAACAAGTACCCTCTGATGATTTTGATGAGGTAGTTCATGGACCACTTGGAAAAATCCCGACTTAAACATGGTGATATTTGATTAATATTAATTTAATGCCTACCATGCAGAGTTCTATGATATCCACAGTGTGGCTGTTAATGTAATTACTGGAAAGTGCACTGGTTCTTCAACCCACCTACAACCACAGATTGCTTTCCCACATGGGATCACACTTAAATCCACAATATTCCTGGGTGGTTGGGAGCATTGGGTACTGTTAGCCTGTTGTATAGATGAGGCATGGGAAAAGGTAGTGAGGTACCTGAAGCGTCCCAATGACGGGGCCCGATCTCTTCACTCTTGCTCCAGGAACCCGTCTAGCAGATTCAACATCACACTTGGTTCTTCTCTATCGGCTCTTGTTTCTGGGGCTCAGTGTCCACATCCTTCTCTGATGTTCCACTGCAGGGAAGAGTAAGGGGGAAAGACAGCACATGGAATAGAGAGGAAAGTGAAAGGAAGGGAAAGCACATGAAATACAGGGGGCAGGAGTGAGGATGTACTTGCCTGTCGCCGCTCAATTCACTGGAAGCTGTGCAGTGATGCTTTTCCTCTTCCCCAGCTCCATCACACAGCCCCCTCCACACACAGCAGTGACACTGAGGCTCTCACATCATGGACATGCGGGCTTATCCCTGCTGTGTTACATGTCTAAGTATTCTCTCTGGAGGTCATGCTATTATGGTAATGTCAGAGGCATCACACTAAACAGGATGAAGGAGGTAAAGTTGGAAAGGGAAGCTTAAATTTTTGAGGGACTACTAAATGCCACACAGTGTAGGTTGTTCTTTTCCGCCTTTTTCTCTCTAAATCCTCAAGGTAACGCTCTGAAGTGGACATCATTACCTCCTTTTTACAGGTTGGGAGACACTAGGCTCAGAGAGCCCAGTACATGCTAAAGAATTCTAGAGAGGCATTAAATGGACACAGAAGCCAACTTGACGGGTCTAACACTGGCCAGTTCTGGGACAATTTAGCATCGAAATACGTAATTATAATGATAGATGGTAACTCTTTGAGGAAAATAGGAACCTGTGAGCCATACTCATAAAATAAATACATGAGTAAATAAATAAGTGATGGGGTGAAGAGAAACTCCACCGTACATTTGAATGTCTATTAATCTAGAAGGGATGACAGAATTATAAAAGCAACACTTAACAACTAACATAGTCATGATGGATTCAGGTAAGAATCAGGAATGTATTTTCAGTCTGTACCAAATCCTATAGCAGTCACTGAGTCACCATGGTAACCATGCTGACCAAGGAAAGCTGGGGTAAAACAAACAGCAACCATCCTGATTTGTTTCCTAACATGTGCCCAGAACTGAGCAGGACTGACATAACACACAGTAATTCACCTCAAATATTCCTCACAGTAAATATTCCTCACAGCTTCACCAATATACACACACATACTCACAAACACACACACGCACATACATGTGTACCCACATTCATAATGCTCTCTCCCACTTTTTCTTACCACCCAACAACCCAAGAATTCATCGAGATGGATTTGCTTGAGGATAAAGAAGAAAACTCCACAATTCAATTCTAACCACACAGTAAAGTTGAAAGCTGCTAAACTATTTCATTTTAGTGACTGATTTTCTGGAGATGACCTGTAGAATTTTCTCTCAGACATTTTCCTCCCTAGTTTAAATACATTGTCAGTAACATCCAACAGCGGATATGGAAATATAGGCATTAATATTGTGGTTGTAAATTTTACGTGTCTAATTGGCCAGGGTCACAGTCTCCGGATTTTGATCACACATTATTCTGGATGTTTTTGTGAGAGTGTTTTGGGATGAGATGTTACTTGTTTTTTAATTGTATGGGGGTTTTTTGGGGTATTTTTTTTTCTGGCTGCGTGGCTTATGGGATCTTAATTCCCCAAACAGGGATTGAACCCGGGCCCCAGCAGTGAAAACACTGAGTCCTAACCACTGGACCGCCAGGGAATTTCCGAGATGTTACATTTAAATATGTAGACTTTGAGTAAATCAGTTAGACCTCCATAATGTGGGTGGGCCTCATCTAATGAGTTGAAGGCCTGAATAGACCAAAGGGCTGATCTCCCCTAAGCAAGAGGGAATTCTGCCAGGAGACTGCCTTTGGACTTCATCTATAAGATCGACTCTTTGTGGCTGATCAGCAGACTGCCTTCAGATTCCAACTGTGTGTAAGTCTTTCCTGAGTCTCCAGCCTGTTGGCCTTCCTCATCAGATTTTTGACGTGTCGAGCCTCCATAGTCTCATGAGTCAATTCTATAAAATAAATATCTATATATAAACATCCTATTGGTTCTGTTTCTCTGGCGAACCTTGACTAATACAGGTGTTAAGCATCAAGTATCTTTTCTGTCCTACAGTAAGCCTGTGCTTTCAGCCAAAAAGATTCCCCAGCAACATCTGGCTACTGAAAGTTCAGTGAAAATATATGGCTACTGAAAGTCCAGTGAAAATAGAACACCTGGAAATTGTATAAAAAATACAATGGAGAAAAGACAGTCTGTTCAATAAATGGTGCTGGAAAAACTGGACAGCTACATGTAAAAGAATATTCGAACATTCTCTAACACCATATACAAAAATCAACTCAAAAGGGATTAAAGGCCTAAATGTAAGACTGGATACTATAAAATTCCTAGAGGAAAACATAGGTAGAACACTCTTTGACATAAATCGCAGCAATAGGTTTTTGGATCTGTCTCTTAAAGCAATGGAAAGAAAAGCAAAAATAAACAAATGGAATCTAATAAACTTAAAAGCTTTTGCACAGCAAAGGAAACCACAAACAAGACGAAAAGAACCTATGGACTAGGAGAAAATATTTGCAAATGATGCGACCAACAAGGGATAATTTCCAAAATATACAAGCAGTTCATGCAGCTCAATATCAACAAACCAAACAACCCAATCAAAAAATGGGCAGAAGATCTAAATAGACATTTCTCCAAAGAAGATATACAGATTGCCAACAAACACATGAAAGGATGCTCAACATCACTAATCATTAGAGAAATGCAAATCAAAACTACAATGAGGGGGCTTCCCTGGTGGCGCAGTGGTTGAGCATCTGCCTGCTAATGCAGGGGACACGGGTTCGAGCCCTGGTCTGGGAAGATCCCACATGTCGCAGAACAGCTGGGCCCGTGAGCCACAATTACTGAGCCTGTGCGTCTGGAGCCTGTGCTCCACAACAAGAGAGGCCGCGATAGTGAGAGGCCCGCGCACCGCGATGAAGAGTGGCCCCCGCTTGCCACAACTAGAGAAAGCCCTCGCACAGAAACGAAGGCCCAACACAGCCATAAATAAATAAATAATTTTTAAAAAAGTCCTCCCCTCTTTCATTAGTGTCTTAAAAAAAAAAAAAACTACAATGAGGTATCACCTCACACTGGTCAGAATGGCCATCATCAAAAAATCTACAAACAATAAATGCTGGAGAGGCTGTGGAGGAAAGGGAACCCTCTTGCACTGTGGGTGGGAATGTAAATTGATACAGCCACTATGGAGAACAGTACGGAGGTTCCTTAAAAAACTAAAAATAGAAGTACCATACAACCCAGCAATCCCACTACTGGGCATATACCCTGACAAAACCATAATTCAAAAAGAGACATGTACCACAATGTTCATTGCAGCTCTATTTACAATAGCCAGGACATGGAAACAACCTAGTATGCTTTTTAAAAAAAGAAATTGACAGGTTTATTCTAAATGTCATGTGGAAACGCAAAGGACCTAGACTATGAAAACAATTCTGAAAAGAAGAACAACATTGGAGGATAAGCACTATCTTATTTCAAGACTCATTTTATTTATTATTTATTTTTTGTGCAAGTATTTTTTGTTTAATTTTTATTTTATATTGGAGTATAGTTGATTTACGATGTTGTATTAGTTTCAGGTGGATAGCAGAGTGATTCAGTTATACATATATATATATCCATTCTTTTTCAGATTCTCTTCCCATATAGGTTATTACAGAATATTGAGTAGAGTTCCCTGTGCTATACAGTAGATCCTTGTTGATTACCTATTTTATATATAGTAGTGTGTATGTTTTTTCTTCTTCATTATAACTTTATTTTTTCTTTAGTAGTGTGTATGTTAATCCCTAATTCCTAATTTACCAACACCCCCACCTTTCCCCTTTGGTAACTGTTTGTTTTTGAAGCCTGTGAGTAAAGAGTCATTTTAAATCTACAGTAATCAAGACTCAGTGTAGTATTGGGATGAAGGTAGAAATGTATATCAAATGTATATGAAAGAGTCTAGAAATAGATCCACACATATATAGGCAACTTATTTTTGACAAATCTACAAAGGCAGTTCAGTGGAGAAATGATATCTTTTCAACAAGTGGTATTGGGACAAGTGGGTATCCATATGCACAAAAGTAAACTGTATCCATATAATGTACCAGATACAAAAGTCCACTCAAAATGAATCACAGACCTAAATATTAAACCTAGACTATGAAACTTCCAGAAGAAAACACAGGATAAAATTCTTGTGACTCTAGGTTAGGAGAAGATTTCTTAGTTATAACATCAAAAGCAAAATCAAAAACATAAATGAACAAATTGATACACCAGACTTCCTCAAAATTCAACACTTCTATTCTCCCAAAAACACAGTTGAGGGAATTAAAAGACAAGCCATGGACTGGGAGAAAATATTTGCAAATCAGCTATCTGATAAAGGATTTGTATCCAGAATTTAAAAGACTCACAAGGGTCAGTAAGATAAAACAGACATGGCAATAAATAAGTAGGCAAACAATTTGAACAGATCACCAAAGAAGATATACAAATGCCAAATAAGCACATGAAAAGTTGCTCAACGTCATTAATCATAAGGTAAATGTAATCCCACTACACCCCTCTGAGAAGGGCCAAAATTAAAAGGGCTGACCATTCCAAGTCTCGGCAAGGTTTTGGAGGGTGGAACGCTCATACACTGCTGGTGGCAGTGAAGAATGGTGAGAACACTTTGGAAAACAGTTTAGCAGTTTCATATATGTTAATCTTACAACTACCATGCAACCCAGCCATTGCAGTCCTAAGTATTCACCCAAGAGAAAGAAAGCGTATATACAAGCAAAGGCTTAACACGTAAATATTCATAGCGGCTTTTTTTACAAGAGCCTCAAATTGGAAACAAATATCCTTTACCAGGTGCATGGAGAAAACAAAGTGTGGTATATCCATTTGATAAAATAGTAGTCAACAATAAAACAGAAGGAACTAGTCATACATGCAACAAATGGGTAAATGCAGAAATGATTAGGTTGAAGAAAACAAGACAAAAGAGAATATAGTATGATTCTATGCACATAAAATTATAGGAAAGGAAAACTAATCTACAGTGACAGAAGATCACTGGTTGCCTGGGAAAGGGGTAGGGTGACATGGAGAAGGAGGCACAAGGGGGCATTACAGAGGGGCACAAAGGAGCTTTTTGTTCATTATCTTGACGGTATGTTCATTATCTTGATGGTAGTATTGGATTCACAGGTGCATACATGTATCAAAACTTTTTAGAGCACACAGTTCAAGTATGCACTGTATTGTATGTTAACAAACCTCAAGAAAGAGTTTGCAATATATTTATATATTCATAATTCTTCAATGCAGTTAATCATTTGAAAGATTCCCAAGATTATGCCTTTGTAACACTGACAGATCCACATGGTCTTATCAAATTGGTCCATACTACATATATATTTGAACATATATGAAAGGTTAAAATAACAATTGATTTGGATGCAAAAACCTTGGAAGGCTATCACCCTTAGCCAAACAATGAGACTAAAGCTGAATAAACTACAAAAATTTCATGGACTCATCAAAAGAGAGATAAGATTCTCACAGAAGAGACCCCACATGTAGAATTCTGCATTTGACAGAGAACCACTTGCTGTAGAGAAAGATGAGGGCAGGTCAGGAAACTAGAAAGAGCTTCATTGAGAATTGCATGCATGCCAGGGTCAGTTTTACTTCCAGAGCTCTCTTTGATAGCAATAGATCAGGAATTAGGACAAATAATCCTCCTTATCAAGATTTTAGCTTATTATTATTATGGAATATTTTTAAAAGCTTATACAGCATTTAGGAAAACTGAGTTAGCTGTGCAGTAATTCTAGGAAAGTTATCATATGATGAAACCAAATTTATATTTTAAAGCAGGACAAGAAAATTTCAAGATAAAATTCTCTCACTGTGTCCATCTGGGCCTCCACCTTCCCTCCCTAATGTGTAGTGTACATATGCATTTCACATTTACTAGATCTCCTTAAAGATGGGAATGTCTGCTCAACCATAAAAATTGTTTTGTTACCTTTCTTCTGACACTAGCAATGTAACTTCTTAAAAGCATGGCGTTCTTTCCCATCTCTGTAGGTGGTCATCATGACTGGCTGTGTGTTCTCTCTTGACTGATGGAGGAAACTGGAGGTCAACTCAAAGAAAAAGAATTGGAACATTATTAACTATCTTGAAATTCAGCAATATCCCTATAGAAAAACCAAATCTAAAAAAGTCAATGCACCAAGAAGAGAACACAACAGATGTTAAATGAAATAAATATTATCATAAGCATTAACACTCAAATGACTTGAGGTAGGAGAAGGAGTCATCTTACTTCTCTTCACTGCTGAACATCCTCCTCTTATTTTGATGCAAGGAGATGGAGACATGTCCCACTACCAAATCTGGATGCCTGTACTTAAATCACCATGGTGCAAAGCAAGTACTTGAACAGAGAAACAACAGGGAAGCTATCACACCTCCTTCCTACTCTCTCTCGGGGTTGAGCATCACAGGAAGGCTGTTATTGGTTCAGGCCTGGTCACTCCACCACTCTTTGGACCAATAGCTGTGGCTCACGGGCTGCCAGTCCCTCCTCGGCTGCATCAGTGGAGGGTGGGGCCTGAGCTCCTCTCACTGGATACTCTCATCATCCAGTGATGCAAAACTGCAGGTCCTGAAGGTCTGAAGGTTCCTGCAAGGTCCTGAAGGTTCTGAAAATCAAAAAATTCTCGAGTGGGAAACAATAAATTGTATGAATCTGAATGAATTACGGTAGTAATTTCAGAAACCAGTGGCTTAAAAAAGTGAATTGTTTCTTGGAAGTTTCAGGTAGCTATTTTGTAATATGTTTGAGTACTCATGTGTGCATTTAAATGACTTAATATTATGGGCCATGTCAAAAAAGGTTGAAGAGGGATGTATTGGTGGGCTTATTTGCTTCCTCACTTTATCTCTGGCTATATCACACATAAAGTATCTCTAGTAAATTCCACAACATCCTCCCAGGGAATGAGAATTAAAATGCAAAATAAAATTAATACAAAAATAATTTAGACCTTAAGGAACTCTATAAAGGCTGACCTAGAACTAAAATGACTGTTCAGGTAAGTTATGAAATGCAGTATGGTTAAGGAATAGTCACAATTTTTGTTGGAACAAACTGCACTACAGACATATATTCAAGTAGAACTGATAATGTTTGATGTTTACTTCAACTTCAAAATGTTTTAGTGATGGGCAGTAGTATGGCACAGGTCATACTGACTAAGAGTCAATCTGACTCTTCAGTGCTACAGGTCTTTTCCTGACAAGTGAGTGGCTCTGAAAAGACCGTTTGGTTTGCGAGGCTCAGGTGGTTCTGAAGCAGGTCATTTGAGGATGGTGTACCTGATGACTGCCTTGGTGGCCTAGGACATGGCGTGCTTGCCAATCTCCCTGGGCAGCAGCAGGGGCACGGAGGTCTGGATCTCTCTGAAGGTGATGGTGGAGCGCTTGGTGGAGCTGGCCAGGGGTGCAGCCTCCTCGGCGATGGGCTCGAAGATGTCCAGGCCCTCGTGAAAACCTGCTTCAGCACCCTGGGGAAACAGGTGATGAAACTGTCTGGACAGCAGCGGCGACAACGCCTTGGCATCTTCTACTTTGGGCTCTTTGGTTCGGCCTCTGTGGGCTCTTTGGTGCCCAGGCTTTCCTCAGAAGAAGTCTCACGGCAAGGCTCGGCCATGTCGGAGCCACCTTCCCCACAGCTCAGAGGGAAGGACGATGAGGCTGCTGAGGGCCAGTGGCCGGGTTTATAATCCCTGCGTTCTCTGATGTCACAGGCAACGTCCATATCTGACTGGACAAAATGCAAGGCAGGGAGGCCTGTCACTAAGGCACCCCATGTCACGTGTCATTGGATGCCACCCTGCTTGGCCTCCCATCAACCAATCCCAGTGGAAATCTGGTGACCTTTAAACTTTCCGTGACCTCCACTAGAAAAATCTTTGAACTATGCCCCATGTAGGAGAAGGTCATCCGTTCACTTCAGCTGATTTATGCCTACTATTTATGCCTGAAAACTTTGAAAAGATGTCACCCAAGTCACCTACATTGAAGAAAAATCAGTTTGAGTTCCCTGAGAGAGTCTCTATAACTCAAACCTTTGCCACCATCAAAATGGCTCTGGCCACTTGGGGGCCATTTTTCTCAACACAGAATTTTCTCTTTCCATGGCTGAGCCACCGTGGCTTGAGCAGGAACTCTCTGACTTGGTCAGCAAAGTGCTCCTCAAAATCAGTCATAGGACATAACTGACCAGCCCTTACCTCCAATTCTTATCAAACTTACAGGGAATCAGAAAGAACAGTAAAACCACATTCTCCAAAGACAGGCCACACACAGAAATCGGATACTTGTACATAAATACTAAAAATATTTAACATTTAGCAAATTTTAATTTTTTTTAACATTACTTAGGCACCCCAAATACCACACATACTGGAATTGATGAAAAAATATGTGTTAGTTGAAAGAAATTATTTTTCTAATTCCCTAGAAACCTTCCGAGTGAGAAGAAACTAATCAGTAAAAGGGAAATATTTAAAAATTAGAAACACATTCCTTTCAAAAACCTACGTAACTCAAGCAAAGTATATCTTTAATGTATTTATGTAAAAATAAATTACAGACATTGAACCAAGAAGGACTTAGGAAGACTTGAAGAAATGGAGGTCTTCAATGAGCTAAGATCCTAATGGTCAGGTTTCCAAGTGTGTTTCCTGTGAGGGCTTCAAGGAGTGGCTAATTCTACTGCTAACAAAATAGTTCCCATCATGAAAGGATAAATGCTATTTTTTATTACTAGTAAATACAATATGATGATCAAACCATGGAAGAAAGTTTACAACAGGGAATTCTTTGGACCATAATGATAGTGTTAACATGAGCCCCAAAGCTACAGGAGGACACCTTTGTGATTACAAATTCTCAAGGAGACTTTTCCTGACCCCAAATCTAGGGCATGGTGTAGAATTCTTTTTTTCTGGCATCTTCCCTTTCCATTAGAAAAAGTCCAGTTTTTCATTAAGGGTGCAGCCATTCAAGCAACCACAATTATTAAAGATCTCAATGAAGTATTAGTTTCTGTCACTTTTCACACAGAGGTGAGCATTTTCAATAATGTATATAAATAATTTTGTCAAGCTATTTTTCATGTCTTGAATGGAAATTTCCCCCATTTTCTATTCCATTTATTGACCAAAACAGAAGTGTAACTGACCCTTTAAACTACTCTGCAACGTAAAAGACAACTAACGCTCATACTGGTGCCATGGAGGTACCTCTCCAAGGGGTTGTCCAGCAGGATAGGCAGATTTTTACTTGTCGGCTCAGAACTCTCAAACAGCAAAGCAGAAGCTATGTGTCCTCTTGAAGATTAGCTCTGTAATGGGCATAACATCACTTCTTTCATACTCCATTGGTCAAAGCAATTATAGGCCTGCCAGAGTCAAGAGGCAGGGGAACAGACGTGCTTAATCCATCCGAGCAGTGTCTGGGAATGAGCAGCTTTCACAAATCTAACAAATAGTGCCACACAACACGTGCTTTTTGAGATGCTGCTGGGTGCCACACACATGATATGTCCGTAGCACAAGGTCCTGGGTTCCTTGGGCCACAGTGTTGTTAAACTATGGAATACTTTCCCACTTGACTCACTCTTATCTGGGTGAACTCCTGCATGCAGTGAATCCCTATAATCCAGGGCAAACCTTTCCCTCTGGTGGCATGAAGTTTCTGACCATTGTAGACATACCATCCCCCTACTCCTGGGCCCCTGGACATAGAAATACAGACACACAGATTGACAGAAAGGAGAATGTTTCGAGTGAGTACATGCTTCAAAGAACTCTACCAGAATCTGGTCTGGATATCAGATTTTAATTTGATTGCCTCATTCATGACCCTAACTCCAAGTAAGATTACATTTGAGGTACTGGGGTTTAGGACTTCAATATAAGAATTTCAGGGGATGCAATTCAAAGTATATGTGATATGAAACCTGAGCTGTAGATTGGCACATGTGCTGACTCTTCCATCATATTGATTATTTAGTTTCCCATTAAGAGAAAAAAGGTGACTTCATTCATCCTCTTTTCACTCCGACTATTCATTGCTTAGTTTAATTTTTTTATTTTTAGCTTCTTACTTCTGTGAAGGGAGAAGATACTCAGTGATTTCAACCCTTAGGAATTGTTTATGACTTTCTTTAAACTCCATTATTAGTTCAATATTTTAAAGGACTGTATTTGTACTTTTAAAATAATTTGTAATTTCTTCTGTGAAGAATATCACTTTGAGCCAAACAAAGAGGCAAAAGGCTGGATAATCTGCAAAAATCAAAACTTTCCTTGATGACTAATAAGAACCTGCAGTATAAACAAACAAACAAGCAAAACAACGAATACTAAACTTTCATTGGGTTACTTGTATGGAAATATGTTAATATAAATGTTTCAGACATTACATGAAATTTCTAAAAACCTTATATGTTCTGGTATAATGTTATAGGTCATAATCCTAGTTATTACTTTAAAATGTATATCTCAGAAATAACTAATTTTCTTGTCAACTGCATTATTATGAACTTTCATCAAATCTTAAACCGTGGTCATTTTTAAGTCTTTTGTCATTTACAGACAGTTCTGGGTGTACTCTGATGCTTTTGCAAATATGTTCCTATAAAAGGGTTTCACCTTCAAGAAATTCATGGAAAAGACTCTGACAAGTACAGGTTTCTGGTAACTGACTGTACTGCTGAACTGAATGAATAAGCATTTTCAGAACTCTAATGAATAACTGATGAGCTCATAAAAGTGCTAACAAAAGATCAAGATGAAAAAAAAAAGTAATTACATGGGACTGAGTGAACTGATGAGGATGAGTATAATTTTTGTGACTTTCTGTTTGAATTTAAAAAAAAAATCCCACAAGGACTCAGAGGCAAAGAATATACAAATCAGTTTTCACTGCAAAGTAAAGCAGCTGTTACAGTGGAGGATTACTGGACTGAATGTCAATATTATGACATAGTATGAGTGTGTTTCATGTTTGGTAATTGCAATCATTGTTGCTTTTGTTGTGGTCAGCCATGTACAATGCTTGGTGTCAGTCTATTTATCTCTTGTAAAAATAAAATACAGTGTGTGTGTGTGAAAAAAAAAAAAAAACTTTCCTTGAACCCATCAGAAGAGGGACAGGAACCTCCAGGAGAGACAAATCTATGTAGCTTTAGCAGAACTGTATGAACTCAAGAGAAAGGTTGTGGGCAGGGCAAGAAACTAGAAATTGTTTTCCTAAGTAGTGCAGCACGAAGGGAGGAAACGCCTGATCCAGGACTGGGTACAAATTTCTTTGTTTGTTTTTCAGCCCATTGTGGAAGATCTCTGAGGAGCCATTATACTTCCAGAGTTCTCCTTGGGAAATTAGAGTAAGGATTTAGGATAATTGGACCCCCTTCATGAGGGTCATTAGTTAAAATTATTCGGGAATATTAGAAAAATCTCATTAAAGAACTTGAAAAAAAAGAATTTTCTTTCCAAGGTGATCAGGAAAATTGTCAGGAGATCAACTACAAGTAAATCCCTCTGAATAGTGCCTTGAGATCGTCATACACATAGGGGACAAAACTTTGGGAGCCAAAGCCTCTTTTGAAACCATGCTCATTTCAAAGATAGAACTGTAAACCAGTTGGAATGCACAGCGTAAGTCATTTTATTTCCATCATGCTCACTACCGCTGCTTCAAAATCCTAGTGTTTGTCCGTATGACATACAAATGTTTTGCCAATCTTGATCTTGCATACTAGTCTCATACATATTGTATTATGTGAGAAGTTATTTTAAGAAAATGAATCTGTTGGGACATTTTTATAGCTCTTTGGGTGTTTTGCACCTAAAATTTCAGAAATAGAATAGAAGGATTAGTGAAATGCCATTGAAAATATACCATATAGACAGTGAAGACTGGGAGTGCAAAGGTGAATGACAGATATGAAATCTAGGATAGAGAGAGGAAAAATGGGTTTTGATGTTGAAGACTGGAAGATAAAATGAGTACATCTGATCATTCACTTCAGAAGGTGATTGAAGAAAAGGGGCAATTATGATCTAATGGTATGATTAACAGTAAAGATTGAAGTAAGGTCCAAACTTCCAATTTTAATTAAATAATTCGCAGACATGTAATATACAGCATGGTGGCTATAGTTAAATACTGTATTGTATATTTGAATGTTGCTAAGAAAGTAGACCTTAAAAGTTCTTATCACAAGAAAAAAAATGTGTCACTGTGTGTGGTGGTGGCTGTAACTAGAATTATTGGGGTGATCATTTCATAATATATACGTATATCGAATCATTATGAAACTAATGTTTTATGTCCATTATATCTCAATACAAAAGACTAATTGAGGGAAACAGGTTTACTACTTCAATAAGAAATTATAAGCAACCCTGGAAAATAGTATTAATATAGCAAACATATCCCAATCAAACTTATTCAACATTATCTTTGTTACAGAATTCATTGAAAACCTAAGAGAAAAGCCAAAAATGGTACAGAAATATCAAAATCAAAAAGTTCAAGAAAAAAACCTATTCCCCGTTCCCTAATATCTGGAGATGCTACTCTAAGTCATTCAGATGAATCTGATTCTATTCCTTCCAAGTTTGTAATGTATTCTTTGTGAAAATGCAAACATTCATTATATGAACAAAAGATTAAAGAAATTTTACATAACCAATGAGATATAGCTGGACAGAGGATTGGTGAACTAGAAGACAGATAAAATAATAGAAATAATATAGAATACTTCACAGAAAGGAAAAGAAAAAAAAAAGGATAAAGGTGAGGCAAAGAGACTCAAGGAATGGAGTAAGTAGGTGATAAGTATCACATAGGCATTCCAGAAGCATAAAACTGGGTGAATATTGGAAAAATACTATTCAAAGGAAAATGGCTGGTATTTCCCAGAGTTAGGGGAAGCCATAAGTTCCTCCATGCAGGAAGCAGACCTGACAAATCATAGTAAACCTTCAAGGTAACCCTAGAGATCAAAATAGCAGACAAAAAGACGCAGTGCCTAAAAAAGGAATACCAAATAGTGTGACTGCAGACCTCTTTGTCTAATAAATTGAAGCCAAAAGCAAGTGCTGAGAGAAAGTAACTGTCACCCTAGAGTTGCATATCTAGCCAAGGTATCATTTAATAGTGAAGTTATGCTACACATGAAGATGGGCCTCCCCAAACCACACTCAAATGTAGACTTGCTCCACCGGCTGCTGAGAGTACAGTCAGGTGCTAATCCTCAGCCATTGACCCTTTCAGGTATTTCCTCAGCTTCAGAGAGCTAATTTGCCCAAAGTTAGGGACTTCCTGAGACGGTCACATCCAATGTCTGAACAAGGGGAGGGTATAAATATATGTCTCATCCCATCCTCAGATGGTAATCCTGATGAACATTCCCACATAATTAACCCCATCTCAGTGCTGGCTTCCTTCTAGAGCTTAACTGAGAAATAAAGACTTTTGAGAAAAATGAAATCTTATCGTGTTTACATCAACTGACACCATGTTAAAGGAACTTCTAAAGAATGTAATTTAGGAAGATGGAAAAAGATCACAGCAGATGATCTGAGATGCAGGTAGGAATGTTAATAGAATAAATTAGCAAGTAGAGGTAAATGTAAAACAATGACTGTACACACAAGTTGCAATAATGATTACAGTTCCTTTGAAGAATCAAGTAAACAAGACATAGCTAAATACTGCAGTTATGCAACACTTGGATGATAAGAGTGTCCAATGAGAGCAGCTCACGTCCTGTTCACTGGTTCGGCCAGTGATGGACTGGAAGCTTGTGAGCCACAGCCTTTGGCCCAGTGTGGGAAAGTGGCCAGGGAAAAACAAATAAAAGCATTCTTGGGAGGTTCAGACTTGGAGATTGTGGAGGAAACTGGAGGGGTTCCTTCCCTGTTGTTTGCTTGCTAGCTTGTTTTCAATCACTGTAAGTTAATGATTTGAATTCAGAGATTGTACTGTGTGTGTCTCTTGTCCCTTGTATACAAGTAAGGGAAGGATTTGACTACTAACACATCAAGTGGGATTTTTGTATTTTCATTGGTAAATGGGATTCTTTAGAAATAAGGAACGGCAAGCTTCCTTCACTGGTTTTATCACCATATTACATTTTCTGGTAATAGAGATGAGCTTTCCGCTTTCATAATTGGAAACATTTCATGAGCAGTAGAAATAGCAGTTCTTTAAAAGTGCAAATGGACACAGCTTTGGAATCTTGACCATTTCAGATGAAACCACATTGATGAACCCACCCCCCCTTTTCTCAATTCTTCTTAAGTCATTTTTTGATTCCAATTCTGCAATTTATTGGTAAGGAAACACATTAAAGAAATGCCTTTGTCTGTATTGTCATGTATTCTTGCAAGAAATACGCTTTTATTTTAAAGAACTTCCCATTTATTCCTTCCATTCTTCCTAAGGTGTTTTCTTAGAGAATTAATCATTGTTTTCAATCAACAACTCTTACGTTTGTTCACAAATTCAAGCATGTGGGGTATTTTGAGGACCTAAGGAATGTTAAGAAAATTTTGTATTTGAGAAATGTTTAAGTATTTTTACTAATTTTAAAAGTATTCCCATTTCTGTTTGTGTTCCAACTTTGGACAATGTGGCTTTGAGATTCCAATGTTTTCTAATTCACTGGGGGTTTTGATCGTAATTGGAGGCAGTAGATGGTCAATTATGTCCCATGATTTCGAGGAGCACTCTGCAGACCATGTCAGAGACTTCCGGCTCAAGCCACGGAGGCTCAGCCATGGAAAGACAAGATACTATGTGGGAGTAAAATGGCCCGCCAAGTGGCTAAAGTCATTCTGATGGCGGCGACGACTTGAGTTAGGGAGGTCAGACTCGCTCAGGAAGCTCAAACTGATTTTTCTTCAGTGTAGGTGACTTGGGTGACATCTTTTCAGAGTTCTCATGCATAAATAGTAGGCATAAATCAGCTGAGGTGAACTTTGCCTACATGGGGCATAGTTGAAAGATTTTCTGGTAGAGGTCACGGAAAGTTTAAAGTCACCAGATTTCCACTGTGATTGGCTGACTGGAGGCCAAGCAGGGGGCCATCCAATCACAGGTGACATGGGGTTCCTTAGTGACAGACCTCCCTGCTTTGCATTTTATCCAATCAGATGTGAGCATTGCCCGTGACGTCATAGAAGGCAGGGAGTAGAAACCGGGCCAAGGGACCTCGACGGCCGCGCTGTCCTTCCCTCTGAGCTGCGGGGAAGACGATTCCGACATGCTTGAGCCTTCGTCTGAGGCGTCTGAAGAAAGCCCGGGCACCAAGGAGACGTCTGAAGAAAGCCCGGGCACCAAGGAGACGTCTGAAGAAAGCCCGGGCACCAAGGAAGCCGAGCCGAAGAACCCGAAGCGCCGCTGCAGCCGCCGTCGCCGCTGCAGCCGCCGCCGCCGCCGCTGCAGCCGCCGTCGCCGCTGCAGCCGCCGCCGCCGCCTCTCTGACGGCTTCGACAGCTTTGCCACCTATTTCGGAAGGGTGCTGCAGCGGGTCCAGGAGGGCCTGAGCCTCTCGCAGGAGGCCGTGAACGTCATGGATTCGTTCGTGAAGGACATCTTTGAGCGAATCGTCGACGAGGCGGCGCGCCTGGTCCGCTCCAGCAAGCGCTCCACCCTCACCTCCAGAGACATGCAGACCTCCGTGCGCCTGCTGCTGCCTGGGAAGAGGGGCAACCACGCCATATCCAGCGCCACCAAGGCACTCATTCGGTACATAACCGGCAAATGAGCTGCCTCCGGACCACCTGAGCATCGCAAACCAAAGGATCTTTTCAGAGCCACCTCAGTTTTCTTAATAAGAACTGTATTCTAACAAACTTTGATCGACTTTATTTTTTAAAGTGTGTCATCCTGCTAATTTTTAAACATCTTTTTTACAAAGAACTAAATATTATCAACTACATTTTAATATATCTATGGTTTAATTTGCTCAAAATGAAATAGTGAGTTTTGTTCAATAATGTTGCGTTATACCACTTTACTAAAGAGTGAGTTCTTTTATTTTTCTAGGTCAACCTTTCACAGGGTCTGTAAGATAAAGTTATTTACCTTTTTCACTCTCATTTTCTCATGAATGTATGGCAAAATTTTCCAGAGATTCATTATGTACCGTAATGACAACAAATTAAGTGCAGGAACATGTATAAGAATTCAACAGACATATTAGAAGAGATATTAAGGAGGTTTTCTTTTTCTTTTTTTTTAATTGAAGTATAGTTGATTTACAACGTTGTATTAGTTTCTGGTGTACAGCAAAGTGATTCAGTTATACATATATATAATCTTTTTCATATTCTTTTTCATTACAGGTTATTACAAGATATTGAATATAGTTCCCTGTGCTATATTGTAGGACCTTGTTGTTTATCTGTTCTATATATAGTAGTTTGTGTCTGCTAATCCCAAACTCTTAATTTACTCCTCCCCCCTCCTTTCCCCTTTGGTAACCATAAGTGTGTTTTCTATGTTTGTGAGTCTGTTTGTTTTGTAAATAAGTTCATTTGTATCATATTTTAGATACCACGTGTAAGTGATATCATATGGTATTTGTCTTTCTTTGACTTACTTCACTTAGTATGATGATCTCTAGGTCCATCCATGTTGCTGTAAATGGCATTATTTTATTCTTTTTCATGGCTGAGTAGTATTCCATTGTATATATTCCACATCTTTATCCATTCGTGTCAATGGACATTTAGGTTGCTTCCATGTCTTGGCTATCGTAAATAGTGCTGCTATGAACATTGGGGTGCATGTATCTTTTCACATTAGAGTTTTCTCCAGTTATATGCCAAGGAGTGGGATTGCTGGATCACATGGTAACTTTATTTTTACTTTTTTAAGGAACTTCCATACTGTTTTCCATAGTGCACCAATTTACATTCCCACCAACAGTGTAGGAGGGTTCCCTTTTCTCCACACCCTTTCCAGCATTTATTATTTGTAGACTTTTTGATAATAGCCATTCTGACTAGTGTGAGGTGATACCTCATTGTAGTTTTTGAAACCGTGCACCTCAGATTGGGACTTGAACCTAATCTCACCTCCGATGAGACTCGAACCCACCTGACTTGCACCTCAGATGGGACTTGAACCCAAAATCTCTGGCTTAGGAAGGTACTCAAATCCACAATCTCCCAGGTAAAACTGCACACCTGGTCTCAGGACTTAATGAAGTTCAGGTTCTTTATGTCTCACTGCAGAAGGAATTCAGTGAGAGGAAAAGTGATAGGTAAGAAGTAGATTTATTGAGAGAGCTACACACTCCACAGACAGAGTGTGGGCCATCTCAGATGGTGAGAACGGGCCCCCACATATGGAGTGATTAGTTTTTTATGGGCTGGGTAATTTCACAGGCTAATAAGTAGGAGGATTATTCCAACTATTTTGGAGAAGGGGTAGGGATTCCAGGACTTGGGCCACTGCCCACTTTTTGGCCTTTTATGGCCTGGGAACTGTCATGGTGCAGGTGGCTGTGTCATTTGGCGTATGCTAATATATTACAATGAGCATATAATGAGGCTTGGGCCTAGCCTAGTAGGTTCTAACTGGGCCTATCTTGGGCCTAGCCTAGTAGGTTCTAACTGAGACAGGATCTTAGTTCCCGGACCAGAGATTGAACCCACGCCCTTGGCAGTGGAAGCATGGAGTCCTAACCACTGGACTGCCAGGGACTTCCCCACACTGTTTGGATTATTGTAGCTTTGTAGTAAGCTTTGAAATCAGGGAGTAGGGCCTAGCCTAGTAGGTTCTAACTGAGACAGGAAGGAAGGAGGCAGGGCACAACCATTAAAAGAATGACAGCCATTGGGAAGAACAGGATACCAAAAAAAAGCGGTTAGAACCTACCTGGAAATTGTTCATGACAAGAGGTCCATATTCCCCTATAACATTTTCCCTATTATAATCATACCCAGTCACAGTTCCTGATCATTTGATGTTCTTAAAAGATACCATTATTATTCACCAAGGGCATAACATCTTCCCTTAATGAACTATAATTCTGAAGGAACATAGTTCACATTTATTTAAATTTTTAGCTGTATCCACTGAACTTAATTTAATTGTTTGCATTTTTAGATCATAAACCATATGGAGTTAATTATCGTTCCTGAATTAATTTTAGTGGAAGGGCGAGTTAGACAAATGTGTTTTAAGTATATAATGAATATTATTTTTATTCTCCTCAGTACCCTCACTGTCTATCAGAATATCTCCCAAATATATTGTTTCATAATGGGTTATAAATATAAATAATTTACGTGTGGTTTAAAATGTCTCACAGCCGGACAAAGTGAAAGTCTCTTTTCTAATCAATATTCCTGCATCCCACTCCCCAAAGGTAACCACTGCTATAGTTTGATTTGTATTTGGCATGCATTTTTCTGTGCATATTGAAATACACATACGTAAATAGATACAATGGTTTACACATTAACTGATTTGTTTGTTAGATATGAAATTGGAATCACAGAATAACACTGATCTGCTACTTATGTTCTTCATTTAACAAGATGTGTGCTTTTTAAATTGTTTTCATTAAGTTATGATTTAGAGAAAATAAAATTCACTCCTTTCAGTGTCCAGTTCTATGTCTTGAAAAGTACATACACTTGTATATGTACACTTGTATACAGTTGTATAACCACACCACAATCAGGATATACGAGTTCCATTATGCCAAAAAATTCTCCTGTGCCTTTTTGTAGTCAACCCATTCTCCCCACCTCAACCCTGACAACGACCTATTTGTTTTCTGACTCCCAAATTTTGATAGCTGTAGGTTTTCACTTTTATTTTCATTTTAATTCTGTTCTATGTATTTTTAATTGATGTATAGTTGATTTCTGTTCTACATATTTTTGAATTACCTTGAGACTTCCTCTTTGACCCGTGAATTAACTTGATATGTGTTGCTCAGTTTGCAAGTTCTCAGAGATTTTCCTGTTATCTTTCTATTATTAATTTCTAGAATTTTATTCCATTATTGTCAGATAACACATTCTGTTTGGTTTCAATTTTTTTAAGCTGTTAAGGTTTGTTTTATGACTCAGGATATAGTCTATCTTGCTGAATGTTCCATGTGCATTTGAAAAGAGTGTGTATTCTGCTGTTTTGGGGTGGACTGTTCTATAAATGTCAGTTAGATCTAGTTGGTTGATGGTGGTGTTCAGTTCATCTATAACCTTGCTAATTTTTTGTCTACTAATTCTATTACTGAGAGAGGAGTATTGAAGACCCAAATTATAATTGTGGATTTGTCTATTCCCCTTTCAGTTCTGTCAGTTTTGCCTCTTGTATTTTAAGACTCCGTTGTTAGATATAATACATATTTAAAATTGTTGTATCTTCCGGGTGAATTGACTGACTCTATTTATCCCTGGTAACTGTGTTTGCTTTCAAGTCGACATTGTCTGATAATGTAAAGAATCTATAGATTCTCCTGCTTTCTTCTGATCAGTGTTTGCATGGTGTATTTTTATTCATTGTTTTACTCTTAAGCTACCTATATCCTTATATTTGAAGGGAGTTTCTTGTAGACAACATATAGTTGGGCCATTTTTGTTTTTTGTTGTTTTATAAATCCATTCTGACGATCTAAGTCATTTAGTTATGTATTTAGACCATTGACAATTAATTATTGATATGTTTCTATTTAGGTCTACCACTTTATTTTGCATGTTCTGTTTGTCCTCTCTGTTTTTCATTACCCTGTTTCCCCTTTCTTTGGCTTATCTGAATGCCTTTTAGTATTTCATTTTAATTTTCTATTCTGAATTTGAATATATCTCTTTGTATAATATTTTTGTGGTTGCTCTGTGGATTACAAACTCCCTACTTAACTTTCCACAGTCTATTCAGAATCAATACTCAGAATCATTATGTTACAACTTCAGTTGATATGTAGGAACCTCACCTTAATAGATCCCCTTACCCTCCCCCCTTTACATTACATTTGCCTTATGTATTATAACTACACTGAAATCTACATAGATACCTACTATAGCTACTTTATTGAAAACTCCATCTGTTAATGTTATATTTTGCTGTGATTTTCCACTATTTACCATGATTTTGGAAACCCATTCAGCTGCATCTTCATATTCACTTTCTCCCTAGATCTCCATGAATTCTAAATTGGTGGAAATGTAAATTGGTACAGCCACTATGAAAAACAGTACAGAGGTTCCTTAAAAAACTAAAAATAGAGTTGCCATATGATCTAGCAACCCCACTCTCTGAGCATATATCCAGAGAAAACTCTAATTCAAGATACATGCACCCCACTGTTCATAACAACGTTCTTTACAATAGCCAAGACATGGAAACAATCTAAATGTCCATCGACAGATGAGTGGATAAAGAAGAGGTGGTATGTATATACAATGGAATACTACTCAGCCACAAAAAAGAATGAAATAATGCCATTTGCAGCAACATGGATGGACCTAGAGATTATCATACTCCGTGAAGTCAGAAAGAGAAAGACAAATGCCATATGATATCACTTATATGTGGAATCTGAAATATGATACAAATGAACTTATTTACAAAACAGAAACAGACTCACAGATATAGAAAACAAACTTATGGTAACCAAAGGGGAAGCGGGGGAGGGAGTGATAAATTAGGAGTTTGGGATTAACATAGACACACTACCATATGTAAAATAAACAACAAGGACCTACTGTATAGCACAGGGAACTATATTCAATATCCTGTAATAAACTATAATGGAAAAGAACATGAAAAAGAATATATGTATATATATCTATAACTGAATCACTTTGCTGTACGCCAGAAATTAATACAACATTGGAAATCAACTATACTTCAGTAAAAAAAAAAAAGTAATATAGGTCAGTATTAATAAATTAAGCAATACCTTGGACAGCATTGAATGCCAGTGTCCAGAGAAATTAGAGCATTTAGAGCCCTGGTGGCTTCAGGATACAAGGGGAAAAGCTTTAGAGTAATTTCAAGCTCACGTACTGAGCAGGTATCCATAGCAGTTCCCCTGATTTACTTCACCTCTCCTGACTTCTTACCCTTATCTAAATTATAGGATTAAATAGGGACTTCCCTGGTGGTGCAGTGGTTAGGAATCCGCCTGATAGTGCAGTGGACATGGGTTCGAGCCCTGGCCCAGGAAGATCCCACATGCCTTGGAGCAGCTAAGCCCATGAGCCACAACTACTGAGCCTGCACTCTAGAGCCCATGAGCCACAACTACTGAGCCTGCATGCCACAACTACTGAAGCCCACATGCTTAGAGCCAGTGCTCCACAATAAGAGAAGCCACTGCAATGAGAAGCCTACACACCACAACGAAGAGTAGCCCCCACTCTCTGCAACTAGAGAAAGCCCACGCGCAGCAACGAAGACCCAATACAGCCAAAAATTAAGTAAATAAATACATAAATAAATAAATTAAAAGAAATGTTTAAATTATAGGATTACATAGGTAACTGAGTAAGTGTTAAGAGTAAAGGAGATACAATTTAGAGTACCATTTGTTTACATTCATTTCCTACCCTCCATATCATCTTTCTCAGAGGAGACGTCTGTTCTGACTGATCCCTTTCTACCCACCATCCTAGAAAGCAGTCATTCACATAATCCCCATACTTAATTCTCATCATCATCAATCATCATCACCAACACCAACATCTGCATAAGAGGTCACTGTGTATATGAAGCGTTTGTCAGTCTTCTTTCATTATCACCCTCCAGGAGCCCTTTCAGACATGTTTTGCCTAATTACCCCCAACCCCACTCCCCAGCGGAACGTGAAATTTTTAATACTCCAGATGTAGTTTATCTGTTTATGTACTGTGGTCCTTTGGAAGCTCACAGACCGTTGTAATATCTATGAAAACCCTAACCTCAAGAACCAATCTTTGACCTCTTGGGGGTGATGTCATCTGTTGAGAATGCATGGTATATTGTGATTAGGGCAAAAGCTGGAATCCCATTCCTGCTCCATACACCCCTCGATCCACACTAGAAAATCTGTCATGATTAGATGCCCAGCCTTGACAGACCATCCATGGAGCCACCCTCATCCCTCTCTGGGAGAAATTTCACTTTCCTCTCTGTGTCCTCAGATGCCCTTTCCTCCCTAGCAGGTACAAGCAGCCTAATCATTTCCATAAGTTTTCACAAAGGACAGAAGAAACACTGGCTTCAGACGGCTTCTGCTTCCAGGCTGGTCACAAACTCCCCATGCGGCAGGGGGAAGGAACACCAGGCCTGGCTTCCTGCTGCCGGGAGGGTTAACACAGGGAGAACAGAGATTAACCACCTCAGCAGTACATGTCCTGATACCTTTGCTAAAGATCTTCCACCAGCAACTCAAGGTGACCAGGCTGCCAGGTCCCAGCCCTGGCTCTGGCTGTTGGCGTGGGGAACAACCTCTTTGCCATTTGTCTCTGTGCTCAAGAGCACTTGCTTTGTAGTCACACACATCCATGAAGAGAGGATAGTGATACGTCACTAGTGGGGCTGTTGTGAGATTAAATCCAGTCACTAACATGAAGAACCTAGATCTGGGCCCCGCTAAACAGCCTGCTGAATCAATAGTAGCCCTCTCCTCCGTCAATCAGAGAGCTCATGTGGTCCTCACCCGCCCCTTCAGTTGGGGCCCCTTAACCAGATTGCAGGTCAGAATCACCTTGGGGATCTTTTTCTAAACCCTCCTATGAATTTCCCTTGTTGGTGGAAAGAGGGCTTCTGTATCAAAAGCCATTCAAGTTATTCAGCCACGATAATATGGGCCTTAAAAAACAGATATGCCCATTTGGCACCCGTAGTGTGTGGCAGTGTCCATTTCCTCTTCATTCCACCAGCATCAGTTATGAACAGCTTTTGTCTTTATTGCTAAATATGATCTCTTCTTTTTTCCAGACCAGTTCCAGTGGAAGAGTCACCTCAGAAGGTCTGTCCTTAATGTTATAAATTCACACGCTCCTCCCCTAGGGTTGGCAGATTTAGCAAATAAACATACTGGATGCCCAGCTGAACTTGAATTTCAGGTGAACAAAGTAATATGGCATGTGACAAATTTACACAAAAAAGGATTTTTTGTTTATTTTAAATTCAAATGTAAATGGTTTAAATATAATCTGGTAACCCTACACATGGAGGGGTCTGGAGGGGAACCAAGGTGCTCCAGTCAACAACCGCAGCTGAGCCCCTAGCAGAAGCCAGAAGCCATGCTCATCCCTGTGAGTGAGCTCTCTCAGATGTACCAGCCTAACGGAGCCTCCAGCTGATGGCAGCCCCAGGTGAGACACCACATGGAGCAGAAAACTATCCAGCTGAACCCAGTCAACCCACATTATCCCGAGAAATTAAAAAATGGCTATTGTTTTGGTGGTGTTTGTTAAACAGAAATGGATACCTGAACCATGTAGTTTTGGTGAACTCTCTTTTTCTATAGTCTGTAATCTTTGGATAAGATAGGGACTTGCTGATCTTTGAAGGTTCGATAGGACGTCGTGATAATTTTGGCTATAGTCTCTGTGTGGGTTTATATGTGGGTATAGATTTTGAAATTTCCTCAATTCCTTCTGGGATTCCCAAGATACGTTTTCACGATGTATGATTTTCATCATACTCTTGGAATTTTAGAAATTTATTCCTGAATTCCCTTCCACAGACGAGGCTCCACTGAAGTCCTGCTTGTGAAGGGAAGGAGAGGGTATTGCTACAAACTGCTCCCTGAGGCACATGGAAAGCCGTATCCTCAGAAGGTGCCTTGGTGAGTACGTTGTCAGAACAAGGGGTGTTTCCTCATTTTAAGAAGGGTTTCTCAAAGAAGATGTCCTGAAACACTGTCTCCTGCTACAAGGATAGCCTTGCAAGGAAGCCACTCTTCTTGAGTACACATAGGATGCCGTCACCAGACCTCGGAGACATGTGCATTGCAGTCCTGGGCCTTTCTGACTGTCCCAGAGCAGCACTGCTGGGTGGATACGTCTGTGCAGTTCTGGGGTTCATTAATACGAAGACCACTACCCTTGTGGAAATCTGAGCCACATTCTACAATATCACCTTTATAAGGAATAAAGTTGATGTATTTTCACCTTATTTTTCATATTTCTCAGTTGGTTTAGAGTCAAGATATGGAGAAGGGGTGTATTTTCAAGGCCCCTTAAAGACTCAGTCATTTTAGAGCAAGACCATAGGAATAGTTTGGGAGCCGGCGAGACACAGAAAAGGGAAAGGAGCTGTGGATCTATTTGTAGACCCACTCCTGAGGGCAGAGTAAACATGTGCTCCATAAGGGCAGGTTGGTTCAAGAAATTTGAAGGGAGAGGGCCTGGGCTATGCAACCTGTTTGTTCATCCAGCCTCACTAATCAGGTACGTGATTCTCTAGATAGAGGAGTGAGTGTATAGAGAGGTTACATGGGTTTGGCCGTGGCTGTCCCTCCACGTGGAAGAAAATATCGGGAATGGAGGCCAGGAATTCCCCAGGAAAAAACAATGTATCGTTCAGTTGACTCAGGTTTCTGCCTATTAAGTGACTATGATGTTTTAGGCCTGCCTCCCTGGAATAACTCTGAGATTTGTAAATGACATTTTTGTACATGTATCAAGATCATTGGGTTACATGATTATAGAGAGTTCTTAGTTCTCTGCCACAGATGGCTAACTGCTTAGCATGGGCTGTGAGAGTACACGTTCACCCTCAGAGGGAGGGCTAACTCATCTGCAGGAACCCTACATACTTCCCTGGGTCTCTGTGTTCTGATAACACACCCCTACTGTCTCTTTAAAGCAAACACAATTCCTGACGACAAGCACATGTTTTGTCCCACGAAACTGGACAGATTTTTTTGCCAGTTGCCGGGGTCCCAGTCTAGTGCTTCAAATTAGTATGTTTTCCAAGTGGCAGCCTGAAGAGCTACGGTGTTTTGCTTTAAGCTAAAGACAAGTGGGTGGAGGAGGGTGGGGAGGTATTTAAGGTGGTGGAGGACCTGCCTGAGCCAGGCGGTTGCTAGACTATAGAAACGTGACGTCAATAAGGCGACCTTGACCACTTTTTAATGGAGACAGAAGCGGCCTGGCAAGGAGAGCAGGTTTCTCCTTTAGGTGTTTGGAAATGAGTTGGGAGAGTGGGTACCCGCGACGGGGGCTGGACCACCCTGCAGTGTGGGGAGACAAAGGGATCCACATCCAGGTCACTTCTTTCCCGCTTTGGGGGCTCGGTGCCCGGGCTATCTCGTAGGCAAAGCCATTGGGGTCCTGCCCGGCCCCAGTGGGTGCGGTGTCCTGCTCCAGGGGTGTCCTCGAGCCACTTTCCTTCTAAAGGCAGGGGCGTGGGAGGTGAGACAGGTAACGACTCTCTCTAAGCCTCAGCTTTCCCCTCTATAAAATGGGGATAAGGATGCTTTCCCTAAAGGGTCTCTGAACATTTAGCGATAACACGTGAATAAGCCGAAGGCCCTGTAGTTTTCGCAGGATCATGGATGTTTGTATGAATTCAGGCCACTTCTTATTCCATTTCCCACTTTGTTCTCACGGGACATATGAGGAAAGGAGAAGAAAAAGGCCCTGGTGGGAAGCTCATTGTACCTTTTCCTCGTTCGCAGCACTATCCAGTTTTTTCAGTGTCATTGTCACTAACCCATTGCCTAGCATGGTGCGGGGCCCACAGTTACACCAGTAAAGCATGGTAATTGCTGGATCTGTCTCTCCCTGTGCAGCTCCTCATGCCAATGGCCTTGCTCATATCAGGTGTCTGAAGGAGGCAGCTTCTAAGGATCTGTGTCCTGATGGCTGCTGGAGCTTCTACTCCAGGTTCAAGGGCAGCAGCTTCCAGGAGACCACAACACTTTGCGTCTTCAGCTGGAGATGACACCTGACTCAAGTGAGTTCATTGATCTGAACAAAAGCATGTTGTGGAATAGCTCCTTGAGGTTCATAAACTAACCTAAAAGTAGACAAGCTACTTTGATCTCATCATGGAAGAAGAGGTTTAGCAGGTGGAATGTCATTCCATCAGCAGCTACATGCTTTGTAGTAGCCCTTGAGGCCCATCTTAAAGAAGACTTTTTTGCCAAAAAGCAATGACTAGTCCAGTTGGAGAAGGAAACTGGGCTTTAACATGCATTTGCAATAAATATACCTAATTTGTTCTCACTGTATAAATAATAATCAGTGATTCCCATGTATCTTTCAGATGAGGATGCAAATATGCAGTTGGTTATTCTTTTAGCAATCTGGCATTGTAATGTCGTTCTTCCCTGGTGACCACATTTTCTTTTCCATTATATAAGGTAATTTTAAAGAGCTAGTTTCCAAGTTTCCAAGTGTTAGGTAAAAATGTCAGTTACTAGATCTTAATATTTTAAATATCTTAATATTTAAAAAAATGTTTTTTACCCTAGAGTTTACCCTATAATAATGGTACTCAGCCATGTTCCCTTAAAAAACCACTTACTCTTAATATCATTATGATTATTTCTCTAGGATATAATATTTTTATTCATGTACTTCAGATGGAAATAGAAATCAACTTTCTCTAAATATTTGGATATATTTCTTTGCAAGTGATTATTTCTATTTTGGGTATATGTCGTATGGACCAATTTGATAAGACCATGTGGATCTGTCAGTGTTACAAAGGCATAATCTTGGGAATCTTTCAAATGATTAACTGCATTGAAGAATTATGAATATATAAATATATTGCAAACTCTTTCTTGAGGTTTGTTAACATACAATACAGTGCATACTTGAACTGTGTGCTCTAAAAAGTTTTGATACATGTATGCACCTGTGAATCCAATACTACCATCAAGATAATGAACATACCGTCAAGATAATGAACAAAAAGCTCCTTTGTGCCCCTCTGTAATGCCCCCTTGTGCCTCCTTCTCCATGTCACCCTACCCCTTTCCCAGGCAACCAGTGATCTTCTGTCACTGTAGATTAGTTTTCCTTTCCTATAATTTTATGTGCATAGAATCATACTATATTCTCTTTTGTCTTGTTTTCTTCAACCTAATCATTTCTGCATTTACCCATTTGTTGCATGTATGACTAGTTCCTTCTGTTTTATTGTTGACTACTATTTTATCAAATGGATATACCACACTTTGTTTTCTCCATGCACCTGGTAAAGGATATTTGTTTCCAATTTGAGGCTCTTGTAAAAAAAGCCGCTATGAATATTTACGTGTTAAGCCTTTGCTTGGATATACGCTTTCTTTCTCTTGGGTGAATACTTAGGACTGCAATGGCTGGGTTGCATGGTAGTTGTAAGATTAACATATATGAAACTGCTAAACTGTTTTCCAAAGTGTTCTCACCATTCTTCACTGCCACCAGCAGTGTATGAGCGTTCCACCCTCCAAAACCTTGCCGAGACTTGGAATGGTCAGCCCTTTTAATTTTGGCCCTTCTCAGAGGGGTGTAGTGGGATTACATTTACCTTATGATTAATGACGTTGAGCAACTTTTCATGTGCTTATTTGGCATTTGTATATCTTCTTTGGTGATCTGTTCAAATTGTTTGCCTACTTATTTATTGCCATGTCTGTTTTATCTTACTGACCCTTGTGAGTCTTTTAAATTCTGGATACAAATCCTTTATCAGATAGCTGATTTGCAAATATTTTCTCCCAGTCCATGGCTTGTCTTTTAATTCCCTCAACTGTGTTTTTGGGAGAATAGAAGTGTTGAATTTTGAGGAAGTCTGGTGTATCAATTTGTTCATTTATGTTTTTGATTTTGCTTTTGATGTTATAACTAAGAAATCTTCTCCTAACCTAGAGTCACAAGAATTTTATCCTGTGTTTTCTTCTGGAAGTTTCATAGTCTAGGTTTAATATTTAGGTCTGTGATTCATTTTGAGTGGACTTTTGTATCTGGTACATTATATGGATACAGTTTACTTTTGTGCATATGGATACCCACTTGTCCCAATACCACTTGTTGAAAAGATATCATTTCTCCACTGAACTGCCTTTGTAGATTTGTCAAAAATAAGTTGCCTATATATGTGTGGATCTATTTCTAGACTCTTTCATATACATTTGATATACATTTCTACCTTCATCCCAATACTACACTGAGTCTTGATTACTGTAGATTTAAAATGACTCTTTACTCACAGGCTTCAAAAACAAACAGTTACCAAAGGGGAAAGGTGGGGGTGTTGGTAAATTAGGAATTAGGGATTAACATACACACTACTAAAGAAAAAATAAAGTTATAATGAAGAAGAAAAAACATACACACTACTATATATAAAATAGGTAATCAACAAGGATCTACTGTATAGCACAGGGAACTCTACTCAATATTCTGTAATAACCTATATGGGAAGAGAATCTGAAAAAGAATGGATATATATATATATATGTATAACTGAATCACTCTGCTATCCACCTGAAACTAACACAACATCGTAAATCAACTATACTCCAATATAAAATAAAGTTAAACAAAAAATACTTGCACAAAAAATAACTAATAAATAAAATGAGTCTTGAAATAAGATAGTGCTTATCCTCCAATGTTGTTCTTCTTTTCAGAGTTGTTTTCATAGTCTAGGTCCTTTGCGTTTCCACATGACATTTAGAATAAACCTGTCAATTTCTTTTTTTAAAAAGCATACTAGGTTGTTTCCATGTCCTGGCTATTGTAAATAGAGCTGCAATGAACATTGTGGTACATGACTCTTTTTGAATTATGGTTTTCTCAGGGTATATGCCCAGTAGTGGGATTGCTGGGTTGTATGGTACTTCTATTTTTAGTTTTTTAAGGAACCTCCATACTGTTCTCCATAGTGGCTGTATCAATTTACATTCCCACCCACAGTGCAAGAGGGTTCCCTTTCCTCCACAGCCTCTCCAGCATTTATTGTTTGTAGATTTTTTGATGATGGCCATTCTGACCAGTGTGAGGTGATACCTCATTGTAGTTTTTTTTTTTTAAGACACTAATGAAAGAGGGGAGGACTTTTTTAAAAATTATTTATTTATTTATGGCTGTGTTGGGCCTTCGTTTCTGTGCGAGGGCTTTCTCTAGTTGTGGCAAGCGGGGGCCACTCTTCATCGCGGTGCGCGGGCCTCTCACTATCGCGGCCTCTCTTGTTGCGGAGCACAGGCTCCAGACGCACAGGCTCAGTAATTGTGGCTCACGGGCCCAGCTGTTCTGCGACATGTGGGATCTTCCCAGACCAGGGCTCGAACCCGTGTCCCCTGCATTAGCAGGCAGATGCTCAACCACTGCGCCACCAGGGAAGCCCCCTCATTGTAATTTTGATTTACATTTCTCTAATGATTAGTGATGTTGAGCATCCTTTCATGTGTTTGTTGGCAATCTGTATATCTTCTTTGGAGAAATGTCTATTTAGATCTTCTGCCCATTTTTTGATTGGGTTGTTTGGTTTGTTGATATTGAGCTGCATGAACTGCTTGTATATTTTGGAAATTATCCCTTGTTGGTCGCATCATTTGCAAATATTTTCTCCTAGTCCATAGGTTCTTTTCGTCTTGTTTGTGGTTTCCTTTGCTGTGCAAAAGCTTTTAAGTTTATTAGATTCCATTTGTTTATTTTTGCTTTTCTTTCCATTGCTTTAAGAGACAGATCCAAAAACCTATTGCTGCGATTTATGTCAAAGAGTGTTCTACCTATGTTTTCCTCTAGGAATTTTATAGTATCCAGTCTTACATTTAGGCCTTTAATCCATTTTGAGTTGATTTTTGTATATGGTGTTAGAGAATGTTCGAATATTCTTTTACATGTAGCTGTCCAGTTTTTCCAGCACCACTTATTGAACAGACTGTCTTTTCTCCATTGTATTTTTTATACAATTTCCAGGTGTTCTATTTTCACTGAACTTTCAGTAGCCATATATTTTCACTGTACTTTCAGTAGCCAGATGTTGCTGGGGAATCTTTTTGGCTGAAAGCACAGGCTTACTGTAGGACAGAAATGATACTTGATGCTTAACACCTGTATTAGTCAAGGTTCGCCAGAGAAACAGAACCAATAGGATGTTTATATATAGATATTTATTTTATAGAATTGACTCATGAGACTATGGAGGCTCGACACGTCAAAAATCTGATGAGGAAGGCCAACAGGCTGGAGACTCAGGAAAGACTTACATACAGTTGGAATCTGAAGGCAGTCTGCTGATCAGCCACAAAGAGTCGATCTTATAGATGAAGTCCAAAGGCAGTCTCCTGGCAGAATTCCCTCTTGCTTAGGGGAGATCAGCCCTTTGGTCTATTCAGGCCTTCAACTCATTAGATGAGGCCCACCCACATTATGGAGGTCTAACTGATTTACTCAGAGTCTACATATTTAAATGTAACATCTCGGAAATTCCCTGGCGGTCCAGTGGTTAGGACTCAGTGTTTTCACTGCTGGGGCCCGGGTTCAATCCCTGTTTGGGGAATTAAGATCCCATAAGCCACGCAGCCAGAAAAAAAAAACCCCAAGAAACCCCCATACAATTAAAAAACAAGTAACATCTCATCCCAAAACACTCTCACAAAAACATCCAGAATAATGTGTGATCAAAATCCGGAGACTGTGACCCTGGTCAATTAGACACGTAAAATTTACAACCACAATATTAATGCCTATATTTCCATATCCGCTGTTGGATGTTACTGACAATGTATTTAAACTAGGGAGGAAAATGTCTGAGAGAAAATTCTACAGGTCATTCCAGAAAATCAGTCACTAAAATGAAATAGTTTAGTAGCTTTCAACTTTACTGTGTGGTTAGAATTGAATTGTGGAGTTTTCTTCTTTATCCTCAAGCAAATCCATCTCGATGAATTCTTGGGTTGTTGGGTGGTAAGAAAAAGTGGGAGAGAGCATTATGAATGTGGGTACACATGTATGTGCGTGTGTGTGTTTGTGAGTATGTGTGTGTATATTGGTGAAGCTGTGAGGAATATTTACTGTGAGGAATATTTGAGGTGAATTACTGTGTGTTATGTCAGTCCTGCTCAGTTCTGGGCACATGTTAGGAAACAAATCAGGATGGTTGCTGTTTGTTTTACCCCAGCTTTCCTTGGTCAGCATGGTTACCATGGTGACTCAGTGACTGCTATAGGATTTGGTACAGACTGAAAATACATTCCTGATTCTTACCTGAATCCATCATGACTATGTTAGTTGTTAAGTGTTGCTTTTATAATTCTGTCATCCCTTCTAGATTAATAGACATTCAAATGTACGGTGGAGTTTCTCTTCACCCCATCACTTATTTATTTACTCATGTATTTATTTTATGAGTATGGCTCACAGGTTCCTATTTTCCTCAAAGAGTTACCATCTATCATTATAATTACGTATTTCGATGCTAAATTGTCCCAGAACTGGCCAGTGTTAGACCCGTCAAGTTGGCTTCTGTGTCCATTTAATGCCTCTCTAGAATTCTTTAGCATGTACTGGGCTCTCTGAGCCTAGTGTCTCCCAACCTGTAAAAAGGAGGTAATGATGTCCACTTCAGAGCGTTACCTTGAGGATTTAGAGAGAAAAAGGCGGAAAAGAACAACCTACACTGTGTGGCATTTAGTAGTCCCTCAAAAATTTAAGCTTCCCTTTCCAACTTTACCTCCTTCATCCTGTTTAGTGTGATGCCTCTGACATTACCATAATAGCATGACCTCCAGAGAGAATACTTAGACATGTAACACAGCAGGGATAAGCCCGCATGTCCATGATGTGAGAGCCTCAGTGTCACTGCTGTGTGTGGAGGGGGCTGTGTGATGGAGCTGGGGAAGAGGAAAAGCATCACTGCACAGCTTCCAGTGAATTGAGCGGCGACAGGCAAGTACATCCTCACTCCTGCCCCCTGTATTTCATGTGCTTTCCCTTCCTTTCACTTTCCTCTCTATTCCATGTGCTGTCTTTCCCCCTTACTCTTCCCTGCAGTGGAACATCAGAGAAGGATGTGGACACTGAGCCCCAGAAACAAGAGCCGATAGAGAAGAACCAAGTGTGATGTTGAATCTGCTAGACGGGTTCCTGGAGCAAGAGTGAAGAGATCGGGCCCCGTCATTGGGACGCTTCAGGTACCTCACTACCTTTTCCCATGCCTCATCTATACAACAGGCTAACAGTACCCAATGCTCCCAACCACCCAGGAATATTGTGGATTTAAGTGTGATCCCATGTGGGAAAGCAATCTGTGGTTGTAGGTGGGTTGAAGAACCAGTGCACTTTCCAGTAATTACATTAACAGCCACACTGTGGATATCATAGAACTCTGCATGGTAGGCATTAAATTAATGTTAATCAAACATCACCATGTTTAAGTCGGGATTTTTCCAAGTGGTCCCTGAACTACCTCATCAAAATCATCAGAGGGTACTTGTTAAAATAGCAGATTCCTGGGCTCACTCTAGGTCTGCTGAATCCAAAAGAGGGAGGTGCATTCGGAGGAGTCTACATGTTGGAACAATTTCTCCTGTTGGTTGTGGTATCATCCAAGTTTGAAAGGCACTGCTGTGAATTTGCAAGAAGGTGTTCTTTTTTTTTTTCTTTTTCTTTTTCTTTTGGCCATGTCACGTGGCATGCGGGATCTTAGTTCCCTGACCAAGGATTGAACCCATGCCCCCTGCAGTGGAAGCATGGAGTCTTAACCACTGGACTGCCAGGGAAGTCCCTGCAAGAAGGTGTTCTTACAATTTTGAATCCTTTTGTAAAAAAATTTTTATTGGAGTATAGTTGATTTACAGTGTTGTGTTTGTTAGTTTCTGGTGTACGGCAAACTGAATCAATTATACATATACCCACTCTTTTTTAGATTCTTTTCCCATATAGGCCATTACAGAGTAATGAGTAGAGTTCCCTGTGCTACACGGTAGGTCCTTATTAGTTATCTATTTGTATATATAGTAGTATGTATATAATTTTGAATCCTTTAATGTCTATCTTTGGTGTCAATTTTATCTGCAACTTGGCTTTAAATATCTGTGTCTCCTCTCAGTGGGTCACAAAGGGAACAATTCTTTCTTTTCAGTAATACTCAGTGTTTTATATGGGAGGGACTGCAATAGTTTCCTAAGGCTGCCATGACAAAGTACCACAAGCTGAGTGGCGTAAACAATAGAAATGTATTGTCTCACAGTTCTGGAGGCAAGAAGCCTGAAATCAAGGTATTACCAGGGCCGTGCTTCCTCTGAAACCAGTTGGGGAATCTATTTGCACTTCTTTGTAGCTTCTGGTGGATTGCTGGCAATTTTTGCATTTCTTAGCTTGGTTCTGTGTAACTCCAACCTCTGCCTACATCGTCACATGGTGTTTTCCCTGTTCTTCTGTCTCATGTGGCTGTCTTTTTTCCATTGTATATTCTTGCCTCCTTTGTCATAGGTTATTGACCATAGGTGAGTGGGTTTATATCTGGGCTCTCTATTCTGTTTCGTTGATCTTTGTGTCTGTATTTGTGCCAGTACCATACTGTTTTCATTTACTGTAGCTTTGTGGTATAGTCTGAAGTCAGGAAGTGTGATTCCTCTAGCTCCATTCTTCTTTCTCAAGATTGTTTTGGCTATTCAGTGTCTTCTGTGTTTCCATACAAATTTTAAAATTATTTGTTTTAGGTCTGTGAAAAATGCCACAGTATTTTGATAGGGACTGCACTGAATCTGTAGATTGCCTTGGGTAGTATGGACATTTTAACAATTTTCTTTCAATCCATGAACATGGAATATCTTTCCATTTATTTGTATTATCTTCAATTTTCTTCATCAATATCTTATATAGTAGAATTTTTTAAATGATGTGATTCCTGACCATTCATCCTTGTAAAAACCAAAACACTAGGCAAGATTTTTCTTCTAACCTTTTTTCTTCTATGGTCAGTACTGTATTGTATAACTGCATTTTGCAGATGAGACAATTTAAGTGACTGTAAAGTGAAGTAAAAGTATTCAAACTCACACAGTTTGTAAGTGGCAGAAATAGGGTTTGGACCTATCTGTCTTCAGAGCCCTCACTTCTAAATGGTACACCTAGGAAGATGAAAGAGACATTTGCTGAGCTGTGTCAGCCCATGGACAGTGATGTTAAGTTAGGGCCCTATCTCTTTTAGTGGAAACTATGTATCAGTAGGCATTTTCCCACACACATGGGGGTATTTATTTAAGAAAAATGAAAAGATAAGAATTATAAAGCAAAAAGGTATTAACTGTTATAATTTCTATGCATTAGATAATTTTCTCATTAAAAAATTGTCTTGGACTCCCCTGGTGAATTCTTTTTGTCATGAACTCAGAGTGCTTTTCAGATGGGATCTCATTGCTCTGTGTCTGAGGCCTCCCTTCTTGGGCATCAGGGATGGTCTGACCCCCTTTGATAGGTGAGGGCAGAAGAGGTGTGGTGACTTACTCAAGGTCACCTAGAGTTAGTGGGTGTGGGAGGCATGCAGTCTTAGCCGGAGGTAGCTCCTGGTGGAGACAGTATGTCTCTCACAAAAAGCAAAGTCACTTACGGGCTTTGCCCCCTTGACTTGGAATGCACTCTTTGTTCCAGGCCTGAGGGCTGTAAAAGAGATTAGTGAAGCTATCTCAAGCCAGGAGACCTCAGGGAACTGAGAGTCCTGGTTGTTCCTTATGGCTGGGGGCTGTGCGTGCCTGGTTAAGGGAAGTTATTGTTCAGGAATGATCGTTGTAAACTTGCTGACATCCGTGGTGGTGATTGAACTGAGACGATAAGCAATTTTATGGGTTCATTGTCGGATAATGGGTTCCTCTTCTGTCTATATAAGATTCAGTAGATTCTAAATAAAGTGCCTTGCAACCATCAGTTGTCTTGGTCCTTCTGATCCCATACTCGCGGTGCTATTCAGTCCCTTGCCCCTCTCCGTCGGGACCTGGAAGACCCTCTGCGGTGGCTGGACCATCGCAGTGGGTTAGGTCTGGCCCTTGGGCCAGGTGTGTCTCCTGTCTACTACCCAGTCTTCTGTCCATTATACATGGCACTAGCCTATGTTCCTATGTGTAGTGAATCACTTTTCAAGGGCTCAGAGAATACACGCTTCTCTGAGGTTAACCAGCAGGTAATATAAGAAGACACTAAGTACCTTCAAATCAAAGGAAGTGAGGTATTAATTTTCCTCTCTTTCCCTAAACTCTTCTGGTAGATTAGAAGAAAAATTCTTGGAATCATGCAGCATATACTCTTCAGTATGGCTCCTTTCCTGAACATAATGTGTGTTTTATATCACTGTTGTCCACAGCTGTAGATTGTTCATTCTCATTGGTATACAGTATTACATCATGTGGGTGTTTTGTAATATAGCCATCCATTATGAGTATTTGGGTTTTTTACAGCTTTGACTAATTATGAATAATGTTCCTATGAATGATCTTGTATATACCTTTTGAATGGACATTTAATTTCCTTTCTCTTGGACCTGTACCTAAGAATGGCTTTTCTAAGTCATAGGGTTTTTGTATGTTGAGCTCAGTAGATCCTGCCAAATGGTTTCTCACAGTGATTGATTCCCATCAATATTCCAACCAGCAGTGTGTGAGAGTTCTTCTGCTCCATATCCTTGCCAACACTTGCTATTTTCCATCTTTCTCATTTTTTCTTGTTCTTGTAGGCACGTGGTGGAATATTTTGTGGTTTAAAGTTTAATTTCTCTAAAATCTTAAGTCTCTTTACATCCAAATACCCTCCTCTTCTTTTAATTTCCATTTATTTACTTCAACTGGATCTTTTTCATGTGAAAGTTTGCATTCTGGATTATGCTGATTGTATCTCTACTGTGCTGTTTGTTCTGTTCCTCTGGCCCATCCTACTTCCTTTAAATTGGTAATTACTGTACATATAGAGGCTTGCTCAGATTCAGATTTGTGGAAAGAGTACCTGAGAAGTGGTGTTGTACTTCCTATAGCCCTACGTCAGGAGCCTCATCATGTCAGGCTGTCTTTCCTCCTGTGCCCTTGAGACTGATCACTGGGTCCAGGTGTTATCATCCTGGTCCACCCATTATGAAATTTCCCATCTACCTTTTGACTCATGGCTTTTGTAGCCCCTTAAAGATTATGGCCTAGATCTACATTTCATTAGTGGTTGTAAAGGATGATGTTTTAATTTAATAAATTATTAGCTAGAATTCTTCTGTAAAACAAACTTCCCCTCCTTAATTACAAGGTTACCTTGAGGTCTGGTCCACACAGAAGGGAAGGATGAATGTTTAATTCTTTTACACTATTTCCACTTTCAAAAATAGTGATTTGTTTCCCTGGGATCCTCCAAAGGTGAACAGCGAGTTGGTTTTATTTGTTCTTTCATAGATGTTCATATATTTCATGTTTTAATAGAGTGCAGTCATTAATGTTTTTGGTGTTCAAATGTTTCCTTCCTCAGTCTCTGTAACCCCCATCTTTTGTGTCTTTTGTGTCTTTGACATACTTTCTGGTAATGGAATCTTGTCTAGACTCATCTGGTACAATCCCTATCCAGACCTGGTATCAGCCATTTCTCTAAGGAAGCCTGGTTCCTTTTAGTGGACAATGTTTTTATAACATTCAGTCTGGGACAAGAGTTGCTCATTGCTACTGGGTTGGTCTTGTTTCTTGTCCTTTAAGTGCATGGAGCTGGTAAATACGTATTATATTTGTTATGAGACTATATATCATGTCCTTCCATCCTGGGCTGCTCTTCTGTCACCTATAAGAAATCATTCATATCAGTTTTGTTTTAACCTTTCCAAAAAATATAATCAATTATAACATGTATAGTAGTTTTCTCCCCTTTTCATACATAAAAGGTGGCATATTCTACTCCAGTGCTGTGCAATGGAAATTTCTGCAGAAATGAAAATGCTGTGTATCTGTGTGTCCCACACAGTAGCCACTGGCTACCTAAGAGGCTGAACACCTAAAATGTGTCTACTGTGACTGAGGAACTAATTTTTAAATTATTTAATTTAATCTAATTAAATTTTAAATAGTTAAGTACGGCTAGTGGCTACTGTATTACACAGCAGCAGCTCTACACAATTTTGTGCACCTTGGTTTTTCACTGAACAATATATCCTGGAGATGACTCCGTACCAGTACAGAGAGGGAGTCCTCATTGCTTCTATAACTGCATAATCCACCAGATGTAGATGGACCATAGGTGATCATCCAGCCCTCTGTTGGTGGACATGTCAGGCATAAGAGCAACCCAGAGGGGAGGTCCATCTTGTGAGAAAGCTGTGAAAACTATCCACTAAATCAGGAGACTTAGATGTGCAGATCAGGGTCCTGGTCTGGGCTTGTCTTTGAGAACTTGGTCTCTATGCTTTCTGTCTCCTGTGGATCTGGGTCCAGGCCCCCACCACTGGGAGACAAGGCCCTAAATGAAGAAGAAACTCCATGTCACCTCTGATGGACCCCTCAGATAACTAAATGGGAGGGACCACCCTCCTAGGGATAAGACAGACACAAAATCACTCTCGACATCTATCATGCAAGCTGGCCAAGAGCTAAGAGAAAATAACCCTCTAGCTCGCACCCATGACAGAACCAAGACTGAAACCACACAGTGTTACTACCTTGACATTCACTGTCCTTCTGGGAGGGAAATCTTGTCAGGAGAAAGGAGTAGCCTCTTAGGGCTCTTCAAGAGAACAAAGGTGTGGGTTACGAGTTGCCTCGGTTTCCCAAGTACAACCTCTCCCCTCTCAACTGCATTATTTCCTGTTTAGATGCCAGGTTTCCAGGACTCAGGGTGAAGCCTGAACTAAACTTGTTTGGAATGGAGTCCCTTTGAGGTCATACCTCACCACCCTATGGCGTGCGCACTAACATCCACCTTGCTGCCTGTGGATGTCTCTAGTTACCCAGGTCTACTGATCAGGAGGGGGAAGGTATGGGATGCAGATGTGGAATTGGACTGACCATGCCTGGTACACAGTAGACACCTAATTCACATTTAATAAAGAAATGAGATGTAGATGCAGGAGTAAGCAGGAAATGAAAGCTACCTATATGTCCTTTCATTCTTTTTATACACATAAATTCTTCAAGGAGCAGTGGGATTACACAACAGCCTCTAAGTAGATTTGTGTGACACTATAGTGGGTTATCTATAAAATGGTACATTGATACCTACCTCACAGGTCTGTTGTGAGGAGAAATTAACAAACCAATAAGAAAAGGGAACCCTCATACACTGTTGGTGGGAATATAAATTGGTGTAGCCACTATGGTCGATAATATGGAAGTTCCTTAAAAAACTAAAAATAGAACTACTATATGATACAGCAATTCTACTCCTAGATATATATCCAGAAAAAAGAAAACACTAATTCGAAAAGATACATGTACCCCAATGTTCATAGTACATTGTTGATTATTTACAATAGGCAAGACATAGAAACAACCCAGGGTCGAGGAGAGCACCCAAGATGGTGGAGAAGAAAGACCCTGAGTTTACCTCCTCTCATGAGCACACCAAAATCACAACTATCTGCAGAAAAAACATCAATGAAAAAAAAAATGGAACCTACCAGAAAAGATCTTCTACAACTAAAGACATAAGGAACCACAACAAGATGGGTAGGAGGGGCGTATTCACAATAGAATCAAATCCCATACCCCATGGGTGGGCGACCCACAAACTGGAGAATAATTATATTGCAGAGGTTCTCCCACAGGAGTGAGAGTCCTGAGCCCCACGTCTGGCTCCCCATCCCATGGGTCTGGCACCAGGAAGACGAGTCCCCAGAATTTGTCTTTGTAAGCCAATGGGACTTAATTGCAGGAGCCCCACAGGGCTGGCAGAAATAGAGGTTTCACTCTTAAAGGGCACACACAATCTCACATGTGCCAGGACCAGGACAAAAGCATTGACTTGATAGGAGCCTAGGCTAGACCTACCTGCTGGGCTTGGAGAGTCTCCTGTAGAGGTGACGGGGGGGGGGGAGTGGCTGTGGCTCACCCTGGGGACATGGACATGGTGTCAGACATACTGGGGAATATTCAACCCTGTGAACACTCCTGGCAGCTGACATATTGGCTCATTAGTTCCAAGACCTGGTGCCAACCAACAGCCTATAGGCTCCAGTGCGGGGACACCTCAGGCCAAATATCCAACTGGGTGGGGACACAGCACCATCCATCAGCAGACAGGCTGCCTAAAGGATAAAGAGCCGATAGCCACCTCTGGGCACACCCCTAGACACAGCCTAGCCCACCAGAGTGCCAAGATCAAGCTCCACTGAGCAGTGGACAGGCATCAGACCCTCCCAGCAGGAAGCCTACACAAGCCTCTAGACCATCCTCAACCACCAGGGGGTAGACAGCAGAAGTAAGAAAACTACAATCCCACCATGCAGGCCAGACCCTACCCTAGTGCCAGCTGGGCCCTGATCCTGCATGCTAGCAGGCCTACGCAACTTTCAGGACACCCCGGGCCCCATACCCAACTGTGTCAGGAACCACCCTCCCCCATCAATGATCTGAAACAAGTTCTGGGATCCCTGGGCCCTGCAGACAGACTCCAGAAACCAGCTGTGCCTGCCACTAGTGTGGCACTAACCCCAGGATCTAGCTTCACCTGCCAATGGGTGAGCAATAGCCCCAGAGGCTTTGGGACACTGGCTCCACCCACCAGTGAGCCAGCACTAGCCCTGGGGCCCCCTAGGATTCCTCAATGAGCCACCTCATGATCGGCCCCTGCTAAACAGCAGCCAGCAGCATCAGTACAAGGCAGGACCTGGCAACCAACCAGACTAGGGCCAACCAAGCCTACAAGGCCACCCACAAAGTCAGCCCACCACAACAAAAGGACCCATACAGCCCTCTTAAGGGGAACCCCTAGAGCATATACGTTGGGTGATTAGAGGGGAGTGCACTGCTGGGACACATAGGAGGCCTCCTACAGAGGGTGACTTCTCCAAGGTTGAGAAGCATAACTAACCTACCAGATACATAAAAATACAAATAGCAACTTAGACAAAATGTGGCGGCAGAGGAATATGTTCCAGACGAAGGATAAAGTCAAAACCCTAGAAGAACTAACTGAAGTGGAGATAGGCAATCTACCTGAGAAAGAGTTCAGAGTAATGATTGTAAAGATGATCAAAGAACTTGGGAGGAGAATGGATGCACAGAGTGAGAAGTTAGAAGGTTTTAACAAAGAGAAAATATAAAGAACAACCAAACAGAGATGAAGAATATAATAAATGAAATGAAAAATACACTAGAAGGACTCAGAAGTAGACTAAATGATTCAGAGAAACGGACCAGTGAGCAGGAAGACCACCCATCAGGAAGCAGAGTTGTGGAACTCACTGCTGAAGAACATAAAAAAGAAAAAAGAATGAAAAGAAATGAGGACAGTTTAAGAGACCTCTGGGACAACATCAAGCACACGAATATTTACATTATAGGGGTTTCAGACGGAGAAGAGAAAGAGAAAGGTCCCAAGAAACTATTTGAAGCGATAATAGCCAAAAACCTCCCTAATCTGGGAAAGGAAATAGTCACGCAAGTCCTGGAAGCCCAAAGAGGCCCATACAGGATTAACCCAAAGAGGAACACAACAAGACACATTGTAATCAAAATGATGAAAATTGAAGATAAAGAGAGAAGACTAAAAGCAGCAAGGGAAAAGTCACAAGTAACATACAAGGGAACTCCCATAAGGCTATCAGCTGATTTTTCAGCAGAAACTCTGCAGGCCAGAAGGGAGTGGTCCAATATATTTAAAGTGATGAAAGGGAAAGCCTACAACCAAGAACACTCTACCCAGCAAGGCACTCATTCAGATTTAATGAAGAAATCAAAAGCTTTACAGATAAGCAAAAGCTAAAATAATTCAGTACCACCAAACCAGCTTTACAACAAATGTTAAAGGAATGTCTCTGGGTGAAAAAAAAAAGGTCACGACTAGAAACAAGAAAATTATGGAATGAAAAAGCTCACTGGTAAAGGCAAACAGTAAAGGTAGGAAATCATCCACACACACAAAGTTAGTAGGGAGGTTAAAAGACAAAAGTATTAAAATCATCTGTATCCACAATAAGCAGTTAAGGGCTACACAAAACACTTAAGTGTAAAATATGATATCAAAAACAGTAATCATGAAGGAAACCAAGATGGCAGAGGAGTAGGGGGAAGTGGAGTTCACCTCTCCCCACAAATGCATCAAGAATACATCTACAGGGCTTCCCTGGTGGCGCAGCGGTTGAGAATCTGCCTGCTAATGCAGGGGACACGGGTTCGAGCCCTGGTCTGGGAAGATCCCACATGCCGCGGAGCAACTAGGCCCATGAGCCACAACTACTGAGCCTGCGCGTCTGGAGCCTGTGCTCCGCAACAAGAGAGGCCGCGATAGTGAGAGGCCCGCGCACCGCGATGAAGAGTGGCCCCCGCTTGCCACAACTAGAGAAAGCCCTCGCACAGAAACGAAGACCCAACACAGTCAAAAATAAATAAATAAATAAAATTTAAAAAAAAAAGAATACATCTACAGATTAAACAATTCTCACAGAACATCAGCTGAACACTAGCAAAGACCTTGGATACTGGAAAGGACAAGAGAGATCCCTGCATAACTGGGTAGGATGAAAGAAAGAAGGGAAAAAGAAGAGGAGAGGAAGCAGGACGGGATCTGCACCCCTAGGGGGGCGGGAGCTAAAACAGAGGAGAGGTTCCTGCATCCGAGGAAGCCCCCTCACCAATGGGGAAATCAGTTGGGACAGAAGGGGGAGTATCTGAGGCTGTTGGAGGAGGGTGAAACAGCCGGTCTATGGCAGACAGGACAGAGTGAGACTTACATAGATGGTCCATGCCTCAGCCCTGTGTGCCCCAGACTGGGATGTGTGTCCACCATACATGGGGGCTGAGAGCTGGAACCTGGGGATTGGAAAGCAAACTGTGGGGAGGACTGCTGTTGGCTGTGAGGAGACAGCCTGACGGGATGGGAGGGAGGAAATCCACAACCAGGAATGCTTGTGGAGGAAACCCAGACTGCCATAGAAGCAAGGCTCCACTGTTGAATGACACGCAGGGGGTGGAGCCACCATTGCAGCCTCTCTCTCCACACACCGGCCCCTCCCCCACCCAGGTGCTAGGAAAAGCCCCCACCAGGGCTGGCCTTCGTGCCTGCCGCCAGGTGCTAGGAAAAGCCCCCACCAGGGCTGGCCTTCGTGCCTGCCGCCAGGTGGTAGGAAAAGCCCCCACCAGGGCTGGCCTTCTCGTGCCTGCCGCCAGGTGCTAGGAAAAGCCCCCACCAGGGCTGGCCTTCTCATGCCTGCCGCCAGGTGCTAGGAAAAGCCCCCACCAGGGCCGGCCTTCTCGTGCCTGCCGGCAGGTGCTAGGAAAAGCCCCCACCAGGGCTGGCCTTCTCGTGCCTGCCGCCACACCTGCTGCCAGGCACTAGGAAAGGCTCCCACTAGGGCCGGAGCTCTCGCACACGTGGCTGCTGGCTTTCTTACGCAGCTGTCGCCACCGGGGCACCTGCGACCCAGGCAGTTGTGCCATCTCCACACCCTGCCCTTGCCGGGGCAGACCTGAGTGCTCCAGGGCAGCCTCGGGAGCAGACTAATGTGAGTAGCCCACAGGCAGAGGTGGGGCAAAACCCACAGCTGAGCCCCAGGGGCAGGGTGATTAAGGAAGAGGAACCAAAATCTTTCCATGAAGCTGCACAAACCACAGATTAAATCCCCATGATCAGCTTGGTAAACCCTGCATCTATGGAATATCTGAATGGACAATGAGTGTTCCCCAAACTGAAACCGGTCTAGTTCTAGCAGCTGTGGGCTTTGGGGACTAGTACACACAGGAGATGGGCCAGGTCAGAGTCTGAGCTGCCCCCACAGTGCCCACAGAGGGACCAGACACCTACCTAGAGGTTTTGGAGGGCCTGGTAGGGAGGTGGAGGGTGGCTGTGACTCATGGTGGGGGCAAGGATACTGACAGCTGAGACCCCAGGAAAATATAATTATTACTATTTTTTAATGTTTTGTTTGTTTTGTTGTCGTTTTATTATTATTTGTTTTTATTTCCTTCTTGTCATGAAGAACCTAAGGGCAAGACGGGAATAAAGACACAGACCTACTAGAGAATGGACTTGAGGATACGGGGAAGGGGAAGGGGAAGCTGGGACGAAGTGAGAGAGTGGCATGGACATATATGCACTACCAAATGTAAAACCGATAGCTAGTGGGAAGCAGCCGCATAGCACAGGGAGATCAGCTCGGTGCTTTGTGACCACCTAGTGGGGTGGGATAGGAAGGGTGGGAGGGAGACACAAGAGGGAGGTGATATGGGGATATATGTATATGTATAGCTGATTCACTTTGTTATAAAGCAGAAACTAACACACCATTGTAAAGCAATTATAATCTAATAAAGGTGTTAAAAAAATGTGGTATATATACAATGGAATACTACTCAGCCATAAAAAAGAGAAATTAACACCATTTACAGCAACATGGATGATCTAGAGATTATCATAGTAAGTGAAGTCAAAGACAAATATCACATGACATCACTTATATGTGGAATCTAAAATATGACACAAATGAACTTATCTATGAAACAGAAACAGACTCACAGACATAGAGAACAGCCAGGTGGTTACCAAAGGGGAAGCGGGGGGAGAAAGAAAGTAGGAGTTTCGCATTAACAGATACAGATACACACTACTATATATAAAATAGATAAATAACAAAGACCTACTGTATAGCACAGGAAACTATATTCAATATCTTGTAATAACCTATAATGGAAAAGAATCTGAAAAAGAATATATATATATATATATATATATATATATCTCTGAATCACTTTGGTGTACACCTGAAACATTATAAATCAACTATAGTTCAATAAGAAAAATTTTTAAAAAAAGAACCCGTGTCCTCAACAGATGATTAGTTTAAGAAGATGTCGTATATATATACAATGAGGTATTACTCAGCCATAAATAAAATGAAATATTGCCTTTTGCAGCAACACGGATGGACCCAGAGATTATCATACTAAGTGATGTAAGTCAGAAAGAGAAAAACAAATATTATATGATATCACTTATATGTGGAATCTAAAAAATACTACAAATGAATCTATATACAAAACAGAAATAGACTCACACATATAGAAAACAAATTTATGGTTACCAAAGGTGAAAGGGAGGGAGAGGAGGGGTAAATCAGGAGTATGGGATTAACAGATACAAACTAATATACATAAAATATATAAGCAACAAGCTTTTACTGTATAGGCCAGGGAACTATATTCAGTATCTTATAATAACCTATAATAGAAAATAATCTGAAAAAAATATATATATATAACTGAATCACTTTGCTGTATACCTGAAACTAACATAATAATGTAAATCAATTATACTTCAAAAAAAAAATAGATGATATCTAACACATACTAATGTAAAACTTCAACAAATGTATGTATGGTTTCTCCTGTGTTCTCCCCCAACAAAAGAGATGACTTACACATGAACAATTCATAGAGATCATTGGGATTTGCAGTAGCAGGAAAAGAAATGTATACATATTTATATGATGGATTAGCTTCTGTGCCACTTCGTTGTAGATGAGTTAGCTAATTATGGTGAGGAAGAAGCAAATCATCCCCTCATTATTTTGTGTGTGTGTATGTACAATATAATGATTCAATATTTTTATATATATAAATATATATATATATATCTCGTGAAATGATCACAACATAAGTCTAGTTAACATCCATCAACTTACATAGTTACAATTTTTTTTTCTTGTGATAAGGACTTTCAAGATCCATTCTCTTTAGCAACTTTCAAATATGCAATACAGTATTTTTAACTGTAGTCTTCATGTTGTACATTACATCTCCTGACTTACTTATTTTACAACTGAAAGTTTGTACCTTTTGACCCCCTTCACCCATTTCGCCCATCCCCACCCCCAACCTCAGGCAACCACCAATCTGTTCTCTATATCCATGAGCTCAGGTTTGTTTGTTTGCTTGCTTTTTGTTTTCATTTTTTGTTTTTCAGATTCCATATATAAGAGAGTTCTTATGGTATCTGTATTTCTCTATCTGATTTATTTCATTCAGCATGATGCCCTCACGGTCTATCAATTTTGTCCCAAATGGCAAGATCTCGTCCTTTTTTAAAGCTGAGTAATTTTCCGTTGTATATAAACATTTTCTTTATCCATTCACCCATCGATGGACACTTAGATTGTTTCTATGTCTTGGGTATTGTAAATAATACTGGAGGTTAACATGGTGGTGCAGATATCTTTTTGAGTTAGTGTGTTCATTTTCTTGGGATAAATATCCCAAGAAAGTGGAATTGCTGGAACGTGTGATAATTCTATTTTTAATTTTTGGAGGAACTTCCATAATGTTTTCCATAGTACGTGCACCAATTAACATTCCCATCAACAGTGCCAAAGGGTTCCCTTTTCTCCCACCCTCGCCAGTACTTGTTATTTCTGGTCTTTTTGATAATCGCCATTCTGACAGGTGTGAGGTGATATATCATTGTGGTTTTGATTTGCATTTCCTTAATAATTAATGATGCTAAGCATCTTTTCATGTACTTGTTACCCTCTCTGTCTTCTTTGGAAAGTTTTCTTTTCACATCCTTTTTTTTTAAAATCAGGTCGTTTGGGATTTTTTGCTGTTGAGTTGTATGAGTTGCTTAAATATTTTGGATATTAACCCCTTATCAGATATCATGACTTTTTATTTGATGGTTGCTGATCTTTTTTACCTTTCATTTTGACATTGGAATAGCAGCCTCCCATTGATCCCCAGAAAGGAGAAAGGACAATAACAGAGTATAAGGATGGGTCTGCTGTACAATAGACTGAAAACAGGAGACTCGAGTCCCAAATATCAGATTGGTCTTTGCCTACAGGACCATGGGTAGTCCTTTTCCCTGTCTGGTCTCAGCCCTAACACAGAAAAACATTGCATATCCCAATGGTTAGAGTGGGGGGAAAACTTGGGCACATTTAATTACTGGTTTCATGATCTTTAGCAAATGTTGAGCCTCCATATAGATGAGACCCAAATGTAATGTCTAGGCATGACTTATGCATACATGGAGACTATAAGGAGAGAGTTATGGACTGAATTGTATCTCCCCAAAATTCATGTTGAAATCCTAACCCCTAGTACCTCAGAATGTGGCTGTTTGAGGAGATATGGCCTTTAAAAAGGTTATTAAGGTAAAATAAGTTCATATGGAAGGGCCCTAAACCAATATAGCTGGTGTCCTTAAAGGAGGAGATTAGGACACAGAAAACACAGACCTGGGAATGACCATGTAAGGATACAGCGAGAAAGTGGCCATCTGTCAGCCAAGGAGGGAAGCCTCAGGAGAAACCAAACCTACTGAAACTTTTACCTTGGGCTTCTAGCCTCCAGAACTTTGAGAAAATAAATTTCTGTTGTTTAAGCCACCCAGTCTGTGGTATTTTGTTATGAAAGCCCTAGAAATCTAATATAGGGAGGAAATGCACAAACGTGATATTTTTTAAAAAACTTAATGAGTGGCAGATGGCAAGTTGTTTATTAATATCTGGGTTTGGCTATAGTTTTCACTTTTTCTAAATTAGTGTGGGTCATCTTCAAAATCAGAATTAAAGCTTATGGAGGAATTCCCGGGCGGTCCAGTGATTAGGACTCTGTGCTTCCACTGCAGGGGGCACGGGTTCGATCCCTGGTTGGGGAACTAAGATCCTGCATGTTATGCGGCACAGCCAAAAAGATAAAAAATAACAAAATAAAGCTCATGAAAACAGTGGCTGGTAGGAAATATTTCAGACATAGAGATAGTATAGAAAATAGTATATCAGGGAATTCCCTGGTGGCCAATGGTTAGGACTCCGCGCTTTCACTTCTGTGGCCCAGGTTCAATCCCTGATCGGGGAACTAAGATCCCACAAGCTGTGCAGTGCCGCCAAAACAAAACAAAACAAAACAAAAACAGACACTGGGGATCTCTCATCACACCAGAAACAACCATGCTAGCACCATGATCTTGGCCTCTAGAACTGTAAGAAAAATTTAAAAATAAATAAATAAAAATTAAAAAAAAAACTTCTTTAAAAAAAACAAGAAAATAGTATATCAGACTTCAGTATACTCACATTAAGAAATAAAACATTACATGTAGAGGTGAAAGTCACCGGTGCACCCTTCTATGATTTCCCAGAGGTAACCATTATCAAGATATGGGGGGTTTTACTCTTGAAATCTTTCTTTACATTTTCTCCTCAAGTGAAGTATAGTATTGTTTTGTTGCATGTTTTACTCATAGATGCCTGGCTCCCTAATGGAAAAGGAGAAAGGAAGAAACATAAGGAGAACAAATCCACATTCACCTCTCAACAGTGTGACCTGCCATTTATGCTTCCTTGCCATGTGAATTCTCTTTCTAGAGTTTCTAAAATGGACACACCCATTGTCTCACTTTATATGCTGTAGGTGGCACCAATAGAATATTATTATCCCCCACATACTATTTTCAGTCACTTTTTTATCCACTGTGTCAAAATCTTAGAGTTCCCAGGTGCCAGGTAGCCCAAAACAATGACGCAGTGTCTCCTGAACATGAAACTTCTTCCCTTTATCCAGGCCTAATTTTCTGTCTTTCATTCACACTGTTGCTTATCTAGGCCTGTACATCGAGAACCTAATATGAGCCAACCGGATGAAAGAAGACAGTGATTGAAGGGAGTTAGTTTTCCTGTGTCCAGATTAATACCCAGATCCCTCAGTTGGTTTAGGGATGCAGGCTGTAGAGAACTTGAGCTGAATTTGTATTACAAGTGTTGGGCATGTGTATATTTTCCTTTCCTTTTATTATTTTTATTTGCACAAGGAAGTACTTCAAAGGTGTTTTCATTCACCTGTGTTGATTGTTCCTGGGGACTTACCTGAATGATCCTGTGACTAAACTTCCCCTGAATTCTCCCTTCTGGAAACTGTGGGGCCGAGTGCTGGGTGATCTCATGCAGTTCCTCACCCTTTCCCTCTCCTGTGGCACTCACTGCTTTGCTAACTGGGTGGCAAAACTGATGAACATGCTTTCAATTCAAGGGGCTTTATTTGGAGGGCACAGAAAGAAGCGTGTTGTGAAATTTACTTTCATCTCTTGACCTTCACTAAAATCCTGGGAAGTGGAGACATTGTCTGACTGCTGAATGTCAGGTTTATTTGAGAGACATACTTGCCCGTCCGCTAGGCATCTGTTATGTCCCTGAAGCTGCCCAGTTGGGACTGTCATGTGGTATATTCATGAACTACTTCTGGAACCATGCTATTCTATTACCTAATTCCCTTGGCTTAGGGATGTTCCTCATTCTGACACTGACCAGTTTCCTGGGCTGGAGTTTTTTTTGTTTTTGTTTTTTTTTTTCACTTCCCAAACTAAGACACTTTTGTTGTAAATAAAAATAGAAAGTGCAGGAGGTGGGAAAAATTGTTTGAAACCCTTAAAGTCTACTACTTATGAATAAGCACTGTTACCATTTCTTCATATATTTTCTCAGAAATTTTACTTTGCAAATGTTACCGTATTTAAGAATGTAAATGAGATAATATCCTTAAACTTTTGTAAAATGCCTTTTTAATATAAATATCATATTATGAAGGTCAATTCATGCCAATCAATATAAATGCACATAATAATAAAAATGGCAGTAGAAACACTAATGGCCAATTTAGGTATGATAATCATAAGAACTGTTAATTATAACTGCTGACTCCCTCAGTTCCCCACACTGTGGTCAGTGCTAAACCTGTACTTGCTCATTTAATCCTCATCACAACCTATGAGGAGGAGCTCCTGTTGCCCGACTAGCCATCAGGGAGCTGAGGCACAGTGATGGCGGTGCTAGCCAGTCACAAGATGAAGCTATGAACCAATTCTGGGTGGCAGCTGAGCCCCACATCTAACTAGTGTACACGAGCGCCTCTCATCTCATGAGACACTCAACCTTACTGTTCATCAGGGCACAGCAAAATAAAACTAATTAAGGTCCCATGGTTTTGTTCTCAGTTAACTAGGCAAAAGTTTAAAATATTGATTTTAATCAGTGTGGTTTGGAATTTGAGGACCTGTGTCCTGTTACATTGTGGAAGGGGCTCCTCCAGATCTTGCTCCCTTCCTGTGTCTCTGGGATGTTCCTATTCTAAAGTGAATGGCTTTTCCTGTGCTTGGGGCAGAAAGTGCTGTTTCTCCAGCCATTTTAATATTTTATGTAATTGCAAGAGCAATAGGTATTTATTATAGTTAAAAATAGGTGATATAGGGGCTTCCCTGGTGGCGCAGTGGTTGAGAGTCTGCCTGCCGATGCAGGTGACACGGGTTCGAACCCTGGTCTGGGAAGATCCCACATGCCGCGGAGCAACTGGGCCCGTGAGCCACAACTACTGAGCCTGTGCGTCTGGAGCCTGTGCTCCGCAACAAGAGAGGCCGCGATAGTGAGAGGCCCGCGCACCGCGATGAAGAGTGGCCCCCGCCTGCCACAACTGGAGAAACCCCTCGCACAGAAACAAAGACCTAACACAGCCATAAATAAATAAATAACCTATGGTGAGAGTTCTCATGGTGATAGTGCCCATGGTGACAGTGCCCATGGTGACAGTGCCCATGGTGGCAGTGCCCACGGTGATAGTGCCCATGGTGATAGTGCCCATGGTGACATTGCTCACGGTGACAGTGCTCATGGTGACAGTGCTCACGGTGACAGTGCCTATGGTGACAGTGCTCATGGTGACAGTGGCCATGGTGATAGTGCTCACAGTGACAGTGTCCATGGTGATAGTGCCTATGGTGATAGTGCTCATGGTGACAGTGCCCATGGTGAAAGTGCTCACGGTGACAGTGCCCATGGTGATAGTGCTCACGGTGACAGTGCCTATGGTGACAGTGCCCATGGTGACAGTGCCCATGGTGGCAGTGCCCATGGTGGCAGTGCCCACGGTGATAGTGCCCATAGTGACAGTGCCCATGGTGACATTGCTCACGGTGACAGTGCTCATGGTGACAGTGCTCTCAGTGACAGTGCCTATCGTGACAGTGCTCACAGTGACAGTGCCTATGGTGACAGTGCTCATGGTGACAGTGGCCATGGTGATAGTGCTCACGGTGACAGAGCCCATGGTGATAGTGTTCACGGTGACAGTGCTCATGGTGGCAGTGCCCATGGTGACAGTGCCCACGGTGGCAGTGCCCACGGTGACAGTGCCCACGGTGATAGTGCTCACGGTGACCGTACTCACGGTGACAGTTCCCATGGTGATAGTGCCCATGGTTAAAGTGCTCATGGTGACAGTGCCCATGGTGATAGTGCTCATGGTGACAGTGCCCATGGTGACAGTGCTCACGGTGACACTGCCCATGGTGATAGTGCTCACGGTGACAGTGCCCATGGTGACAGTGCCCATGGTGACAGTGCCTATAGTGACAGTGCCCATGGTGATACTGCTCAAGGTGACAGTGCTCATGGTGACAGTGCCCATGGTGATAGTGCCCATGGTGAAAGTGCTCATGGTGACAGTGCCCATGGTGATAGTGCTCATGGTGACAGTGCCCATGGTGACATGGCTCACGGTGACACTGCCCATGGTGATAGTGCTCACGGTGACAGTGCCCATGGTGACAGTGCCCATGGTGACAGTGCCCATGGTGATAGTGCCCATGGTGGCAGTGCCCACGGTGATAGTGCCCATGGTGATAGTGCCCATGGTGACATTGCTCACAGTGACAGTGCTCATGGTGACAGTGCTCACGGTGACAGTGCCTATGGTGACAGTGCTCATGGTGACAGTGGGCATGGTGATAGTGCTCACAGTGACAGTGCCCATGGTGATAGTGCCTATGGTGATAGTGCTCATGGTGACAGTGCCCATGGTGATAGTGCTCTTGGTGACAGTGCCCATGGTGAAAGTGCTCACGGTGACAGTGCCCATGGTGAAAGTGCTCACGGTGACAGTGCCTATGGTGACAGTGCCCATGGTGACAGTGCCCATGGTGGCAGTGCCCATGGTGGCAGTGCCCACGGTGATAGTGCCCATGGTGACAGTGCCCATGGTGACATTGCTCACGGTGACAGTGCTCATGGTGACAGTGCTCTCAGTGACAGTGCCTATGGTGACAGTGCTCACAGTGACAGTGCCTATGGTGACAGTGCTCATGGTGACAGTGGCCATGGTGATAGTGCTCACGGTGACAGTGCCCATGGTGATAGTGCCTATGGTGATAGTGCTCATGGTGACAGTGCCCATGGTGATAGTGCTCTTGGTGACAGTGCCCATGGTGAAAGTGCTCACGGTGACAGTGCCCATGGTGATAGTGTTCACGGTGACAGTGCTCATGGTGGCAGTGCCCATGGTGACAGTTCCCACGGTGGCAGTGCCCACGGTGATAGTGCTCACGGTGACCGTACTCACGGTGACAGTTCCCATGGTGATAGTGCCCATGGTGAAAGTGCTCATGGTGACAGTGCCCATGGTGATAGTGCTCATGGTGACAGTGCCCATGGTGGCAGTGCTCACGGTGACACTGCCCATGGTGACAGTGCTCACGGTGACAGTGCCCATGGTGACAGTGCCCATGGTGACAGTGCCTATGGTGACAGTGCCCATGGTGATTCTGCTCAAGGTGACAGTGCTCACGGTGACAGTTCCCATGGTGATAGTGCCCATGGTGAAAGTGCTAATGGTGACAGTGCCCATGGTGATAGTGCTCATGGTGACAGTGCCCATGGTGACAGTGCTCACGGTGACACTGCCCATGGTGATAGTGCTCACGGTGACAGTGCCCATGGTGACAGTGCCCATGGTGACAGTGCCTATGGTGACAGTTCCCATGGTGATAGTGCCCATGGTGACAGTGCCCATGGTGACAGTGCCCATGGTGACAGTGCCTATGGTGACAGTTCCCATGGTGATAGTGCCCATGGTGACAGTGCCCATGGTGACAGTGCCTATGGTGACAGTTCCCATGGTGATAGTGCCCATTGTGACAGTGCCCATGGTGACAGTGCCCATGGTGACAGTGCCTATGGTGACAGTTCCCATGGTGATAGTGCCCATGGTGACAGTGCCCATGGTGACAGTGGCCATGGTGATAGTGCTCACGGTGACAGAGCCCATGGTGATAGTGCCTATGGTGATAGAGCTCATGGTGACAGTGCCCATGGTGATAGTGCTCACGGTGACAGTGCCCACGGTGACCGTGCCCACGGTGACAGTGCCTATGGTGACAGTGCCCATGGTGATACTGCTCAAGGTGACAGTGCTCACGGTGACAGTGCCCACGGTGATAGTGCCCACGGTGACAGTGCTCATGGTGACAGTACCCATGGTGATAGTGCTCACGGTGACAGTGCCCACGGTGACAGTGCCCATGGTGATAGTACTCATGGTGACAGTGCCCATGGTGACAGTGCCCATGGTGACAGTGCCCATGGTGGCAGTGCCCATGGTGATAGTGCCCATGGTGACAGTGCCCATGGTGACATTGCTCACGGTGACAGTGCTCATGGTGACAGTGCTCACAGTGACAGTGCCTATGGTGACAGTGCTCACGGTGACAGTGCCCATGATGATAGTGCTCACGGTGACAGTGCCCATGGTGACAGTGCTCACGGTGACAGTGGCCATGGTGATAGTGCTCACGGTGACAGTGCCCATGGTGATAGTGCCTATGGTGACAGTGCTCATGGTGACAGTGCCCATGGTGATAGTGCTCATGGTGACAGTGCTCATGGTGACAGTGCTCATGGTGACAGGGCCCAGGGTGATAGGGCTTATGGTGACAGTGCCCATGGTGACAGTGCCCATGGTGACAGTGCTCACGGTGACAGTGGCCATGGTGTTAGTGCACACGGTGACCGTGCTCACCGTGACAGTTCCCATGGTGATAGTGCCCACGGTGACAGTGCCCACGGTGACAGTGCCCATGGTGACAGTGCCCACGGTGATAGTGCTCACAGTGACAGTGCTCACGGTGACAGTACCCATGGTGACAGTGCTCACGGTGACAATTCCCCTGGTGACAGTGCCCATGGTGATAGTGCTCATGGTGACAGTGCCCATGGTGATAGTGCCTATGGTGATAGTGCTCATGGTGACAGTGCCCATGGTGATAGTGCTCACGGTGACAGTGCCCATGGTGGCAGTGCCCACGGTGACAGTGCCCACGGTGACAGTGCCCACGGTGATAGTGCTCACGGTGACCGTACTCACGGTGACAGTTCCCATGGGGATAGTGCCCATGGTGAGAGTGCTCATGGTGACAGTGCCCATGGTGATAGTGCTCATGGTGACAGTGCCCATGGTGACAGTGCTCACGGTGACACTGCCAATGGTGATAGTGCTCACGGTGACAGTGCCCATGGTGACAGTGCCCATGGTGGCAGTGCCCACGGTGATAGTGCCCATGGTGACAGTGCCCATGGTGACATTGCTCACGGTGACAGTGCTCATGGTGACAGTGCTCACAGTGACAGTGCCTATGGTGACAGTGCTCATGGTGACAGTGGCCATGGTGATAGTGCTCACAGTGACAGTGCCCATGGTGACAGTGCCTATGGTGACAGTTCCCATGGTGATAGTGCCCATGGTGACAGTGCCCATGGTGACAGTGCCCATGGTGACAGTGCCTATGGTGACAGTTCCCATGGTGATAGTGCCCATGGTGACAGTGCCCATGGTGACAGTGGCCATGGTGATAGTGCTCACGGTGACAGAGCCCATGGTGATAGTGCCTATGGTGATAGAGCTCATGGTGACAGTGCCCATGGTGATAGTGCTCACGGTGACAGTGCCCACGGTGACCGTGCCCACGGTGACAGTGCCTATGGTGACAGTGCCCATGGTGATACTGCTCAAGGTGACAGTGCTCACGGTGACAGTGCCCACGGTGATAGTGCCCACGGTGACAGTGCTCATGGTGACAGTACCCATGGTGATAGTGCTCACGGTGACAGTGCCCACGGTGACAGTGCCCATGGTGATAGTACTCATGGTGACAGTGCCCATGGTGACAGTGCCCATGGTGACAGTGCCCATGGTGGCAGTGCCCATGGTGATAGTGCCCATGGTGACATTGCTCACGGTGACAGTGCTCATGGTGACAGTGCTCACGGTGACAGTGCCTATGGTGACAGTGCTCACGGTGACAGTGCCCATGATGATAGTGCTCACGGTGACAGTGCCCATGGTGACAGTGCTCACGGTGACAGTGGCCATGGTGATAGTGCTCACGGTGACAGTGCCCATGGTGATAGTGCCTATGGTGACAGTGCTCATGGTGACAGTGCCCATGGTGATAGTGCTCATGGTGACAGTGCTCATGGTGACAGTGCTCATGGTGACAGGGCCCAGGGTGATAGGGCTTATGGTGACAGTGCCCATGGTGACAGTGCCCATGGTGACAGTGCTCACGGTGACAGTGGCCATGGTGTTAGTGCACACGGTGACTGTGCTCACCGTGACAGTTCCCATGGTGATAGTGCCCACGGTGACAGTGTCCACGGTGACAGTGCCCATGGTGACAGTGCCCACGGTGATAGTGCTCACGGTGACAGTGCTCACGGTGACAGTACCCATGGTGACAGTGCTCACGGTGACAATTCCCATGGTGACAGTGCCCATGGTGATAGTGCTCATGGTGACAGTGCCCATGGTGATAGTGCCTATGGTGATAGTGCTCATGGTGACAGTGCCCATGGTGATAGTGCTCACGGTGACAGTGCCCATGGTGATAGTGTTCACGGTGACAATGCTCATGGTGGCAGTGCCCACGGTGACAGTGCCCATGGTGGCAGTGCCCACGGTGACAGTGCCCACGGTGACAGTGCCCACGGTGATAGTGCTCACGGTGACCGTACTGACGGTGACAGTTCCCATGGGGATAGTGCCCATGGTGAGAGTGCTCATGGTGACAGTGCCCATGGTGATAGTGCTCATGGTGACAGTGCCCATGGTGACAGTGCTCACGGTGACACTACCAATGGTGATAGCGCTCACGGTGACAGTGCCCATGGTGACAGTGCCCATGGTGACATTGCTGACGGTGACAGTGCTCATGGTGACAGTGCTCACGGTGACAGTGCCTATGGTGACAGTGCTCATGGTGACAGTGGCCATGGTGATAGTGCTCACAGTGACAGTGCCCATGGTGATAGTGCCTATGGTGATAGTGCTCATGGTGACAGTGCCCATGGTGATATTGCTCTTGGTGACAGTGCCCATGGTGAAAGTGCTCACGGTGACAGTGCCCATGGTGATAGTGCTCACGGTGACAGTGCCTATGGTGACAGTGCCCATGGTGACAGTGCCCATGGTGGCAGTGCCCAAGGTGGCAGTGCCCACGGTGATAGTGCCCATGGTGACAGTACCCATGGTGATATTGCTCACGGTGACAGTGCTCATGGTGACAGTGCTCACAGTGACAGTGCCTATGGTGACAGTGCTCACAGTGACAGTGCCTATGGTGACAGTGCTCATGGTGACAGTGGCCATGGTGATAGTGCTCACGGTGACAGTGCCCATGGTGATAGTGCCTATGGTGATAGTGCTCATGGTGACAGTGCCCATGGTGATACTGCTCTTGGTGACAGTGCCATGGTGAAAGTGCTCACGGTGACAGTGCCCATGGTGATAGTGTTCACGGTGACAGTGCTCATGGTGGCAGTGCCCATGGTGACAGTGCCCACGGTGGCAGTGCCCACGGTGACAGTGCCCACGGTGACAGTGCCCACGGTGATAGTGCTCACGGTGACCGTACTCACGGTGACAGTTCCCATGGTGACTGTGCCCATGGTGACAGTGCGTATGGTGACAGTGCCCATGGTGATACTGCTCAAGGTGACAGTGCTCACGGTGACAGTGCCCATGGTGATAGTGCCCATGGTGAAAGTGCTCATGGTGACAGTGCCCATGGTGATAGTGCTCATGGTGACAGTGCCCATGGTGACAGTGCTCACGGTGACACTGCCCATGGTGATAGTGCTCACGGTGACAGTGCCCATGGTGACAGTGCCCATGGTGACAGTGCCTATGGTGACAGTTCCCATGGTGATAGTGCCCATGGTGACAGTGCCCATGGTGACAGTGACCATGGTGGCAGTGCCCACGGTGATAGTGCCCATGGTGACAGTGCCCATGGTGATACTGCTCAAGGTGACAGTGCTCACGGTGACAGTGCCCACGGTGATAGTGCCCACGGTGACAGTGCTCATGGTGACAGTACCCATGGTGATAGTGCTCACGGTGACAGTGCCCATGGTGACAGTGCTCACGGTGACAGTGCCCATGGTGATAGTGTTCACGGTGACAATGCTCATGGTGGCAGTGCCCATGGTGACAGTGCCCATGGTGGCAGTGCCCACGGTGACAGTGCCCACGGTTAAAGTGCCCACGGTGATAGTGCTCACGGTGACCGTACTCACGGTGACAGTTCCCATGGGGATAGTGCCCATGGTGAGAGTGCTCATGGTGACAGTGCCCATGGTGATAGTGCTCATGGTGACAGTGCCCATGGTGACAGTGCTCACGGTGACACTGCCCATGGTGATAGTGCTCACGGTGACAGTGCCCATGGTGACAGTGCCCATGGTGGCAGTGCCCACGGTGATAGTGCCCATGGTGACAGTGCCCATGGTGACATTGCTCACGGTGACAGTGCTCATGGTGACAGTGCTCACAGTGACAGTGCCTATGGTGACAGTGCTCATGGTGACAGTGGCCATGGTGATAGTGCTCACAGTGACAGTGCCCATGGTGATAGTGCCTATGGTGATAGTGCTCATGGTGACAGTGCCCATGGTGATAGTGTTCACGGTGACAGTGCTCATGGTGGCAGTGCCCATGGTGACAGTGCCCACGGTGGCAGTGCCCACGGTGACAGTGCCCACGGTGATAGTGCTCACAGTGACCGTACTCACGGTGACAGTGCCCATGGTGATAGTGCCTATGGTGATAGTGCTCATGGTGACAGTCCCCATGGTGATAGTGCTCTTGGTGACAGTGCCCATGGTGAAAGTGCTCACGGTGACAGTGCCCATGGTGATAGTGTTCACGGTGACAGTGCTCATGGTGGCATTGCCCATGGTGACAGTGCCCACGGTGGCAGTGCCCACGGTGACAGTGCCCACGGTGACAGTTCCCATGGTGATAGTGCCCATGGAGAAAGTGGTCATGGTGACAGTGCCCATGGTGACAGTGCCCACGGTGACAGTGCCCATGGTGACAGTGCCCACGGTGATAGTGCTCACGGTGACAGTTCCCATGATGACAGTGCCTATGGTGACAGTGCTCATGGTGACAGTGCCCATGGTGACAGTGCTCACGGTGACAGTTCCCATAGTGATAGTGCCCATGGTGAAAGTGCTCATGGTGACAGTGCCCATGGTGATAGTGCTCATGGTGACAGTGCCCATGGTGACAGTGCCCACAGTGACAGTGCCCATGGTGACAGTGCCCACGGTGACAGTGCCCACGGTGACAGTGCCCATGGTGACAGTGCCCACGGTGATAGTGCTCACAGTGACAGTTCTTACGGTGACAGTTCCCATGGTGACAGTGCTCACGGTGACAGTGCCCACGGTGACCGTGCCCACGGTGACAGTGCCTATGGTGACAGTACCAATGGTGATAGTGCTCACGGTGACAGTGCCCACGGTGACAGTGCCCACGGTGACAGTGCTCACGGTGACAGTGCCCATGGTGACAGTGCCCATGGTGGCAGTGCCCATGGTGGCAGTGCCCATGGTGATAGTGCCCATGGTGACAGTGCCCATGGTGACATTGCTCACGGTGACAGTGCTCATGGTGACAGTGCTCACGGTGACAGTGCCTATGGTGACAGTGCTCACGGTGACAGTGCCCATGATGATAGTGCTCACGGTGACAGTGCCCATGGTGACAGTGCTCACGGTGACAGTGCTCATGGTGATAGTGCCCATGGTGATAATGCTCATGGTGACAGTGCCCATGGTGATAGTGCTCTTGGTGACAGTGCCCATGGTGAAAGTGCTCACGGTGACAGTGCCCATGGTGATAGTGTTCACGGTGACAGTGCTCATGGTGGCAGTGCCCATGGTGAAAGTGCCCATGGTGACAGTGCTCACGGTGACACTGCCCATGGTGATAGTGCTCACGGTGACAGTGCCCATGGTGACAGTGCCCATGTTGACACTGCCTATGGTGACAGTGCTCACAGTGACAGTGCCTATGGTGACAGTGCTCATGGTGACAGTGGCCATGGTGATAGTGCTCACAGTGACAGTGCCCATGGTGATAGTGCCTATGGTGATAGTGCTCATGGTGACAGTGCCCATGGTGATAGTGTTCACGGTGACAGTGCTCATGGTGGCAGTGCCCATGGTGACAGTGCCCACGGTGGCAGTGCCCACGGTGACAGTGCCCACGGTGATAGTGCTCACGATTACCGTACTCACGGTGACAGTGCCCATGGTGATAGTGCCCATGGTGATAGTGCTCATGGTGACAGTGCCCATGGTGATAGTGCTCTTGGTGACAGTGCCCATGGTGAAAGTGCTCACGGTGACAGTGCCCATGGTGATAGTGTTCACGGTGACAGTGCTCATGGCGGCAGTGCCCACGGTGACAGTGCCCACGGTGGCAGTGCCCACAGTGACAGTGCCCACGGTGACAGTGCCCACGGTGATAGTGCTCACGGTGACCGTACTCACGGTGACAGTTCCCATGGTGATAGTGCCCAAGGTGAAAGTGCTCATGGTGACAGTGCCCATGGTGACAGTGCTCACGGTGACACTGCCCATGGTGATAGTGCTCACGGTGACAGTGCCCATGGTGACAGTGCCCATGGTGACAGTGCCTATGGTGACAGTGCCATGGTGATACTGCTCAAGGAGACAGTGCTCACGGTGACAGTGCCCATGGTGATAGTGCCCATGGTGAAAGTGCTCATGGTGACAGTGCTCATGGTGATAGTGCTCATGGTGACAGTGCCCATGGTGACAGTGCTCATGGTGACAGTTCCCATGGTGATAGTGCCCATGGTGAAAGTGCTCATGGTGACAGTGCCCATGGTGATAGTGCTCATGGTGACAGTGCCCATGGTGACAGTGCTCACGGTGACACTGCCCATGGTGATAGTGCTCACGGTGACAGTGCCCATGGTGACAGTGCCCATGGTGACAGTGCCTATGGTGACAGTTCCCATGGTGATAGTTCTCATGGTGACAGTGCCCATGGTGACAGTGCCCATGGTGACAGTGCCTATGGTGACAGTTCCCATGGTGATAGTGCCCATGGTGACAGTGCCCATGGTGACAGTGCCTATGGTGACAGTTCCCATGGTGATAGTGCCCATTGTGACAGTGCCCATGGTGACAGTGCCCATGGTGACAGTGCCTATGGTGACAGTTCCCATGGTGATAGTGCCCATGGTGACAGTGCCCATGGTGACAGTGGCCATGGTGATAGTGCTCACGGTGACAGAGCCCATGGTGATAGTGCCTATGGTGATAGAGCTCATGGTGACAGTGCCCATGGTGATAGTGCTCACGGTGACAGTGCCCACGGTGACCGTGCCCACGGTGACAGTGCCTATGGTGACAGTGCCCATGGTGATACTGCTCAAGGTGACAGTGCTCACGGTGACAGTGCCCACGGTGATAGTGCCCACGGTGACAGTGCTCATGGTGACAGTACCCATGGTGATAGTGCTCACGGTGACAGTGCCCACGGTGACAGTGCCCATGGTGATAGTACTCATGGTGACAGTGCCCATGGTGACAGTGCCCATGGTGACAGTGCCCATGGTGGCAGTGCCCATGGTGATAGTGCCCATGGTGACAGTGCCCATGGTGACATTGCTCACGGTGACAGTGCTCATGGTGACAGTGCTCACAGTGACAGTGCCTATGGTGACAGTGCTCACGGTGACAGTGCCCATGATGATAGTGCTCACGGTGACAGTGCCCATGGTGACAGTGCTCACGGTGACAGTGGCCATGGTGATAGTGCTCACGGTGACAGTGCCCATGGTGATAGTGCCTATGGTGACAGTGCTCATGGTGACAGTGCCCATGGTGATAGTGCTCATGGTGACAGTGCTCATGGTGACAGTGCTCATGGTGACAGGGCCCAGGGTGATAGGGCTTATGGTGACAGTGCCCATGGTGACAGTGCTCACGGTGACAGTGGCCATGGTGTTAGTGCACACGGTGACCGTGCTCACCGTGACAGTTCCCATGGTGATAGTGCCCACGGTGACAGTGCCCACGGTGACAGTGCCCATGGTGACAGTGCCCACGGTGATAGTGCTCACAGTGACAGTGCTCACGGTGACAGTACCCATGGTGACAGTGCTCACGGTGACAATTCCCCTGGTGACAGTGCCCATGGTGATAGTGCTCATGGTGACAGTGCCCATGGTGATAGTGCCTATGGTGATAGTGCTCATGGTGACAGTGCCCATGGTGATAGTGCTCACGGTGACAGTGCCCATGGTGATAGTGTTCACGGTGACAATGCTCATGGTGGCAGTGCCCATGGTGACAGTGCCCATGGTGGCAGTGCCCACGGTGACAGTGCCCACGGTGACAGTGCCCACGGTGATAGTGCTCACGGTGACCGTACTCACGGTGACAGTTCCCATGGGGATAGTGCCCATGGTGAGAGTGCTCATGGTGACAGTGCCCATGGTGATAGTGCTCATGGTGACAGTGCCCATGGTGACAGTGCTCACGGTGACACTGCCAATGGTGATAGTGCTCACGGTGACAGTGCCCATGGTGACAGTGCCCATGTTGGCAGTGCCCACGGTGATAGTGCCCATGGTGACAGTGCCCATGGTGACATTGCTCACGGTGACAGTGCTCATGGTGACAGTGCTCACAGTGACAGTGCCTATGGTGACAGTGCTCATGGTGACAGTGGCCATGGTGATAGTGCTCACAGTGACAGTGCCCATGGTGACAGTGCCTATGGTGACAGTTCCCATGGTGATAGTGCCCATGGTGACAGTGCCCATGGTGACAGTGCCCATGGTGACAGTGCCTATGGTGACAGTTCCCATGGTGATAGTGCCCATGGTGACAGTGCCCATGGTGACAGTGGCCATGGTGATAGTGCTCACGGTGACAGAGCCCATGGTGATAGTGCCTATGGTGATAGAGCTCATGGTGACAGTGCCCATGGTGATAGTGCTCACGGTGACAGTGCCCACGGTGACCGTGCCCACGGTGACAGTGCCTATGGTGACAGTGCCCATGGTGATACTGCTCAAGGTGACAGTGCTCACGGTGACAGTGCCCACGGTGATAGTGCCCACGGTGACAGTGCTCATGGTGACAGTACCCATGGTGATAGTGCTCACGGTGACAGTGCCCACGGTGACAGTGCCCATGGTGATAGTACTCATGGTGACAGTGCCCATGGTGACAGTGCCCATGGTGACAGTGCCCATGGTGGCAGTGCCCATGGTGATAGTGCCCATGGTGACATTGCTCACGGTGACAGTGCTCATGGTGACAGTGCTCACGGTGACAGTGCCTATGGTGACAGTGCTCACGGTGACAGTGCCCATGATGATAGTGCTCACGGTGACAGTGCCCATGGTGACAGTGCTCACGGTGACAGTGGCCATGGTGATAGTGCTCACGGTGACAGTGCCCATGGTGATAGTGCCTATGGTGACAGTGCTCATGGTGACAGTGCCCATGGTGATAGTGCTCATGGTGACAGTGCTCATGGTGACAGTGCTCATGGTGACAGGGCCCAGGGTGATAGGGCTTATGGTGACAGTGCCCATGGTGACAGTGCTCACGGTGACAGTGGCCATGGTGTTAGTGCACACGGTGACTGTGCTCACCGTGACAGTTCCCATGGTGATAGTGCCCACGGTGACAGTGTCCACGGTGACAGTGCCCATGGTGACAGTGCCCACGGTGATAGTGCTCACGGTGACAGTGCTCACGGTGACAGTACCCATGGTGACAGTGCTCACGGTGACAATTCCCATGGTGACTGTGCCCATGGTGATAGTGCTCATGGTGACAGTGCCCATGGTGATAGTGCCTATGGTGATAGTGCTCATGGTGACAGTGCCCATGGTGATAGTGCTCACGGTGACAGTGCCCATGGTGATAGTGTTCACGGTGACAATGCTCATGGTGGCAGTGCCCACGGTGACAGTGCCCATGGTGGCAGTGCCCACGGTGACAGTGCCCACGGTGACAGTGCCCACGGTGATAGTGCTCACGGTGACCGTACTGACGGTGACAGTTCCCATGGGGATAGTGCCCATGGTGAGAGTGCTCATGGTGACAGTGCCCATGGTGATAGTGCTCATGGTGACAGTGCCCATGGTGACAGTGCTCACGGTGACACTACCAATGGTGATAGCGCTCACGGTGACAGTGCCCATGGTGACAGTGCCCATGGTGACATTGCTGACGGTGACAGTGCTCATGGTGACAGTGCTCACGGTGACAGTGCCTATGGTGACAGTGCTCATGGTGACAGTGGCCATGGTGATAGTGCTCACAGTGACAGTGCCCATGGTGATAGTGCCTATGGTGATAGTGCTCATGGTGACAGTGCCCATGGTGATATTGCTCTTGGTGACAGTGCCCATGGTGAAAGTGCTCACGGTGACAGTGCCCATGGTGATAGTGCTCACGGTGACAGTGCCTATGGTGACAGTGCCCATGGTGACAGTGCCCATGGTGGCAGTGCCCAAGGTGGCAGTGCCCACGGTGATAGTGCCCATGGTGACAGTACCCATGGTGATATTGCTCACGGTGACAGTGCTCACGGTGACAGTGCTCACAGTGACAGTGCCTATGGTGACAGTGCTCACAGTGACAGTGCCTATGGTGACAGTGCTCATGGTGACAGTGGCCATGGTGATAGTGCTCACGGTGACAGTGCCCATGGTGATAGTGCCTATGGTGATAGTGCTCATGGTGACAGTGCCCATGGTGATACTGCTCTTGGTGACAGTGCCATGGTGAAAGTGCTCACGGTGACAGTGCCCATGGTGATAGTGTTCACGGTGACAGTGCTCATGGTGGCAGTGCCCATGGTGACAGTGCACACGGTGGCAGTGCCCACGGTGACAGTGCCCACGGTGACAGTGCCCACGGTGATAGTGCTCACGGTGACCGTACTCACGGTGACAGTGCCCATGGTGACTGTGCCCATGGTGACAGTGCCTATGGTGATAGTGCCCATGGTGATACTGCTCAAGGTGACAGTGCTCACGGTGACAGTGCCCATGGTGATAGTGCCCATGGTGAAAGTGCTCATGGTGACAGTGCCCATGGTGATAGTGCTCATGGTGACAGTGCCCATGGTGACAGTGCTCACGGTGACACTGCCCATGGTGATAGTGCTCACGGTGACAGTGCCCATGGTGACAGTGCCCATGGTGACAGTGCCTATGGTGACAGTTCCCATGGTGATAGTGCCCATGGTGACAGTGCCCATGGTGACAGTGACCATGGTGGCAGTGCCCACGGTGATAGTGCCCATGGTGACAGTGCCCATGGTGATACTGCTCAAGGTGACAGTGCTCACGGTGACAGTGCCCACGGTGATAGTGCCCGCGGTGACAGTGCTCATGGTGACAGTACCCATGGTGATAGTGCTCACGGTGACAGTGCCCATGGTGACAGTGCTCACGGTGACAGTGCCCATGGTGATAGTGTTCATGGTGACAATGCTCATGGTGGCAGTGCCCATGGTGACAGTGCCCATGGTGGCAGTGCCCACGGTGACAGTGCCCACGGTTAAAGTGCCCACGGTGATAGTGCTCACGGTGACCGTACTCACGGTGACAGTTCCCATGGGGATAGTGCCCATGGTGAGAGTGCTCATGGTGACAGTGCCCATGGTGATAGTGCTCATGGTGACAGTGCCCATGGTGACAGTGCTCACGGTGACACTGCCCATGGTGATAGTGCTCACGGTGACAGTGCCCATGGTGACAGTGCCCATGGTGGCAGTGCCCACGGTGATAGTGCCCATGGTGACAGTGCCCATGGTGACATTGCTCACGGTGACAGTGCTCATGGTGACAGTGCTCACAGTGACAGTGCCTATGGTGACAGTGCTCATGGTGACAGTGGCCATGGTGATAGTGCTCACAGTGACAGTGCCCATGGTGATAGTGCCTATGGTGATAGTGCTCATGGTGACAGTGCCCATGGTGATAGTGTTCACGGTGACAGTGCTCATGGTGGCAGTGCCCATGGTGACAGTGCCCACGGTGGCAGTGCCCACGGTGACAGTGCCCACGGTGATAGTGCTCACAGTGACCGTACTCACGGTGACAGTGCCCATGGTGATAGTGCCTATGGTGATAGTGCTCATGGTGACAGTCCCCATGGTGATAGTGCTCTTGGTGACAGTGCCCATGGTGAAAGTGCTCACGGTGACAGTGCCCATGGTGATAGTGTTCACGGTGACAGTGCTCATGGTGGCATTGCCCATGGTGACAGTGCCCACGGTGGCAGTGCCCACGGTGACAGTGCCCACGGTGACAGTTCCCATGGTGATAGTGCCCATGGAGAAAGTGGTCATGGTGACAGTGCCCATGGTGACAGTGCCCACGGTGACAGTGCCCATGGTGACAGTGCCCACGGTGATAGTGCTCACGGTGACAGTTCCCATGATGACAGTGCCTATGGTGACAGTGCTCATGGTGACAGTGCCCATGGTGACAGTGCTCACGGTGACAGTTCCCATGGTGATAGTGCCCATGGTGAAAGTGCTCATGGTGACAGTGCCCATGGTGATAGTGCTCATGGTGACAGTGCCCATGGTGACAGTGCCCACAGTGACAGTGCCCATGGTGACAGTGCCCACGGTGACAGTGCCCACGGTGACAGTGCCCATGGTGACAGTGCCCACGGTGATAGTGCTCACAGTGACAGTTCTTACGGTGACAGTTCCCATGGTGACAGTGCTCACGGTGACAGTGCCCACGGTGACCGTGCCCACGGTGACAGTGCCTATGGTGACAGTACCAATGGTGATAGTGCTCACGGTGACAGTGCCCACGGTGACAGTGCCCACGGTGACAGTGCTCACGGTGACAGTGCCCATGGTGACAGTGCCCATGGTGGCAGTGCCCATGGTGGCAGTGCCCATGGTGATAGTGCCCATGGTGACAGTGCCCATGGTAACATTGCTCACGGTGACAGTGCTCATGGTGACAGTGCTCACGGTGACAGTGCCTATGGTGACAGTGCTCACGGTGACAGTGCCCATGATGATAGTGCTCACGGTGACAGTGCCCATGGTGACAGTGCTCACGGTGACAGTGCTCATGGTGATAGTGCCCATGGTGATAATGCTCATGGTGACAGTGCCCATGGTGATAGTGCTCTTGGTGACAGTGCCCATGGTGAAAGTGCTCACGGTGACAGTGCCCATGGTGATAGTGTTCACGGTGACAGTGCTCATGGTGGCAGTGCCCATGGTGAAAGTGCCCATGGTGACAGTGCTCACGGTGACACTGCCCATGGTGATAGTGCTCACGGTGACAGTGCCCATGGTGACAGTGCCCATGTTGACACTGCCTATGGTGACAGTGCTCACAGTGACAGTGCCTATGGTGACAGTGCTCATGGTGACAGTGGCCATGGTGATAGTGCTCACAGTGACAGTGCCCATGGTGATAGTGCCTATGGTGATAGTGCCCATGGTGACAGTGCCCATGGTGATAGTGTTCATGGTGACAGTGCTCATGGTGGCAGTGCCCATGGTGACAGTGCCCACGGTGGCAGTGCCCACGGTGACAGTGCCCACGGTGATAGTGCTCACGATTACCGTACTCACGGTGACAGTGCCCATGGTGATAGTGCCCATGGTGATAGTGCTCATGGTGACAGTGCCCATGGTGATAGTGCTCTTGGTGACAGTGCCCATGGTGAAAGTGCTCACGGTGACAGTGCCCATGGTGATAGTGTTCACGGTGACAGTGCTCATGGCGGCAGTGCCCACGGTGACAGTGCCCACGGTGGCAGTGCCCACAGTGACAGTGCCCACGGTGACAGTGCCCACGGTGATAGTGCTCACGGTGACCGTACTCACGGTGACAGTTCCCATGGTGATAGTGCCCAAGGTGAAAGTGCTCATGGTGACAGTGCCCATGGTGACAGTGCTCACGGTGACACTGCCCATGGTGATAGTGCTCACGGTGACAGTGCCCATGGTGACAGTGCCCATGGTGACAGTGCCTATGGTGACAGTGCCATGGTGATACTGCTCAAGGAGACAGTGCTCACGGTGACAGTGCCCATGGTGATAGTGCCCATGGTGAAAGTGCTCATGGTGACAGTGCTCATGGTGATAGTGCTCATGGTGACAGTGCCCATGGTGACAGTGCTCACGGTGACAGTTCCCATGGTGATAGTGCCCATGGTGAAAGTGCTCATGGTGACAGTGCCCATGGTGATAGTGCTCATGGTGACAGTGCCCATGGTGACAGTGCCCACGGTGACAGTGCCCATGGTGACAGTGCCCACGGTGATAGTGCTCACAGTGACAGTTTTTACGGTGACAGTTCCCATGGTGACAGTGCTCACGGTGACAGTTCCCATGGTGACAGTGCCCATGGTGATAGTGCTCACGGTGACAGTGCCCATGGTGATAGTGCCTATGGTGATAGTGCTCATGGTGACAGTGCCCATGGTGATAGTGCTCACGGGGACAGTGCCCACGGTGACCGTGCCCACGGTGACAGTGCCTATGGTGACAGTGCCCATGGTGATACTGCTCAAGGTGACAGTGCTCACGGTGACAGTGCCGACGGTGATAGTGCCCAAGGTGAGAGTGCTCATGGTGACAGTACCCATGGTGATAGTGCTCACGGTGACAGTGCTCATGGTGGCAGTGCCCATGGTGACAGTGCCCACGGTGGCAGTGCCCACTGTGACAGTGCCCACGGTGACAGTGCCCACGGTGATAGTGCTCACGGTGACCGTACTCATGGTGACAGTTCCCATGGTGATAATGCCCAAGGTGAAAGTGCTCATGGTGACAGTGCCCATGGTGATAGTGCTCATGGTGAAAGTGCCCATGGTGACAGTGCTCACGGTGACACTGCCCATGGTGATAGTGCTCACGGTGACAGTGCCCATGGTGACAGTGCCCATGGTGACAGTGCCTATGGTGACAGTGCTCACGGTGACAGTGCTCATGGTGACAGTGCTCACAGTGACAGTGCCTATGGTGACAGTGCTCATGGTGACAGTGGCCATGGTGATAGTGCTCACAGTGACAGTGCCCATGGCGATAGTGCCTATGGTGATAGTGCTCATGGTGACAGTGCCCATGGTGATAGTGTTCACGGTGACAGTGCTCATGGTGGCAGTGCCCATGGTGACAGTGCCCACGGTGGCAGTGCCCACGGTGGCAGTGCCCACGGTGACAGTGCCCACGGTGATAGTGCTCACGGTGACCGTACTCACGGTGACAGTGCCCATGGTGATAGTGCCTATGGTGATAGTGCTCATGGTGACAGTGCCCATGGTGATAGTGCTCTTGGTGACAGTGCCCATGGTGAAAGTGCTCACGGTGACAGTGCCCATGGTGATAGTGTTCACGGTGACAGTGCTCATGGTGGCAGTGCCCATGGTGACAGTGCCCACGGTGGCAGTGCCCACGGTGACAGTGCCCAGGGTGACAGTGCCCACGGTGATAGTGCTCACGGTGACCATACTCACGGTGACAGTTCCCATGGTGATAGTGCCCAAGGTGAAAGTGCTCATGGTGACAGTGCCCATGGTGATAGTGCTCATGGTGACAGTGCCCATGGTGACAGTGCTCACGGTCACACTGCCCATGGTGATAGTGCTCACGGTGACAGTGCCCATGGTGACAGTGCCCATGGTGACAGTGCCTATGGTGACAGTGCCCATGGTGATACTGCTCAAGGTGACAGTGCTCACGGTGACAGTGCCCATGGTGATAGTGCCCATGGTGAAAGTGCTCATGGTGACAGTGCCCATGGTGATAGTGCTCATGGTGACAGTGCCCATGGTGACAGTGCTCACGGTGACACTGCCCATGGTGTTAGTGCTCACGGTGACAGTGCCCATGGTGAAAGTGCTCACGGTGACAGTGCCCATGGTGATAGTGTTCACGGTGACAGTGCTCATGGTGGCAGTGCCCATGGTGACAGTGCCCACGGTGGCAGTGCCCACGGTGACCGTGCCCACGGTGACAGTGCCCACGGTGATAGTGCTCACGGTGACCGTACTCACGGTGACAGTTCCCATGGAGATAGTGCCCATGGTGAAAGTGGTCATGGTGACAGTGCCCATGGTGACATTGCCCACGGTGACAGTGCCCATGGTGACAGTGCCCACGGTGATAGTGCTCACGGTGACAGTGCCCATGGTGATAGTGCTCACAGTGACAGTTCTTACGGTGACAGTTCCCATGGTGACAGTGCTCACGGTGACAGTTCCCATGGTGACAGTGCCCATGGTGATAGTGCTCACGGTGACAGTGCCTGTGGTGATAGTGACTATGGTGATAGTGCTCATGGTGACAGTGCCCAGGGTGACAGTGCCTATGGTGACAGTGCCCATGGTGATAATGCTCAAGGTGACAGTGCTCACGGTGACAGTGCCCACGGTGATAGTGCCCACGGTGACAGTGCTCATGGTGACAGTACCCATGGTGATAGTGCTCACGGTGACAGTGCCCACGGTGACAGTGCCCATGGTGATAGTACTCACGGTGACAGTGCCCATGGTGACAGTGCCTATGGTGACAATGCCCATGGTGGCAGTGCCCATGGTGGCACTGCCCACGGTGATAGTGCCCATGGTGACAGTGCCCATGGTGACATTGCTCACGGTGACAGTGCTCATGGTGACAGTGCTCACAGTGACAGTGCCTATGGTGACAGTGCTCACGGTGACAGTGCCCATGATGATAGTGCTCACGGTGACCGTGCTCACCGTGACAGTTCCCATGGTGATAGTGCCCACGGTGACAGTGCCCACGGTGACAGTGCCCATGGTGACAGTGCCCACGGTGAGAGTGCTCACAGTGACAGTGCTCACGGTGACAGTACCCATGGTGACAGTGCTCACGGTGACAATTCCCATGGTGACAGTGCCCATGGTGATAGTGTCTATGGTGATAGTGCTCATGGTGACAGTGCCCATGGTGATAGTGCTCACGGTGACAGTGCTCATGGTGACAGTGCTCACAGTGACAGTGCCTATGGTGACAGTGCTCATGGTGACAGTGGCCATGGTGATAGTGCTCACAGTGACAGTGCCCATGGTGATAGTGCCTATGGTGATAGTGCTCATGGTGACCGTGCCCATGGTGATAGTGTTCACGGTGACAGTGCTCATGGTGGCAGTGCCCATGGTGACAGTGCCCACGGTGGCAGTGCCCACGGTGACATTGCCCACGGTGATAGTGCTCACAGTGACCGTACTCACGGTGACAGTGCCCATGGTGATAGTGCCTATGGTGATAGTGCTCATGGTGACAGTCCCCATGGTGATAGTGCTCTTGGTGACAGTGCCCATGGTGAAAGTGCTCACGGTGACAGTGCCCATGGTGATAGTGTTCACGGTGACAGTGCTCATGGTGGCAGTGCCCATGGTGACAGTGCCCACGGTGGCAGTGCCCACGGTGACAGTGCCCACGGTGACAGTTCCCATGGTGATAGTGCCCATGGTGAAAGTGGTCATGGTGACAGTGCCCATGGTGACAGTGCCCATGGTGACAGTGCCCATGGTGACAGTGCCCACGGTGATAGTGCTCACGGTGACAGTTCCCATGGTGACAGTGCCTATGGTGATAGTGCTCATGGTGACAGTGCCCATGGTGACAGTGCTCACGGTGACAGTTCCCATGGTGATAGTGCCCATGGTGAAAGTGCTCATGGTGACAGTGCCCAGGGTGATAATGCTCATGGTGACAGTGCCCATGGTGACAGTGCCCACAGTGACAGTGCCCATGGTGACCTTGCCCACGGTGATAGTGCTCACAGTGACAGTGCTCACGGTGACAGTACCCATGGTGACAGTGCTCACGGTGACAATTCCCATGGTGACAGTGCCCATGGTGATAGTGCTCACGGTGACAGTGCCTATGGTGATAGTGACTATGGTGATAGTGCTCATGGTGACAGTGCCCATGGTGATAGTGCTCACGGTGACAGTGCCCACGGTGACCGTGCCCACGGTGACAGTGCCTATGGTGACAGTGCCCATGGTGATACTGCTCAAGGTGACAGTGCTCACGGTGACAGTGCCCACGGTGATAGTGCCCACGGTGACAGTGCTCATGGTGACAGTACCCATGGTGATAGTGCTCACGGTGACAGTGCCCACGGTGACAGTGCCCATGGTGACAGTGCTCACGGTGACAGTGGCCATGGTGATAGTGCACACGGTGACCGTGCTCACCGTGACAGTTCCCATGGTGATAGTGCCCACGGTGACAGTGCCCACGGTGACAGTGCCCATGGTGACAGTGCCCACGGTGATAGTGCTCACAGTGACAGTGCTCACGGTGACAGTACCCATGGTGACAGTGCTCACGGTGACAATTCCCATGGTGACAGTGCCCATGGTGATAGTGCTCATGGTGACAGTGCCCATGGTGATAGTGCCTATGGTGATAGTGCTCATGGTGACAGTGCCCATGGTGATAGTGCTCACGGTGACAGTGCCCATGGTGATAGTGTTCACGGTGACAGTGCTCATGGTGGCAGTGCCCATGGTGACAGTGCCCATGGTGGCAGTGCCCACGGTGACAGTGCCCACGGTGACAGTGCCCACGGTGATAGTGCTCACGGTGACCGTACTCACGGTGACAGTTCCCATGGGGATAGTGCCCATGGTGAGAGTGCTCATGGTGACAGTGCCCATGGTGATAGTGCTCATGGTGACAGTGCCCATGGTGACAGTGCTCACGGTGACACTGCCCATGGTGATAGTGCTCACGGTGACAGTGACCATGGTGACAGTGCCCATGGTGGCAGTGCCCACGGTGATAGTGCCCATGGTGACAGTGCCCATGGTGACATTGCTCACGGTGACAGTGCTCATGGTGACAGTGCTCACAGTGACAGTGCCTATGGTGACAGTGCTCATGGTGACAGTGGCCATGGTGATAGTGCTCACAGTGACAGTGCCCATGGTGATAGTGCCTATGGTGATAGTGCTCATGGTGACCGTGCCCATGGTGATAGTGTTCACAGTGACAGTGCGCATGGTGGCAGTGCCCATGGTGACAGTGCCCACGGTGGCAGTGCCCACGGTGACAGTGCCCACGGTGATAGTGCTCACAGTGACCGTACTCACGGTGACAGTGCCCATGGTGATAGTGCCTATGGTGATAGTGGTCATGGTGACAGTCCCCATGGTGATAGTGCTCTTGGTGACAGTGCCCATGGTGAAAGTGCTCACGGTGACAGTGCCCATGGTGATAGTGTTCACGGTGACAGTGCTCATGGTGGCAGGGCCCATGGTGACAGTGCCCACGGTGGCAGTGCCCACGGTGACAGTGCCCACGGTGACAGTTCCCATGGTGATAGTGCCCATGGTGAAAGTGGTCATGGTGACAGTGCCCATGGTGACAGTGCCCATGGTGACAGTGCCCACGGTGATAGTGCTCACGGTGACAGTTCCCATGGTGACAGTGCCTATGGTGATAGTGCTCATGGTGACAGTGCCCATGGTGACAGTGCTCACGGTGACAGTTCCCATGGTGATAGTGCCCATGGTGAAAGTGCTCATGGTGACAGTGCCCATGGTGATAGTGCTCATGGTGACAGTGCCCATGGTGACAGTGCCCACGGTGACAGTGCCCATGGTGACAGTGCCCACGGTGATAGTGCTCACAGTGACAGTTCCTACGGTGACAGTTCCCATGGTGACAGTGCTCACGGTGACAGTTCCCATGGTGACAGTGCCCATGGTGATAGTGCTCACGGTGACAGTGCCTATGGTGATAGTGACTATGGTGATAGTGCTCATGGTGACAGTGCCCATGGTGATAGTGCTCACGGTGACAGTGCCCACGGTGACCGTGCCCACGGTGACAGTGCCTATGGTGACAGTGCCCATGGTGATAATGCTCAAGGTGACAGTGCTCACGGTGACAGTGCCCACGGTGATAGTGCCCACGGTGACAGTGCTCATGGTGACAGTACCCATGGTGATAGTGCTCACGGTGACAGTGCCCACGGTGACAGTGCCCATGGTGACAGTGCCCATGGTGACAGTGCCTATGGTGACAGTGCTCACGGTGACAGTGCCTATGGTGACAGTGCCATGGTGATACTGCTCAAGGTGACAGTGCTCACGGTGACAGTGCCCATGGTGATAGTGCCCATGGTGAAAGTGCTCATGGTGACAGTGCCCATGGTGATAGTGCTCATGGTGACAGTGCCCATGGTGACAGTGCTCACGGTGACAGTTCCCATGGTGATAGTGCCCATGGTGAAAGTGCTCATGGTGACAGTGCCCATGGTGATAGTGCTCATGTTGACAGTGCCCATGGTGACAGTGCCCACGGTGACAGTGCCCATGGTGACAGTGCCCACGGTGATAGTGCTCACAGTGACATTTCTTACGGTGACAGTTCCCATGGTGACAGTGCTCACGGTGACAGTTCCCATGGTGACAGTGCCCATGGTGATAGTGCTCACGGTGACAGTGCCCATGGTGATAGTGCCTATGGTGATAGTGCTCATGGTGACAGTGCCCATGGTGATAGTGCTCACGGGGACAGTGCCCACGGTGACCGTGCCCACGGTGACAGTGCCTATGGTGACAGTGCCCATGGTGATACTGCTCAAGGTGACAGTGCTCACGGTGACAGTGCCCACGGTGATAGTGCCCACGGTGAGAGTGCTCATGGTGACAGTACCCATGGTGATAGTGCTCACGGTGACAGTGCCCATGGTGACAGTGCCCATGGTGATAGTGCTCACGGTGACAGTGCCCATGGTGACAGTGCCCATGGTGGCAGTGCCCATGGTGGCAGTGCCCATGGTGATACTGCTCAAGGTGACAGTGCTCACGGTGACAGTGCCCATGGTGATAGTGCCCATGGTGAAAGTGCTCATGGTGACAGTGCCCATGGTGATAGTGCTCATGGTGACAGTGCCCATGGTGACAGTGCTCACGGTGACACTGCCCATGGTGATAGTGCTAACGGTGACAGTGCCCATGGTGACAGTGCCCATGGTGACAGTGCCTATGGTGACAGTTCCCATGGTGATAGTGCCCATGGTGACAGTGCCCATGGTGACAGTGCCCATGGTGGCAGTGCCCACGGTGATAGTGCCCATGGTGACAGTGCCCATGGTGACATTGCTCACGGTGACAGTGCTCATGGTGACAGTGCTCACGGTGACAGTGCCTATTGTGACAGTGCTCATGGTGACAGTGGCTATGGTGATAGTGCTCACAGTGACAGTGCCCATGGTGACAGTGCCCATGGTGGCAGTGCCCACGGTGACAGTGCCCACGGTGACAGTGCCCACGGTGATAGTGCTCACGGTGACCGTACTCACGGTGACAGTTCCCATGGGGATAGTGCCCATGGTGAGAGTGCTCATGGTGACAGTGCCCATGGTGATAGTGCTCATGGTGACAGTGCCCATGGTGACAGTGCTCACGGTGACACTGCCCATGGTGATAGTGCTCACGGTGACAGTGACCATGGTGACAGTGCCCATGGTGGCAGTGCCCACGGTGATAGTGCCCATGGTGACAGTGCCCATGGTGACATTGCTCACGGTGACAGTGCTCATGGTGACAGTGCTCACAGTGACAGTGCCTATGGTGACAGTGCTCATGGTGACAGTGGCCATGGTGATAGTGCTCACAGTGACAGTGCCCATGGTGACAGTGCCCATGGTGACATTGCTCACGGTGACAGTGCTCATGGTGACAGTGCCCACGGTGATAGTGCTCACAGTGACAGTGCTCACGGTGACAGTACCCATGGTGACAGTGCTCACGGTGACAATTCCCCTGGTGACAGTGCCCATGGTGATAGTGCTCATGGTGACCGTGCCCATGGTGATAGTGTTCACAGTGACAGTGCGCATGGTGGCAGTGCCCATGGTGACAGTGCCCACGGTGGCAGTGCCCACGGTGACAGTGCCCACGGTGATAGTGCTCACAGTGACTGTACTCACGGTGACAGTGCCCATGGTGATAGTGCCTATGGTGATAGTGGTCATGGTGACAGTCCCCATGGTGATAGTGCTCTTGGTGACAGTGCCCATGGTGAAAGTGCTCACGGTGACAGTGCCCATGGTGATAGTGTTCATGGTGACAGTGCTCATGGTGGCAGTGCCCATGGTGACAGTGCCCACGGTGGCAGTGCCCACGGTGACAGTGCCCACGGTGACAGTTCCCATGGTGATAGTGCCCATGGTGAAAGTGGTCATGGTGACAGTGCCCATGGTGACAGTGCCCATGGTGACAGTGCCCACGGTGATAGTGCTCACGGTGACAGTTCCCATGGTGACAGTGCCTATGGTGATAGTGCTCATGGTGACAGTGCCCATGGTGACAGTGCTCACGGTGACAGTTCCCATGGTGATAGTGCCCATGGTGAAAGTGCTCATGGTGACAGTGCCCATGGTGATAGTGCTCATGGTGACAGTGCCCATGGTGACAGTGCCCACGGTGACAGTGCCCATGGTGACAGTGCCCACGGTGATAGTGCTCACAGTGACAGTTCCTACGGTGACAGTTCCCATGGTGACAGTGCTCACGGTGACAGTTCCCATGGTGACAGTGCCCATGGTGATAGTGCTCACGGTGACAGTGCCTATGGTGATAGTGACTATGGTGATAGTGCTCATGGTGACAGTGCCCACGGTGACCGTGCCCACGGTGACAGTGCCTATGGTGACAGTGCCCATGGTGATACTGCTCAAGGTGACAGTGCTCACGGTGACAGTGCCCACGGTGATAGTGCCCACGGTGACAGTGCTCATGGTGACAGTACCCATGGTGATAGTGCTCACGGTGACAGTGCCCACGGTGACAGTGCCCATGGTGACAGTGCCCATGGTGACAGTGCCTATGGTGACAGTGCTCACGGTGACAGTGCCTATGGTGACAGTGCCATGGTGATACTGCTCAAGGTGACAGTGCTCACGGTGACAGTGCCCATGGTGATAGTGCCCATGGTGAAAGTGCTCATGGTGACAGTGCCCATGGTGATAGTGCTCATGGTGACAGTGCCCATGGTGACAGTGCTCACGGTGACAGTTCCCATGGTGATAGTGCCCATGGTGAAAGTGCTCATGGTGACAGTGCCCATGGTGATAGTGCTCATGGTGACAGTGCCCATGGTGACAGTGCCCACGGTGACAGTGCCCATGGTGACAGTGCCCACGGTGATAGTGCTCACAGTGACATTTCTTACGGTGACAGTTCCCATGGTGACAGTGCTCACGGTGACAGTTCCCATGGTGACAGTGCCCATGGTGATAGTGCTCACGGTGACAGTGCCCATGGTGATAGTGCCTATGGTGATAGTGCTCATGGTGACAGTGCCCATGGTGATAGTGCTCACGGGGACAGTGCCCACGGTGACCGTGCCCACGGTGACAGTGCCTATGGTGACAGTGCCCATGGTGATACTGCTCAAGGTGACAGTGCTCACGGTGACAGTGCCCACGGTGATAGTGCCCACGGTGAGAGTGCTCATGGTGACAGTACCCATGGTGATAGTGCTCACGGTGACAGTGCCCATGGTGACAGTGCCCATGGTGATAGTGCTCACGGTGACAGTGCCCATGGTGATAGTGCTCACGGTGACAGTGCCCATGGTGACAGTGCCCATGGTGATACTGCTCAAGGTGACAGTGCTCACGGTGACAGTGCCCATGGTGATAGTGCCCATGGTGAAAGTGCTCATGGTGACAGTGCCCATGGTGACAGTGCTCACGGTGACACTGCCCATGGTGATAGTGCTCACGGTGACAGTGCCCATGGTGACAGTGCCCATGGTGACAGTGCCTATGGTGACAGTTCCCATGGTGATAGTGCCCATGGTGACAGTGCCCATGGTGACAGTGCCCATGGTGGCAGTGCCCACGGTGATAGTGCCCATGGTGACAGTGCCCATGGTGACATTGCTCACGGTGACAATGCTCATGGTGACAGTGCTCACGGTGACAGTGCCTATTGTGACAGTGCTCATGGTGACAGTGTCTATGGTGATAGTGCTCACAGTGACAGTGCCCATGGTGATAGTGCCTATGGTGATAGTGCTCATGGTGACAGTGCCCATGGTGATAGTGCCCATGGTGGCAGTGCCCATGGTGGCAGTGCACACGGTGATAGTGCCCATGGTGACAGTGCCCATGGTGACATTGCTCACGGTGACAGTGCTCATGGTGACAGTGCTCACAGTGACAGTGCCTATGGTGACAGTGCCCATGGTGATACTGCTCAAGGTGACAGTGCTCACGGTGCCAGTGCCCACGGTGATAGTGCCTACGGTGAGAGTGCTCATGGTGACAGTACCCATGGTGATAGTGCTCACGGTGACAGTGCCCATGGTGACAGTGCCCATGGTGATAGTGCTCACGGTGACAGTGCCCATGGTGACAGTGCCCATGGTGGCAGTGCCCATGGTGGCAGTGCCCATGGTGATACTGCTCAAGGTGACAGTGCTCACGGTGACAGTGCCCATGGTGATAGTGCCCATGGTGAAAGTGCTCATGGTGACAGTGCCCATGGTGACAGTGCTCACGGTGACACTGCCCATGGTGATAGTGCTCACGGTGACAGTGCCCATGGTGACAGTGCCCATGGTGACAGTGCCTATGGTGACAGTTCCCATGGTGATAGTGCCCATGGTGACAGTGCCCATGGTGACAGTGCCCATGGTGGCAGTGCCCACGGTGATAGTGCCCATGGTGACAGTGCCCATGGTGACATTGCTCACGGTGACAATGCTCATGGTGACAGTGCTCACGGTGACAGTGCCTATTGTGACAGTGCTCATGGTGACAGTGTCTATGGTGATAGTGCTCACAGTGACAGTGCCCATGGTGATAGTGCCTATGGTGATAGTGCTCATGGTGACAGTGCCCATGGTGATAGTGCCCATGGTGGCAGTGCCCATGGTGGCAGTGCACACGGTGATAGTGCCCATGGTGACAGTGCCCATGGTGACATTGCTCACGGTGACAGTGCTCATGGTGACAGTGCTCACAGTGACAGTGCCTATGGTGACAGTGCCCATGGTGATACTGCTCAAGGTGACAGTGCTCACGGTGCCAGTGCCCACGGTGATAGTGCCTACGGTGACAGTGCTCATGGTGACAGTACCCATGGTGACAGTGCTCACGGTGACAGTGCCCACGGTGACAGTGCCCATGGTGATAGTGCTCACGGTGACAGTGCCCATGGTGACAGTGCCCATGGTGACAGTGCCCACGGTGATAGTGCTCACAGTGACATTTCTTACGGTGACAGTTCCCATGGTGACAGTGCTCACGGTGACAGTTCCCATGGTGACAGTGCCCATGGTGATAGTGCTCACGGTGACAGTGCCCATGGTGATAGTGCCTATGGTGATAGTGCTCATGGTGACAGTGCCCATGGTGATAGTGCTCACGGGGACAGTGCCCACGGTGACCGTGCCCACGGTGACAGTGCCTATGGTGACAGTGCCCATGGTGATACTGCTCAAGGTGACAGTGCTCACGGTGACAGTGCCCACGGTGATAGTGCCCACGGTGAGAGTGCTCATGGTGACAGTACCCATGGTGATAGTGCTCACGGTGACAGTGCCCATGGTGACAGTGCCCATGTTGATAGTGCTCACGGTGACAGTGCCCATGGTGACAGTGCCCATGGTGGCAGTGCCCATGGTGGCAGTGCCCATGGTGATACTGCTCAAGGTGACAGTGCTCACGGTGACAGTGCCCATGGTGATAGTGCCCATGGTGAAAGTGCTCATGGTGACAGTGCCCATGGTGATAGTGCTCATGGTGACAGTGCCCATGGTGACAGTGCTCACGGTGACACTGCCCATGGTGATAGTGCTCACGGTGACAGTGCCCATGGTGACAGTGCCCATGGTGACAGTGCCTATGGTGACAGTTCCCATGGTGATAGTGCCCATGGTGACAGTGCCCATGGTGGCAGTGCCCACGGTGATAGTGCCCATGGTGACAGTGCCCATGGTGACATTGCTCACGGTGACAGTGCTCATGGTGACAGTGCTCACAGTGACAGTGCCTATGGTGACAGTGCCCATGGTGATACTGCTCAAGGTGACAGTGCTCACGGTGACAGTGCCCACGGTGATAGTGCCTACGGTGACAGTGCTCATGGTGACAGTACCCATGGTGATAGTGCTCACGGTGACAGTGCCCACGGTGACAGTGCCCATGGTGATAGTGCTCACGGTGACAGTGCCCATGGTGACAGTGCCCATGGTGACAGTGCCCATGGTGGCAGTGCCCATGGTGATAGTGCTCATGGTGACAGTGCCCATGGTGACGGTGCCCATGGTGGCAGTGCCCATGGTGACAGTGCCCATGGTGACAGTGCCTATGGTGACAGTGCCCATGGTGATACTGCTCAATGTGACAGTGCTCACGGTGACAGTGCCCACGGTGACAGTGCCCACGGTGACAGTGCCCATGGTGATACTGCTCAAGGTGACAGTGCTCACGGTGACAGTGCCCATGGTGATAGTGCCCACGGTGACAGTGCCCATGGTGACAGTACCCCTGGTGATAGTGCTCACGGTGACAGTGCCCACGGTGACAGTGCCCACGGTGATAGTGCTCATGGTGATAGTGCTCATGGTGACAGTGCCCATGGTGACGGTGCCCATGGTGGCAGTGCCCATGGTGGCAGTGCCCACGGTGATAGTGCTCATGGTGACAGTGCCCATGGTGACATTGCTCACGGTGACACTACCCATGGTGACAGTGCTCATGGTGATAGTGCTCATGGTGACAGTACTCATGGTGGCAGTGCTCACGGTGACAGTGCCCATGGTGACAGTGCTCACGGTGACAGTGCCCATGGTGACAGTGCTCACGGTGACAGTACCCATGGTTATAGTGCTCACGGTGATATTACCCTTGGTGACAGTGCCCATGGTGACAGTTCCCATGGTGATAGTGCCCATGGTGACAGTGCCCATGGTGACAGTTCCCACGGTGACAGTGCCCATGGTGACAGTGCCCATGGTGATAGTGCTCACGGTGATAGTGCTCACAGTGACAGTGCCCATGGTGACAGTGCTCACGGTGACAGTGCCCATAGTGATAGTGCCCATGGTGATAGTGCCCATGGTGATGGTGCTTACGGTGACAGTGCCCATGGTGATAGTGCTCATGGTGACAGTGGCCTTGGTGACAGTGCTCATGGTGATAGTGCCCACGGTGACAATGTTCATGGTGACAGTGTTCATGTTGACAGTGCTCATGGTGTCATAGCCCATGGTGATAGTGCCCATGGTGATAGTGCTCATGGTGACAGTACCCATGGTGATAGTGCCCATGGTGACTGTTCCCATGGTGACAGCGCCCATGGTGACAGTGCCAATGGTTGATGTTCGTGCCATTTGATGAGATGGGAACCACGTTAGTAAGAATTGGTTTCCAGTACATTTGTGTCATCACTATCTTCCTGTTCCCTCTGTTAGGAGTTTCCTTTGATCTCTGCCTTTTCCTCACTGATCACAGCCAACCATTGATCCTTCTCTGCTCTAATTCCCCAGAGAATTATCATCTGACTATATCATTTGACTATTTGGTATATCTAATTTGGGTAAGCTCTACCAACCATTTGGGGCACTGGAGAGGTTTTTGCTTTGGGGATCATGGACATTTGATTCCTTCTTTTCCATCCAGTTATGACTATCGAGGAGAGAGCTAGAACTTGGGGTTAGAGAGAGTATCTATCCATAGGCCTAGGATGATCTGACTCAAGTAGAGATAATTCTTGGTTTGCTCTGATAATGCCCTTTACCACCATTCTCAAAAACCCAGCCAACCTTTGTATTTTTCTTTCCTATATCTGTACAATACACTTACTTCCGAAACACACACATACACCTATCATACTCTATTACCTCCTTTCTTATTTTTCCTTACTTTCCAGAATGTGTCCTTCACTCCGTGATCCCTGGATCTTTGCTAAAGTTCTTTAACAAGAGTACCACCACTCTCCCCACTTCCACGTATTGAATTCTATTCATCCTTTCCACATGAACTTTGATCGTAGTTGCTCTAAGAATCCTTGCAGATCTCCCCATCATAATTAACCTTCATTCTATAGTAATTTGTTTACATATCTCTTGGAGCACTTATCTCAATGTTCTCAGTCATTTGTGTGTGGGCTATGTAGTCTGATAGTTTGGGACCTAATAGAGGACAACAGCCAAGTCAAACATATCTGTACATTTGAGAACTAGCCCTTTGATACAGCCATGATTGGCATTCAATCAAATAGTGTGAAATTTAAATGACTATCTCCCAAATGACAGTAAAAGCACATATTAAGTGTTCACTATTTTTTTATTAAGTGAAATTTCACTTTTATCCTTATCATCTTGGAAAATTTATTATTTTATTTTCTAACTCAATATATTATTGCCCCGGAAAATGGCAAATGTAATGCATTGACTTCTTCCCTTGGAAGAGGCTACATTGTGCTGTAGTAAATACTGATGAGTGTAAATATCTGTAATAAACAAGGATAAATGGTACTGCTTGGAATCAAGTCCACAACTTTGGTTGTCTAAAGTAAGCAACAGGAAAAAGGATATGGCAGGGAATAAAACTATATGTGCTCTTCATCTAACACACGTAATCCCTCTCAGAGTCGCTATTTTTCCTACTTAACAACAATTAAACAACACAGAAAAGTGTGTGTGTGTGTGTGTGTGTGTGTGTGTGTGTGGTGTTGGCACAAGGCTTAGACTAGAATGCTAAGTTCCCTGTCGCCATTAACATGCTATTTTAATCTTATTCATGGAAAGTAGGGTTCTGCATCTTGTCTCACTTCAGTATCTGCTTTGTGACATTAACAATTCCAATAACATTGAATCTCTGAGGCAAAGTTTTTATTTAACATTTTATAATCATCTCCTGCAGTTGGTGTCTTCTCATATCCATACACTTTCTGAGTTGCCAATAAATACTAAATGCCTAGGAGTAAGGACATGTCAAAATCTGTTTGGAATGTAAATAGCACAAACATAGTGATGTCAACTTGACATAATGCACTAGCTATGATTGCCCCTCATTTTTCAACAAATTCAAATATTTGTTTCTTCTCACTCTCTTATTTTGGTAGCATCCCATATCAAAAGGTTTTAAAACATCTAAAAGTGCTGGGTAGGAGGACTGGATTACTCTGAGAAGCCCATCCAAATAAGAATCCACTTTCCTTACCCATGACGAGCTGGTGAATACAGGTAGTTCACATTCGTGTGGAAGGAAAAGGCTCTTTGAACTTTATTTCACATGGCCTCCCTGCTCCATGTGTGAAGTGATTTAATACCACTGCAGCAGGCAAACAAACACAGCATCTTCAGTTGTTACAAATTGATCATCCAACAGATTTTGATAAATCACTATAACCTATGTGTCATGGAAATACTGAATGCTGAATATGTTTAAGCTACTACATAATTCACTGAAATATATCTGGTATGCTAATGCTAATATGAATTTTGAATTAGCTCTAATGAAAGAACAATTATTTGTTCTTTTTCATCTTTTGCAACTTGTCTCCATGTGATGCATTGTCAAAGTAAACCTTGCAAGACAAAGAGTGTAGAAGACTGCCTAGTTTTCTTCATTTTAAGAAACAAAATAATTTAGAAAATATTTAAGCCCATAGCACTTAGATAATCAAGGTTATGTCAAGCAATTAAGTACCATTTAGAATTTAAGCCACTAGTAAACATCTTTAGTGTCACTATAGTGATGCCCATACCCTAGGCTCTCAGATAATGGTGACAATTTAGGAAAGATGGCACTTACAGGAGCCTTGCATTGTCCATTTTTGAATGGGTAAATTTAATGGGAAAAATTAATGTAACGTCAAAAGTGCTGTGTAAGAAGGTAGGTCATTGTTTTCCTGAAAAACACTAAGGTAGTTATGATTGGGATTTTTAAATAAAATCCTAACATAATCTCTGGCACTTTGAATGTCATGAAACTGCCTTAACAGAAAGAAAGTGGATGGAGAAACTTGTGGGAAATGGCAGATGTATGATCAATCTTTTTTTAAAAATTTTTATTTTATATTGGAGTAGGGTTGATTTATAATGTTGTGTTAGTTTCAGGTATACAGCAAAGTGATTCAGTTATACATACACATATATCTATTCTTTTTCAGATTCTTTTCCCATATAGGTTATTACAGAATATTGAGTAGAGTTCCCTGTGCTATACAATAGGTCCTTGTTGATTATCTATTTTATGTAGAGTAGTGTGTATATATTAATCCCGACCTCCTAATTTATCCCTCCCCCCCACCTTTCCCCTTTGGTAACCAAAAGTTTGTTTTCTAAGTCTGTGAGTCTGTTTCTGTTTTGTAAATAAGTTCACTTGTATCATGTTTTAGATTCCACATATAAGTGATATCATATGATATTTGTCTTTCTCTGTCTGCCTTACTTAGTATAATAATCTCTAGGTCCATCCATGTTGCTGCAAATGGCATTATTTCATTCTTTTTTATGGCTGAGTAGTATTCCATTGTATACATGTACCACATCTTCTTCATCCATTCATCTGTCGATGGACATTTAGGTTGCTTCAATGTCTTGGCTATTGTAAACAGCGCTGCATCGAACATTGGGGTGCATGTATCCTTTCGAACCATGGTTTTCTCCAGATATATGCCCAGGAGCGGGATTACTGGATCATATGGTAGCTCTATTTTTAGTTTTTTAAGAAAGCTCCAACATTGTATAGAGGATATTTTACCATTATTTTGAAAAATGAGCCACATGGCACAGAGGGGAAATATATATTCTCATTTTTAGTTAAATAAAGCTGTAGGCTTGGGTTTGAATATATAGTTATGAACAATTTGGGCACCCTTGACTTAATTTGTAGTAGAACTAAGGAACTCCCTTCATCCAATATCAGTAATTTTCAGGATAGATAGCTGGGATATTGTCTATAGAATATAAGTTTGGTGAGTAAGTAGAGTACTAAAGAGATTAATTTCCCTGAAGCACTCCCATCTGTGATATACACTTTGGGATATAGGATGAAAATAAATAGATGGATGATAGATAGATAATCTCTAACACTTTGATAGATAGCCCAAGGGTTAGTTGTTTATCACTGATCCTTACAATCATCTCAGGATAGGCTTGAACAACAGTCTATATATACCTAGTGAAAAGACCCATGGTTTCCCGAAGATGTCTGTGGTTTCCCCTGACTTTGTATTCCTCCTTATTACTGAGTTGGTTCTGCTTCAAGACCATCTTACCATACCCCTTTTTCTGTCTTTGATCTATACTGGGACATCCCAGATGTGGAATTTAGTCCTGTAATTTCCACACAGAGCTTTTGTGTGATTTAGCAGATTTTCCTAGACATCTGGGGAAGTCACAAGATGTTTCAATTGTAACAAAGCAAACAACCTAACATGGTGTATTTAAACATCGCTGTTCTTAAACGTCCTTTGGCCACTCTGTTTTGGGGTATAATGTAAGTGATTTTTTTTTTTTTTACTGACTTCAAGCCAGAGAAAGGTGACAAACAGGGACATTTGGTTTACTCCCCACCAGTTAAATAACAGTTACTCCTCATCAGTGGGGCAGAGCATGACAGGCCTCAGCAGCTCCCTATGTGAACACCAGAGCAAGCAATTCATAGTAACCTGCAACAGCTAGCTTTCTGAAAAGGATGTGATAATGCCTTTTACAGTTATTTCATAAGGGAAAATTGCTTTGATATACATGTTTTTAGATTACATTTGTTTTTCCAAGTGTGCAATCTTTTCATAAGTCATTGTATGTACGTGTATTTATATGTGTGTTTAGAAAACATAACCTGTTAAAACTGAAGCAAAACAATGTAAATAGCTCGTGAAGATAAGATTTAAGACTTAAGAGCAGGCATCTTTGCTTTTTTCCCTCTCCTTTGATGATTAGACTAGCTAGAAATTTTTCTGTTGTTGTGGTTTTCAATAAATAGCTCTTGCACTTATTTATTATTCAATTTTGTATTTTCATAGCCACTAATTTTGGCTTTTTTTAAACCTTATTATTTACTCATTCTCATCTTAGATATAGACTCCTTTTTTCTCACCTTAGTTAAATGCTTATTTATTTTCATCCAGTTTCTCTTAATTAATAAGAAAAACATTAAATTCCATCAATTTTAATATAAAGTATTTTCACATATTTTTAAATATTACATAATTGTAGCTTTCATTAACTCTGACATGTTTTCAATTGTATCTTTAAAACTCAGGAAGTTTTGTGTTGTTTATTTGCTTGAATCTTTATTAATTTCTATTTGTATTATATTGTGGTCAGATAATATGACCTATACAGTTTCTGAATTTAGGTATTTATTGAAGTGAGGTATTTTTCTAGCTTAATGTTGATCTTTTTTTATAAATGATCCATGAGGGTTTGGGAAAGAAGCTATATTTTCTATTTATTTGGCAGTGTTCTATGCAGCTATTAAATTAACCTTATTAACTTTATTTCTTGTATCTTCTATAATTTTTTTTTTTTGCCTAATTGGTCAGAAAATGACTGAGATAGATATGTTAAAGTCTTACACCATAGTTAGGTTTTCATCAATTTCTCATATTTTTGACATAATTTTGTCTTACATATTTCAGTGCAATCAAATTCAACTGTGTAAAAGATTCATGGTTTTTATCTTTTCATTAATATATTTGCTCATTCACTGCTTTGACATTGAATTCTAATTTTCCTTTTCACAATAATGTGACCCCTACTGTTTCAGGGCCTGTGCAGGAAAAAGGTAGTGACACAGAAGCAGAAGCTGAAAAACCCAGCTTTACTGAAGTAAGGAAGGATATGCAGGATTTCTTGACATTGAAATGCTATTATTTTATTCAGACAATTTATGTCAGGTCCCTGACATTGAAGCCCCCAGGGATGGGGGAAAGTAGAGATCTTAATAGTCTGAGGGAACCTAAGGAAAAGGCCAGGTTATTTGTAGGCCAACACACCCACTGTCAAAGTGTGGAGAAGACAGGTGTATTAGTCAGTTTTCTGGAGAAACAGAACCAAAAGGAGGTATATGTATATATACATATATATATATCATGGCTCATATGATTGTGGAGGCTGAGAAGTCCTGACATCTGCAGAGTGAGTTGGCAAGCTGGAGACCCTAGAAAAACAATGATGTAGATCTGTTCCAAGTCCAAATGCCTGAGAATCAGAAGAGTCAATGGTGTAGTTCCAATCAGAAGGTTGGCAGGCTTGAGAAACAAGGAGCGCCAATATTTCACTTTGAATCCAAGGCAGGAAACAGTAGATGTCCCAGTTCAATGGAAGTCACATAGGAAGAATTCTCACTTACTTGGGGGAGGGTTAGCCTTTTTGTTCTACTCAGACCTTTAACTGATTGGATGATGCCCACCCACATGAGGGAGGGCAATCTGCTTTACTCAGTTTATCAATTTAAATGTTGATTTTGTCCAAAAAACACCCTCATAGGCACACCCAGAAATAATATTTGACCAAATATCTGAGCACCCTATGGTCCATTCAAGTTGACACATGAAGTTAACACAATAGGTATAAGCAGGATAGCAGTAACTTCTAAAGGAACCCCTTCTGGTTCCCAGGAAATTGCAGTATATATGGGGTGAAACCTGAAAAGAAACAGAAATGTAGCGGTCATGTTACCCAAGAATTCAGAAGTTTAAGCAGTATCCAAATAATTAAGTCACAAAGATTAAGTTGTATAGATGATAACAGTCACAGCTCTTTATCAAAGCCTTTATCACTGCCCTTTATCACAACTTGGGGACTCAAAGTATAGTCTGTAGTTCACCATTGAGATTGTTGTAAGAATAGCCACGTCATGGTTTAATGTATCAGGAAGGAGAAGCTCTCCTTGGTTTTGCAGAGACTAAAAGCTGCACAGGTGGGGCTGGCAAATGCCACAACATAGGATACATGTAATGTGCTACTTTGCCATGTGCAGATTTTGCTTCTCCCCTCCCTTCCTTGTTTTTCTTTCTTTATTGTGCCAACTGAGTTACTTGAAGAATCCATAAGACAGCATCCATGTGGTCTTTTTTTAAAATGATAATGAGAATGATAAAATTGGGAAATGTAATATCAAAATATTTTGCAAATCCCAAAAAAGAAAAAAAAAAAAAAAGACAGCATCCAAAGTGTAGTGCCTCTTGCAAAGAAAGAACTCAAAACTTACTAGTTCTCTTTTTCTTCACTACTCTCCCTCCCTTCACTGGCCATCTAGCAGTGCCTCCTGTTATTCCCTGCCTCTTCATTCCCAGGCTAATGTGGTGAGAGATTGCAACAAGGGTATGATATATCTGAACTGAAATACATTTTCCTTTGGTGAACTCTTGCCATGACCTGAATTTTCTCAAACTACCCATTTAGCTGTATCTGTGTTTTAAATGTTATTTTCTTGAGGGAACTTACAACAATTTTCCCTGTTCTCTAGCAATCAACAGTATTTGTTCAGTGCACATGTATGAAGTACTCTGGGCCATATTTCATTGTAGATGCTGAGAATACAAAGATGAATAAATTGGATCCCTGCCAATAGGGAACTGGGTCTTGTGAAAGTTTAAAGACATTCCTTTCCAATATTGTCTTTGGAAGCCAGAATTTATTTTTAACAGTTGACATCACCAAAATCTTAGTTTTCCAGCTTCACTTAAAAGTTCTTACCAAATGAAATCATACATGACCATGGAAATCCTGAAAATGTACTTGAAAGTTTCAGAACAATCTTTCTTTCTCAAACAAGATTGTGAGCATTTCTTCAACTGGAGACTAATCCAGAATCCAAATTTTAGAGGCCCAGAATTTTAATTATTACAAACCAAAATGTGTTGCTCTCCCAATATTGTCTTTATCAAATCTTTTGGTACTTTTGCTTCCAAAATATTGGTAGTTTAATTATGAACTAAATTGAAACATTACAGATGTGGCCTTTCATGTTTAGAAATTCACTTTGGATTGGGAAATTTAAAGAAACATAGTTAGATATATTTAAGGAGAAGTCATGAATTACTGTTAATTTGCAACACATGCATGATATAACAATTCTCTTAAATAGCTGCCATATTTGTACTGTATGCCAAATACCATCCCGGGTGTACGTCATCCCATTGAATTATCACAGGTAGCCTGCCAGACATCCCAATTTTACAGATTGAACAGCTGTGAGGGAAATTTGTTCAAGCTGTGTCATTTTTCACTGAAGAAGTTATTTTATTCTGTATTGTCTCTTATGTAATGATGACCATATTATTGATATTGATATACTATATTCAAGGTAATGTCAAATTTTATGAGACATGTGGAAAAATGCTATTTGGATATAAGAGACTTTTTTCACTCTCATGGTGAGTGAAATAGCCACTGAGGAAATCTTATGGGGTCTTATGGGGCCCTGAAATATCTAAGCAGAGAAAACAAATGCTTGATAGAGTACTATAAGTGTATTTTTTTCCTGTGAATTACATAACAAGATTTAGCAGCTTGTTTAAATCTGAAAGACATTTGAAGCCATTTTCAACAACTGTAATGTGATCTTAAATACCTGTGATTCCTGTTGGTGACAAAGTCACAGCTACTCCATTTATAATGTAAGGAAAGACTGAATTTCAGTTAAAGTTTAATGAAAAGAAAGATGGAATTGTTCCTGTCTAAATTCATAAACACCAGGTAAAGAACCCCTACTCTAACAGAAGTCATTGCAATGAGGTGATATAAAGGAAGAATTGGGAAAGAAGGCAACTTTGGAGCCACTGAGGGTGTTGTAGCGGCCTGGGTGTATTATCAATACCTCGAGGAAGACACAGAAAAATGGCAGCTTGATGACATTGAGCTCATCCTTTTACAAATGCGTAAGTTCTTTCAAACATGGATAGCATCTGCATATTTTTTATATTTAGGGTTACTAGTTCTGAGATATTTGTAGACTTCATCTATTCTAATTGTCTTTTTAATTTACAGGATAGTACTATAATGAACTTCAACAACTTGTATGTATCTGATTCATACTATCAATATGAATTGAAAATATTAAACTGAACAATATAAATTCATTTTCATGAAGTTTGAAATTAGAGAATTAAAAAATTTAGTCTTCACATCCACATTTATATCTGGAAATGGAAGACCTCACACATCATTTAACATTTCATATACCTTTCCTATAAGTTCTCAGTCATGTTATTTAACATGCTGAGCAGCAGTGTTACTGGTGAAACTGAAATTTGCAACAGCTTATTTTTGTTGAAGACATAATTTCCACTACGCTTGATAGGTACTCCTTCGTAAACTTGCCATCTGTATGTTTTGATGCCTGTGATTTTATTTTTTCACTTAACAGCCTTTCACAGAGGCATTATTTATTTTAGTTGCATTAAAGAAAGTTTAAATTGCAGTCCCTTTTTCCAGTTCACCAAGTTTTCCATCACGCATCTCTTCTGTACACCAGTCATATTTCTTAAAATGGTTTGATTCTGAAGATGTCTTAAGCCATATTCTTTGAACACAGATTTAGTTTATTTCCATAGTAAAAGCTTATGCCCAGCCCCTTATAGCTTATCATTCTGTCATTCTCAACATGAGGCTTCTATCTTGTGGTCCATGATGGCTGCTCCAGGTCTGTATTCATCTCTTAGGGCTACCATAATAAATTACCACAAACTAGGTGGCTTAAACAATAGAAGTTTATCCTGTCACAGTTCTGGAGGCTGGAAGCCTGAAATCAAGGTGCAGCCACCCATCCTTCCTCTGAAGACTCTAGAGAAGAATCCTTTTTAGCCTCTTTATGGCTTCTGGTGGTTTTCAGCAATTTTTGGCATTTCCTGGCTTGCCACTTGAGCTACTCTGATCTCTGCCTCACTTGTAACATGGCCTTCTTCTTGTGTCTATATCCAAATTTCTCTCCTTTTATAAGGACACCAACCATTGGTTAGGGCTCACACAAGCTAGCATGACCTCATTTTAACTTGGTTACATCTTTAAAGACCCTATTTCCAAATAACGTCACATTCGCAGGTACCAGGGGTTAGAACTTAAATATTTCATTTAAAAAGTTTAAAAAAATATTTTAATGAGGTGAATGTCACATAACATAAAATGAACCATTTTAAAGTGAACAATTCAGTGGCATTTAGTACATTCAGGATGTGCAACCACTATCTCTGTTTAGTTCGAAAACATTTCCATCACTCCAAAGTAAAGCCCCTTACCCTTTAAGCAGTTTCTCCCAATTCCTCCTAGCCCCTGGCAACCACTAATCTGCATTCTGTTTCTATGGATTTATCTATTCTGGATATTTCATATAAATGGAATCACAAAGCATGTGATCTTTTGCATCTGGCGTGTTTCACTTAGCAAAATCTTTTCAAGGTTCATCTACCTATATAGCATGTATCAATACCTGCTTTTAATGGCTGAAAAATATCCATTGTACAGATATAGTTTTGTTTATTCATCTGATGGCTATCTGGGCTGTTTCTACTTCTTGGCTATTAAGGACAGTGCTGCTATGAACATACATGTAGATATAATTGAGTTTTCTGTTTTCAGTTCTTTTGAGTGGATTTCAGGGTCGTATGGTATATTCTATGTTTAACTTTTTGAGAAACTGCCAAACTGTTTTCCACAGCAGCTGAACCATTTTATATTCTCACCACCAGTGAACTAGGGGTCCCATTTCTCTCTGTCCTTGTCAGTATTGGTTATTTTCTGTTCTTTTTTATAGCCACCCTAGTGGGAATGAAGTAGTACTTCATTGTTCTGATTTGCATATCCTTGGCTATTAACTCAAATACTTGTGTCAGTTCTGAGTTGGTCTCCATATCATTTATTAACTTGAATTTCTATTTAGTGAGATTAAACATCATTTCAGATGGTTAATGGTCAGTTCTATATCTGTCTTGTAAATTTTCTGTCCATGTATTTTTCACATTTTTCTATCAGATTTGGGGTCTTTTGTCCCACCATTTTTTAAAGTCTTTATGTATTAGTGATATTAGCCTATTATTTAGGATATATGCTACAAATATTTTTCCAAGTTTGTCAGTTATCTCTGAGTTTGAGTTTGTTATGTTGTGTTATGCCTTAAATTTTTAAAGTAGTATAATATATCAATGTACCTTGCGTGAGTAAGCCACTAGTAACTTCCAGGAAGTTACCGGTCCATAAGAAACCTAGGAAAAACCCACTAAGGCAAAAGGACACGTGCTAAGGTGAAGAGCATAAACTAGGCAGCCCTCTATTAGAGTTAGGAACCTAGGCCAAAATCTGGAATGAGAGACCCTTTACCTAGTGAGCTAAATGGATAGGACTTATTCACAAACTGTCTTCCAAGAAGCTGGAAGTTTGTTGTATAGCTATTCATGAAAATGACCCCCCAGTGTCCCTCCTCACAAGAGTGAGATAGGCTCTGTTTCTCCAGGAGAAGAGGGAGGTAGTGTGTTCACAGTACCAGCAGTAAAATAAGGTGGGAAGTGTGTCTGGTGGCTGAGGAACCATACTGAGACGTGCTTTTCACAGAAGGCTCCCATGCCTCTGGTTAAGCCAAGCCCTTCCCTGGGTTTGTTCCTAAGTCTTACGTTGTAGTTTCCTGTAAGAAAACACCCAGTACAACTTCCAACATGGGCATATTTTCCTCTACTCACCTATAGTGGTAAAATCCAAGTCTCAGTATTACACCTCTGAGATGAACTCAATCCCCTAGATTTGAAACAAGATGAGGATACCCAGTAGAACCAGTTTATTCACTAAGAACTTTGATAACCTAAAGAGATTTCAGTCTGGAAATAGAAAACTGGGGAGAACTACGTGAACAGAGGGAAAAGGAGGTGGGACAGAAAAGTTCCCTGGTAGGAGCTGAGAAGTGTAAGTTCTTCAAGGTGTATAAAAGGGAGTCATAGAAGGGAAGTAGGGTGATTCAAATTTCCACTTAAATATGGCCACTTTGTCTTAGAGGGATTTTAGATAAGACATCCAAAATAATAGACAATGGTGAAGGGTGGGAGAGAACAGCATGAACCACTAGTGGAGGTGGCCAGTGGGGAAAGGCATGGGGGAAACATTCTCTCCCTGCCATGTGCACTACCAGAATGGAACCAGGGGAGATAAGAAGAGATGGCAAGTCGCTTTGGGATGCATCTTTAGAGGGTGCTAAAGAAACGCCCTCTCCATCCAACCAGAGCATTTTGGCTTCCCCGACACCTCAACCCCTCCACCACCAGCACCATGGAGGTGTTGGGAGCAGTGCTTTGAGATGTCTAGCCACCCCAGGGCTACCACTGGCTGGAGCAATGACTTGATGACCAAACAAAGGGTAAGGGTAATTGATCCTCTTTGACTTGGGAGGGGTATATATAGGAAAGATAGGAGCCCTGGGATAGATCACTGCTTGCCTTCAACATGGATGAGGTGTGTTGCAAATTGGAGGAACCTAGCACAGATACTGAACAGCCAACCACAAGCACAGAACAACCAGCCTCTAGCATGGAACAACCAACCAACCACATGTGTGAAACAACTAAGTGCAAGCTCAAAACAACCAGCCCCTAGCATGGAACAACCAACCACAAGTGGAGAACAACCAGCCACAAGCCCTCAAGAGGTGAAGGAGAGGATGATCCCCTGTCATTCCAAGTGCAGAGAAAGTGCCAAGGTCAGATGACCCTACCTATGTTCCTCCTCTTCCTTGCATCCCCCACCCCAGACGCCTACGCTGTCCGTGCCAGGCACAAACCCCCTCCTCAGCCTGCACTCCATGTGAAGCCCCCTCCGCACCCAGACTCCATCTTCTTCCCCCAAACTACTGCTGTGCTCCGTGCTCACCTGTTGCCCCCCGCCCCCCGCCCAGTGCGGAAGGTAGCCAGGTGGGTAGAAATGTCCCTGCAAGAGTGTGCAGTCCCCAGATCCCCTGCACCATCTATCACCTGTTCGAGAAAGCGCACGAGAGAAACAAGGGCAACGACATCCGACTGTTACCTCCAGCTGATGAGCAGAGGAATCAAAATCAGAGAGCACAGCTCCAGCCGGAGCAGAACCGAGACGCCGCGGACAGCCCGGCCCGGCCCAGAGCCGCCCTGTGTGTAGAGACGCCTGGACACCGTCCCAGAGCCGCCGTGTGTGTAGAGAGGCCTGGACACCGGCAGCCGTCTGCTGCGTCCCCAGAGGAGCCCGCGGAGAAGCGGCCACCCCTGCAGACACCAGAGTGTGCGCCAACAGCGTACACAGGTGGCGATGGTTGAAATAACATCAACAAGATCTGAAAAAGAGATGTGTGTGTGTGTGTGTGTGTGTGTGTGTGTGTGTGTGTACGTGTACGTGTGCCAGTTCTCTGTTTTGGTGGGGAGGGGGGAGGGAAGGGAGGGGCAGGTGTGTCTGAGGGCTGGGAGAAGGGTCCTGCCGAGTCAGGGGCCAGACCTGCAGGCCCACAGTTAGCCAGACATGGGGGATAAAGATGAGGTGAGGACTGAAAACTGCAGACAGATTCCTCCCGGACACTTTATCCCATGGGCAGGAAGAAAAGGATTTGGAGTTTGCATGAATGAGTGTATGTGTGTGGGAGGAGGCGCAAATATGGAATGGGATGGAGGTTTGGGAAGGCATCAGAGTTCAGATTGCCAGAACCCAGATAAAGAAGACTGTGATGTGTGTGCGTGGCATTCCCACCCACAAATGTCACATTGTCTCCAGGCCATCTACCTCATAGTGGTATTTGTTGCTTCCCACCCTGTGCTGTAAGCAAGGACTAAAAAACTCATCCCACTGAAAGTTACCAACGGCACAGCATCCTCATTGACTAAAGGTATTTGGAGACCACAAACCCAACACTGATGGGGCCACTTTCTTGCTAAGATACCTGGGGTGATCAGTAGCCTCCCAGGAAAGGGCAGAGTGGTTTGCCCCTGGAGCCGGGGAACAGTCTGCAAAGAATTTTAATATAAGAATTAAACCAAGTAAAAGCTGGTCCTGTTTTTATCATCACCTCCATACCATGACATTTATAAATAATGTCAGTTACTAAATACTCTTCTCCCCCCAAGTCTTTACTTTTGGGGGATGGTGGTGAAGGGGTTTTAATATCAAGTGTACCCGCTTGGCTGCCTTCTGCATGGATAGCGTAGGCGTCTGGGGCGGGGGATCCATGAGGAAGAGGAGGAGCATGGGTGGGGTCATCTGACCTTGGCACTGTCTCTGCACTTGGATTGACAGGGGGTCATCCTCTCCATTTCTTGAGTCCTTGGGGCTGGTTGTTCCCCACCTGTGGTTGGTTGTTCCGCACTTTGAAGGGGTTTTGTTTTGACTCATATCTGGATTGAGGATTGAGTTAATCATGTTCCTCGAGTTAATTGTTCAGGACCCTCTCCTGTTTCTTCACTATCTGTTGCCCTTTATTTCCACTCCTCAGCCCCATTCTCCTAGGCAGTCATTCTAATTTATTTGATGCATATTCTTTCCTGTGCATAGGAAACTAAACCAGATGCCACAAACCTGGCATTGATAAGACTGCTTTCTTGCTAAGAAACTTTGGAGGAGAGTGGTGGCCTCCCAAGGGTGAGGAGTGGGAGTGGTCCACCCCCCTCCATGCAGGCAATAAAGGAGAGCATTGTAGAGAATTTTAAAGCAAGACTAAAACCAAGTAAAAACCAGTCTTCTTTATCATTACCATACTCCAGCATTTCTAAGTAATGCCAGTGATGAAATAATCTCCTCCTCCAAAATATTTTAAAACCAGCTTTATTAAAATACAACTGGCATACAATAAACTGCACAAAGTATACAATTTGATTAGTTTTGACCTATGTATTCACCTGTGAAACCTTCACCAAAATCCAGATAGTGAACATATCTGGGTGTTTCACAAGTGCAGGTGCCACTGGGAAAGGACCAGAGAGAGTTTCAGGGAAAGTCCAGTGTATTCCAAGTCATATCTAAGCTCCAGGCACACCTGGAGAAGAGTTGCTACTCTCACATCCCGAATTTCTGTCCACACCTTGCATGTGTGGTGCTACACACACCTGATACTGTGGTTCACTATCAGTTCTCCAGTTTTCAAGAGCATTTAACGTTGCCTGAATGTGTAAGATTTTTCTATTTTTTTTAGTAACACATAAGTATTTGAGAATTGTTTTTCTCATATCCCATTTTGTGAGTGCCCCAATTTTTTCTATGTTGATCAGATTTTGTTTGAAATTTTGCTTTCATATGAACACTCAGCAGAAAACTACTTTTTTCCAATTATCTAGTAACAAAAATCTTTGATTTGTAGTTTTAAAGATTAACGCTCAAAGTTCTCCTCGTAACTGCCTTGATGTTTAGGGTTGTTCTCTTAATTTTCATTTGCTTTTTTGTGTTTTTTGTTTTTACTTTTGCACTGAAGACCATTAAATTTGATTTTGTTTTGCTCAGGAAAAAAAAAACTCAGAAGTTTCCTCATGCCTCCTGGTAATCCTCTTCTGCCTCTCTCTCCAACTCTATCTTTAAGCATCCACTGATCTGCTTTCTGTCACCATGTAATAGTTTTTATTTTATGAAACTTTATGTCAATGAATCAGATAGTATTTACTATTTTTGTCTGGCTTCTTTCACTTGACATAATTACTTATGTAATTCATCCATATTGTTGTGTGTATCAATAGTTTACTCTTTTGTCTGCTGAGAATTCCACTGTAGGGATATATGAAAACCTGTTAATGGATATTTGGGTTGCTTCTATTTGGGGGCCCCAAAATGAAAAGATGAAAATATGAGTATTTGACTATCACAAAAAATGACTGCTAGTGGGAATGGGGTTTCTTTTTTGTAGAGATGAAAGTGTTCCAGAATTAAATAGTGGGATGGTATCACAACCATGTGACCATACTGAAACCCACTGAATTATACATTGTAAAAGGATGAATTTCATGGTGTATGAATTATATGTCAAAAAAATGAATACTCTTTGAATTAAATATTTCACTTACAGATGTTTTTAAAGAAGATAACTATTCATGTGTCCAAAAATTATGTGCAGGGATGATCACTGCAGTCTTTCTTCAATACTGAAATATTTGAAGCAAATAATTGGGACTGGTTTAATATAATCTGTATGTATCTATAATATGAATGTATACAGCATTAAAAAAAATAGACACTAAATTTAGTTGCCATTTATGGATCATTTGTTAGTGGCAAGCCAACAGAAATTCATCAAAATGACCATTTTAGTGTTCTTACCAGTTTATGGTCACAGTGGTTTCTATTCTAAGTAAGCAGATATTGGCTGTGACTCTGGATTCGCCTGTCTTTCCAGACTTCTGGATGACTCTCACCTCAGTTTTCTGATGGATCCAAGAGAAAAATCATTGATTTTCAGTTTGTCCAACTTTCTTCTTGCTGTAAATACAGGTCCATTTGGGCTGCTGTAAGAAAAATGCCATGGACTAGGTAGCTTGTAAACAACAGAAAATTTATTTCTTATAGTTCTGGAGGCCGGAAGTCTGAGATCAGAGTGCCAGCATGGCTAGGTTTGAGTGAAGGTCCTGTTCCGGGTTGCAGACTGCTGACTTACTGAATCTTCACCTGGTGGAGAGCAGAGAGGGGAAGCAAACTCTAGTAACTCTTTTAAAGGGCACTAATCCCATTCATGAGGGCTCTGCCCTCATCTAATACTAATTACCTCCCAAAGGCCTCACCTCCTAATGCTATTACACTGGGGTGTAGTGTTTCAACATATGAGTTGGAGGACACTCAAACATTCAGTTTGTAACATTCTGCCCCTGTCCTCCCCAAATTCATGTGCTTGTGGCATGCAAAATACATTGATTCCACCCCCCAACCCCCAAAAGTCTTAACTTGTTCCAGTATCAACTCTAAAGTCTGAAGTTCAAAGGCCCATCAAAATGTCATTTAAATCAGATATGGGTGAGATTCAAGGTAAGAGTCATCCTGAGACAAAATTCCTCTCCAGCTGTGAATATAAGAAACCAAACAAATTATATGTTTCCAAAATACAATGCCGGGGCAGGCATAAGATAGACAGTCCCATCTCAAAAGGGAGAAATAAGAAAGAAGGAAGGAGTGATGGGTCCTAAGCAAGTCCAAAATCTAGCAAGACAAACTCCATGAGATCTTAAGGCTCTAGAATAATTTTCTTTGGCTCCATGCTTTGCCCTTCAGGCCCACTGGGGCAGCAATCCTGCCTTCTGGGCACACTGGAACAGTTGTTTTGCCTTTTTCGTATAAGCAAAGCAATGCCCCTTCCCCCCTTTTGAAACTGAGGAGGCAGACCTAATGATCTCTGAATCATTTTCAGGGTCATTCTCTTTTTTTGAAGAATAGCACACATGTTCAGCCATATAGCTCTATGGTCCTATCCTGTAAAAGCCAAGAAGTTCAACAGTCTTCCTTCATTCCTTCTCATCTCCTTCCCTTTCAGTTCAAAAATGGCAGATTTCCTCCTGGGGTAGCTGATAAAGTATGCAATTTATACTCAGACTGATTTTCCTGTCAAATGGTCACTTGGCCACACCCTTAGTGTTCTCATTTTTTGCAACATGGATAGGCTGAGAATTTTCCAAATCTTTACATTCTGCTTCCTTTTTAAAAAAATTGACGTATAGTTGATTTACAATATTGTGTTAGTTTCAGGTGTACAGCAAAGAGATTCAGTTATTTTTTTCTGATTATAAAAACCATTACAGGTTATTACAAGGTACTGAATATAATTCCCTGTGTTATACAGTAAATCCTTGTTGCTTATCTATTTTATGTATAGTCGTTTTTATCTGTTAATCCCATACCCCTAATTTGTCTGCTGCCACTCCCTCTCCCTTTTGGTAACCATAAGTGTGTTTTCTATGTCTGTGAGTCTATTTTGTTTTATATATAGATTCATTTGTATTATTTTTAGATTCCTTATATAAGTGATATCATACAGTATTTGTCTTTCTCTGTCTGACATACATCACTAAGTATAATATTCTCTAGGTCTATCCGTGTTGCTGCAAATGGCAGTCTTTCATCTTTTTATGGCTGAGTAATATTCCATTGTGTGTGTGTGTGTGTGTGTGTGTGTGTGTGTACACTACATCTTCTTAAGCCAGTCGTCTGTTGATGGGCACTTGGGTTGCTTCCATATCTTGGCTATTGTAAATAGTGCTTCTATGAACACTGGGGTGCATGTATCTTTTTGAATTAGAGTTTTCATTTTTTCTAGATATATACCCAGGAGTGGGATTGCTGGCTCACATTTTCAGGTTTTTAAAGGAACCTCCATACTGTTCTCCACAGTGGCCACACCAATTTCCATTCTCACCAACAGTGCAGCAGGGTTCCCTTTTCTCCACATCCTCTCCAATATTTATTACTTGTAGGTTTTTTGATGATAGCCATTCTGACTTGTGTGAGGTGAAATTCTGCTTCCTTTTTGTTTAACAATTCTATCTTTAAGTCATTTCTCTTTTCTCAATTTTTGCTATAAGCAGTCAGGAGGAGCCAAAGCAAATGAATATATTTCAATAATAATAATAATAATCTTCCTCTGGTGTTTTCAAGACAAAGCTTTGCAAGTTTGCTTTCACTTAGTATTTATTTTTGGTAATTAATAAAAACTTTATTTTTATGCTAGCAAATGTTATATATTGTGATTTGCAAACTCTTAAAAATCACATGAAACAATCTTGCAAACTATTACATTTGAGATAGTTTGTCAAACATGTTAACCTAAGTGTGCTTACTTGCTGTAGGCATAATCTGTAAATGGTTTAATTTGTATGCAATATTCAGCATAGTTTAGAGGAGAATCAACTAATTGTAGTTTGTAATGGATTAAAGTCACAAATATTAATGTTTTCTCTTTTATTATTGAAATATACTCATTTGATTTCATTAGCATGATTTCTATTTTCTCCTTCACTGACAGTTGTGTAAATTAAAACATTAATTAAAAGAGATGGGGACTTCCCTGGTGGCACAGTGGTTAAGACTCCATGGTCCCAATGCAGGGGGCCTGGGTTCGATCCCTGGCAGGGGAACTAGATCCCACATGCGTGCTGCAATTAAGACCCGGTGCAACCAACCAACCAACCAACCAAATAAATAAATAAATAAATAAAAATAAATAAATAAAAGAGATGTAACAGCAGTTTTGAATTTATTAGAGTTTTAAGGGCATTCGTTCTCTCCCTGAAAACAAAACATACACCTGGAATTCTAGAACAATTTGTTCTGATTTCACAGTTGCACTTATGGAATTCAATACTTTAGAAAATTTGGCAATTTCCATAATATTTGGATTTGCTTTAATAATATATTTTTAATAATTTTTTTTTTTTGCCATAAATGTCCTTTCATGCAAATCCATGAGAAAGTAATCCTGGGGAGAAATATTCTTAAGAAATAGTCTTTTGTTAATTATACTTCAACCATTCTTCTAAATCTCAGAAGCCAAACAGTGTTCCAGCATTGCCCCTGAACATATATTTTATTTAAATAATTAGTTTACTTTTTAACAATTTATAGTATTGACTTGACAAGCCAATAATTGCACTCTGGCAAATAACTGTTTTATGAATGGAGAAGTTGAGTTCTGCAGAGGTCAGTTGCTAGTGATGGAGTTTGTCCATTTTTTTCTTCTGAATACTGAAGCAGGAGTTAGATTGCACCTGTGTGTGAGGATTTTGAGTGAAGCAGGATGATTAAATGAATTTTTTGAGCACCATTTAGCAAGATTGACTTCAGTTATAGTCACCTCTTCTCAGATGACAGGGGCTGGTTTTGGAGAACTAGGAGTCTAACAGAAATCATTGCAGGCATCTGGCATACATATAAGTACAAATTAATATGTGCCATACAAATTATTTTGCTATATGGAGTTAATATTTTGAGTTGCAAATTTTGCAATTTTGTTGATTTATGCTCTTATTTTTATTATTTACTGCCTTCTGCTTATCTGGGTTTAATTTGTTCTTACTTTTGTAGTTTCTTAAGGTGGAACTTTTGATCAAGTTTTCAGATAATTTTATGTAGGACTTTAATGCTTTAAAATTTTAAATTAATTACTGCCTTGGGTGAATCGCTCACAAATGTTATGTTGTGTTTTCCTTTTCATTCATTCCCAAAATGCTTTCTAATTTTCCTTTTGATTTATTCTTTGACTGGTTATTTTGAGGTGTGTCGTTTATTTTTCCAAGTATCTGAGTATTTTCTTGATTTTTGTCCATTTCGGAATTCTATTTTCATTCTTTTGTTGTCAGTAATAATATTTCACATGACTTGAATTCTTTTAAATTCATTGAGCTTTTCTTATGGCCCAGAATATTATCTATACTGGCAAATGTTCTGTGTACACGTGAGTAAATGTATGTTCTGATGTCGTTGGCTGAAGTGTTCTATAAATGTCAATTAGAGAAAAGTGGTTGAGTGTCATTCAGGTCGTCTACATCCTTACTGATTTTCCTTCTAACTGTTGCATCTATAACTAGAAAAGGAATGTTGAAGTCTCCAAATAAAATTGTGGATCTGCCTATTTCTTCTATCGGATCTATTATTTGAAGCACACACACGTAGAATGACGTCTTGGAGAACTAATCCTTTTATAAATAGGTTAATATCCCTTTTTATCTCTGGTAATATTCCTCATTCTGAAGTCTACTTTGTCTGATATTAATATAGCTACTGCATCATTCTTTAGATTTTTAGTGCTATATATTTTCCATCCTTTTACTTTTAATGTATCTATCTTTATTTGAAAAGGATTTCTTGTATAGAACATATATCTGTGTCTTGCCTTTTGAAATCTAGCCTATATTTTACTTTGTGTTTTAGGAGCTTTATACTTAATGACATTATCATTATGGTTGGATTAAAATCTACCATCTTGCTAGCAGCTGTCTTTTTATTACACCTACTCTATGTATTATTTTTACTCTCTTTATGCTTTCTTTTGGACTGAGTATTTTTTATTCTATTTAATCTCCACCTTTAAGCAGAGGTCAACAAGCTGTGACCCATGGACCAGCTGTCTGTTTCTACATAAATAAGGTTTTATTGGAACACAGTTAAGCCCGTTCCTTTACATATATAACACTACAAAGGCAGAGTATGTAGTTGAACAGAATTATATGGCCCGGAAGTCTAAAATATTTAGTATCTGGCCTTTTAAAGAAAGTTTGCCAAGCCATACACTACTGAGTTGTTGCCCTAGGGTTTAAAATGTGTCCCCATGATTAATCTTCCCTTCCAATTATACCTTAAAATTATATTCAAATAATATTTGACTTCGGTAAGGAAAGACCTTCGCCCGCGGGTGGAGGCTGTCTGGAGCGAGCCGTGACCCCAAGGCCAGTAGTGCAGGGCACCAAATACACCGGCGTGCGGCGGCTCCATGTCCACATGGTCCTGATGTCTCATCAGCTCAGGCCGCTGGGGCCCATGGCATCACCTACTGCGTGATCCTTGGCAAGCTCTGTGGGGGGTTCTCAGCTGCTGCCGGGGAGGCAGGGGTCCACCGCAGTACCTCCAGGTCCCAAGGCTAAGTGGTGGCCAGAGCTGGTGGGGAGCAGGGGTTGGGGTGGGGGCAGCTGCAGGCTCCTGTGTAGCGGGAGGGCAGGCTGCACCCACACACACACGCACACACACACGCACAGTGTGTATACCCACCAAGTGGTGAGGGCTGTGGCTAGTGGCAGGGCTGGGTCCCTCTGCAGTGATGCAGGCGGCCGGCAGAGCGCAGGTGCACAGCCGCAGCTGCTGGCTTCAGGTGAGCCCAACGGTGCAGGCCAGGGATGGGACCCAGGGCGGGACCCAGGTCCACAAGCAGCTCTGTGACCTTGGCTCTCAGCCCGGGGGCTAGGCTGACCTTTTGCACACTCATTGCTGTGGAGGCTGCACCTGGCTGCCGGCGTGGATCCCGGGCTCCAGCGGAAGGGGAGGGAAGGGAGCGGGAGGGCTTCCGGCAGCTGGTTCTGCAAATGCCAATCCGGTTGGTGCGGTGAAAACCTCAGTGGCTAATCGGCAGGGGTTCCACGGCTGCTGTGCTGGCCATTGGTTTCTACAGTGGTGAAGGCTGCTGGCGTCTTCTGCAGAACGGTCGGCTGGGGTCTGTGGTGAGGTCCTCAGTGATGAAGGCTGAGTGGGTCTGCAACGTCCACAAGGGCTGTCGAGGTGCGTAGCAGCACAGGCTGCCGGGGTCGTCTGCAGAGCAGGGCATTGGGAACCACCCTCCCACTGCCTGGCTGATACAGGTTACCCCCGCCCTTCTTCCTTGTTCCTAAATGTCTCAGCTTTGCTGGTCTCTGGGTGAGGGGACACTGAAGTGAGTCCTTTGACCAGTGCCATGAAAGGCTGGGGAAGTGGGTCACTCACCCGCTGTCCTTTTCCCAGCAGGGGAACTGTTGAGCCCGGGGGTTCATTCTTGGTGCTGGGCACTGCTGACCTGGGAAATAGGAAGATGCAGGCAAAATGAAGCTGTTCTTACCCTTATTGTGCAGTTCTTCTCAGATTTTTTTGTTCCACTTTGTTGCTGAATTGTTCCACTTTGTTGCTTAAATTCACTCCTGATCTCTCCCACGTGTATTTTCTTTCACGGGATAGCTGTCTAGTGTTGATCTTTGTGGGTGGATGGAGGCTGGGGTCTCCTACTCCACCATCTTGGTGACATCACTCCCTGGTTCCTAGAGATCTTGATCACCTTTCTTCTCTAGACAGTATCATACTGGACCATTACATTGATGACATTATGCCAACTGGAACTTGTGGGCAAGAAATGCAACTACACTAGACTTACTGTTAAGATAGTTGCATGTCAGAGAGTGGAGGATAAATCTGGCTGAAATTCAGGGGCCTTCTACTTCAGTGAAATTTCTAAGGAGCCAGTGGTGTGGACCATGTGAGAAATCCCTTCTAAGGTGAAAGATAAGTTGTCGCATCTGGCCCCTCATGCAACCAAAGAGGAGGCACAATGCCTCGTGAGCCTCCTTGGGCTTGGAGGCGACATTTTCCTCTCGTGGGTGTGCCGTTCCAGCCTATTACAGTAGGGCCAGAAGAGCTGCTCATTTTGAGTAGGGCCCAGAGCAAGAGAAGGTTCTGCACCAGGTCCGGACTGCTCTGCCACTTGGGCCACATGATCCAGAAGATGCAATGGCCCTTGAAGTATCAGTGCAGAGAGGGATGTTGTTTGGAGCCTTTGACAGGCCCCTAAAGGTCAGTCACAGTGCAGGCCTTTAGAATCTTACAACAAGGCCCTAGCATCATCCACAGGTAACTCCTTTTGAGAAACAGCTCTTGGTTTGCTACTGGGCCTAAGTAGAGACTGAATTCTTGACACTGGGACACCAATTTACCAGGCAGCCTGAGCTGCACAAAACTGTATGCTCTCGGACCCACCAAGCTATAAATCTGGGCGGACACAGCAGCACTCCATTATCAAATGGAAGTGGAATTTATGTGATTGTGTCTGAGCAGGTCACGAAGGTACAAGTCAGTTACATAAAGAGAAGTGAACCAAAAGCCCATGGTCCCTACTCTGAGTATAACGCCTTCTCTCTCCCAGCCTGTGCCTGTGACCTCATCAAAGAAAACTAAACAAAATCAGTGATACCAGGTCAACAATTGGTATCACTACCTCAAAGCTTCTGCTCTGAGCCACCAATAGGGTAAGGTTATGTAGGGCAAGACCCTCCCCAGTTTTTCCACAACTAAGTCTTGTTCTCCAAGACTTGGTCTATTTCTTTGATTTAGAAGAACACCTAGATGTTGCCTTACATCAGTATGGAATCGCAAAGATACCCATATCCAGAGGTGAGAAGAAACCCAGTTGTTGCATCTCCTAACAGCTCCTTGGTCTGCCTTTTTATTCAGTCACATATAGTGTCAGCCATAACTATAAGTTACAGAATACTGGTGTCAGTTCTGAAAGGGACTCCTACAACTTAGTTCCTGGAAATATCACTTTCTGTCAAAATAGGTTACTTCTCTGGGTTCCTTCCATGTATTCCATGGCTCTCTAATAGGACCTTCTACTGTGGAATACCTACTCGGTTTTCATTGTTGATGAAGTTTGTTTTTCCTATTTGTATATTTATGTAGTTGATCAACGATCATTTCAGGAGTAGGGAGTTGTGTAATTATGCTCATGCTTATACTGCTATCTTAACTCAGAAATAATGTTGCCCTTTGTTATTTGAATCAGCATGCCATTTAACTTCTCTGTTTGTGTGCTTTGGTGTGTACCTTCTAATCCATAGGATTAGATGAATGTTTTTTCCATGCTCCATGACAGTGTTCAGTCTATGTCCAACTATATAAGTACTAGTAGAGTGGACAAGAACTTATCTGTTAGTCTCCAGATGAAAATCAATGAGGGAGCCCACTAGCAAATACTCACTAACTCTTTTCGTCCTATTTGAAAATTGCAGTATCTCCAGGGCAAAAATGTATCTCGCTTTTGTTTTTGAATGTTGAATGGTACTATTTGTCCTTAATGTAAGGAAGATTGATGATCTAATAATGTGGATAATTTTTACATATATAAATTTTCTCTTGTTCCATTTTCCTTTGTTTTTTAAAAGTATATTTGTCCCAGTTTAAAATTAAGCACATATTTTAAATGTTAGAAAAATAGAGAGTAAAAATAAAAAGGATCTTGCTGCGATTTATGTCATAGAGTGTTCTGCCTATGTTTTCCTCTAAGAGTTTGATAGTGTCTGGCTTTACACTTAGGTCTTTAATCCATTTTGAGTTTATTTTTGTGTATGGTGTCAGGGAGTGTTCTAATTTCATACTTTTACATGTACCTGTCCAATTTTCCCAGCACCACTTATTGAAGAGACTGTCTTTTCTCCACTGTATATGCTTGCCTCCTTTATCAAAGATAAGGTGACCATATGTGCGTGGGTTTATCTCTGGGCTTTCCATCCTGTTCCATTGATCTATATTTCTGTTTTTGTGCCAGTACCAAACTGTCTTGATTACTGTAGCTTTATAGTATAGTGTGAAGTCAGGGAGCCTGATTCCTCCAGCTCCATTTTTAGTTCTCAAGATTGCTTTGCCTATTCGGGGTCTTTTGTGTCTCCATACAAATTGTGAAATTTTTTGTTCTAGTTCTGTGAAAAATGCCTGTGGTAGTTTGATAGGGATTGCATTGAATCTGTAGATTGCTTTGGGTAGTAGAGTCATTTTCACAATGTTGATTCTTCCAATCCAAGAACATGGTATATCTCTCCATCTATTTGTATCATCTTTAATTTCTTTTATCAGTGTCCTATAATTTTCTGCATACAGGTCTTTTGTCTCCTTAGGTAGGTTTATTCCTAGATATTTTATTCTTTTTGTTGCAATGGTAAACGGGAGTGTTTTCTTAATTTCACTTTCAGATTTTTCATCATTGGTATATAGGAATGCAAGAGATTTCTGTGCATTAATTTTGTATCCTGCTACTTTACCAAATTCATTGATTAGCTCTAGTAGTTTTCTGGTGGCAGTTTTAGGATTCTCTATGTATAGTATCATGTCATCTGCAAACAGTGACAGCTTTACTTCTTCTTTTCCGATTTGGATTCCTTTTATTTCTTTGTCTTCTCTGATTGCTGTGGCTAACACTTCCAAAAGTATGTTGAATAACAGTGCTGAGAGTGGGCAACCTTGTCTTGTTCCTGATCTTAGTGGAAATGGTTTCAGTTTTTCACCATTGAGGACAATGTTGGCTGTGGGTTTGTCATATATGGCCTTTATTATGTTGAGGAAAGTTCCCTCTATGCCTACTTTCTGCAGGGCTTTTATCATAAATGGGTGTTGAATTTTGTCAAAAGCTTTCTCTGCATCTATTGAGATGATCATATGGTTTTTCTCCTTCAATTTGTTAATATGGTGTATCACGTTGATTGATTTGCGTATATTGAAGAATCCTTGCATTCCTGGAATAAACCCCACTTGATCATGGTGTATGATACATTTAGTGTGCTGTTGGATTCTGTTTGCTAGTATTTTGTTGAGGATTTTTGCATCTATGTTCATCAGTGATATTGGCCTGTAGTTTTCTTTCTTTGTGACATCTTTGTCTGGTTTTGGTATCAGGGTGATGGTGGCCTCGTAGAATGAGTTGGGGAGTGTTCCTTCCTCTGCAATATTTTGGAAGAGTTTGAGAAGGATAGGTGTTAGCTCTTCTCTAAATGTTTGATAGAATTCGCCAGTGAAGCCATCTGGTCCTGGGCTTTTGTTTGTTGGAAGATTTTTAATCACAGTTTCAATTTCAGTGCTGTGATTGGTCTGTTCATATTTTCTATTTCTTCCTGGTTCAGTCTCGGTAGGTTGTGCATTTCTAAGAATCTGTCCATTTCTTCCAAGTTGTCCATTTTATTGGCATAGAGTTGCTTGTAGTAATCTCTCATGATCGTTTGTATTTCTGCAGTGTCAGTGGTTACTTCTCCTTTTTCATTTCTAATTCTATTGATTTGAGTCTTCTCCCTTTTTCTCTTGATGAGTCTGGCTAATGGTTTATCAATTTTGTTTATCTTCTCGAAGAACCAGCTTTTAGTTTCATTGATTTTTGCTATTGTTTCCTTCATTTCTTTTTCTTTTATTTCTGATCTGATCTTTATGATTTCTTTCCTTCTGCTAGCTTTGGGGTTTGTTTGCTCTTCTTTCTCTAATTGCTTTAGGTGCAAGGTTAGGTTGTTTATTCGAGATGTTTCCTGTTTCTTGAGGTAGGCTTGTATTGCTATAAACTTCCCTCTTAGAACTGCTTTTGCTGCATTCCATAGGTTTTGGGTCGTCGTGTCTCCATTGTCATTTGTTTCTAGGTATTTTTTGATTTCCCCTTTGATTTCTTCAGTGATCACTTCGTTATTAAGCAGTGTATTGTGTAGCCTCCATGTGTTTGTATTTTTTACAGATCTTTTCCTGTAATTGATATCTAGTCTCATAGTGTTGTGGTTGGAAAAGATACTTGATACGATTTCAATTTTTTTAAATTTACCAAGGCTTGATTTGTGACCCAAGATATGATCTATCCTGGAGAATGTTCCATGAGCACTTGAGAAAAATGTGTATTCTGTTGTTTTTGGGTGGAATGTCCTATAAATATCAATTAAGTCCATCTTGTTTAATGTATCATTTAAAGCTTGTGTTTCTTTATTTATTTTCATTTTGGATGATCTGTCCATTGGTGAAAGTGGGGTGTTAAAGTCCCCTACTATGATTGTGTTACTGTCGATTTCCCCTTTTATGGCTGTTAGTATTTGCCTTATGTATTGAGGTGCTCCTATGTTGGGTGCATAAATATTTACAATTGTTATACCTTCCTCTTGGATCAATCCCTTGATCATTATATAGTGTCCTTCTTTGTTTCTTGTAATAGTCTTTATTTTAAAGTCTATTTTGTCTGATATGAGAATTGCTACTCCAGCTTTCTTTTGATTTCCATTTGCATGGAATATCTTTTTCCATCCCCTCACTTTCAGTCTGTATGTGTCTCTAGGTCTGAAGTGGGTCTCTTGTAGACAGCGTATATATGGGTCTTGTTTTTGTATCCATTCAGCCAGCCTGTGTCTTTTGGTGGGAGCATTTAATCCATTTACATTTAAGGTAATTATTGACATGTATGTTCCTATTCCCATTTTCTTAAATGTTTTGGGTTTGTTATTGTAGGTGTTTTCCTTCTCTTAGGTTTCTTGCCTAGAGAAGTTCCTTTAGCATTTGTTGTAAAGCTGGTTTGGTGGTGCTGAACTCTCTCAGCCTTTGCTTGTCTGTAAAGGTTTTAATTTCTCCATCAAATCTGAATGAGATCCTTGCTGGGTAGAGTAACCTTGGTTGTAGGTTTTTCTCCTTCATGACTTTAAGTATATCCTGCCACTCCCTTCTGGCTTGCAGAGTTTCTGCTGAAAGGTCAGCTGTTAACCTTATGGGGATTCCCTTGTGTCTTATTTGTTGTTTTTCCCTTGCTGCTTTTAATATGTTTTCTTTATATTTAATTTTTGATAGTTTGATTAATATGTGTCTTGGCGTGTTTCTCCTTGGATTTATCCTGTATGGGACTCTCTGTGCTTCCAGGACTTGATTAACTATTTCCTTTCCCATATTAGGGAAGTTTTCAACTCTAATCTCTTCAAATATTTTCTCAGTCCCTTTCTTTTTCTCTTCTTCTTCTGGGACCCCTATAATTCGAATGTGGGTGCGTTTAATGTTGTCCCAGAGGTCTCTGAGACTGTCCTCAGTTCTTTTCATTCTTTTCTCTTTATTCTGCTCTGCAGTAGTTATTTCCACTATTTTATCTTCCAGGTCACTTATCCGTTCTTCTGCCTCAGTTATTCTGCTATTGATCCCGTCTAGAGTATTTTTAATTTCATTTATTGTGTTTTTCATCATTGCTTGGTTCCTCTTTAGTTCTTCTACATCCTTGTTAAATGTTTCTTGCATTTTGTCTATTCTATTTCCAAGATTTTGGATCATCTTTACTATCATTATTCTGAATTCTTTTTCAGGTAGACTGCCTATTTCCTCTTCATTTGTTAGGTCTGGTGTGTTTTGACCCTGCTCCTTCACCTGCTGTGTGTTTTTTTGTCTTCTCATTTTGCTTATCTTACTGTGTTTGGGGTCTCCTTTTCACAGGCTGCAGGTTCGTAGTTCCCGTTGTTTTTGGCATCTGTCCCCAGTGGCTAAGGTTGGTTCAGTGGGTCGTGTAGGCTTCCTGGTGGAGGGGACTAGTTCCTGTGTTCTGGTGGATGAGGTTGGATCTTGTCTTTCTGGTGGGCACGTCCACGTCTGGTGGTGTGTTTTGGGGTGTCTGTGGCCTTATTATGATTTTAGTTAGCCTCTCTGCTAATGGATGGGGCTGTGTTCCTGTCTTGCTAGTTGTTTGGCATAGGGTGTCCAGCACTGTAGCTTGCTGGTCGTTGAGTGAAGCTGGGTCCTGATGTTGAGATGGAGATCTCTGAGAGATTTTCGCCGTTTGGTATTACGTGGAGCTGGGAGGTCTCTTGTGGACCAGTGTCCTGAAGTTGGCTCTCCCACCTCAGAGACACAGCCCTGATGCCTGGCTGGAGCACCAAGAGCCTTTCATCCACACAGCCAAGTACGTGGGGAGTTTCTTGCCTTTTGGGAGGTCTGACGTCTTCTGCCAGCATTCACTGGGTGTTCTGTAGGAGCAGTTCCACGCGTAGATGTATTTCTACTGTATCTGTGGAAAGGAAGGTGATCTCCGTGTCTTACTCTTCTGCCATCTTGCCCCTCCGTCACATTTGCTTTTCTGCTTGCCCTGTGCCATGAGGTTCCCGTGCCATGCCGCCCCCGCCGGAACTCCTTCCTGGGTGCTGGAAGGAAGAAGGGAGAGCACGTGAGCGGCTATACCAACCCTGATCTAAATATTATCTTAATTATGTTTCATGGAATTAAATAGTTTTATAATTTTTATACCAAAATAAATGCATTTTTTGGTTTTTATTTTACTTTTCTGTTGTTATCTGGTTTTTTTTTTCCTTTAGTTATGGGATGTCCAATTCTTTCAAGGAGACCTAAATATTTACAAGTTTCCAATTGTTCTAATTCTTCAACAGTTAGCTTTTTTGTACATAATGAAATATGTCTGTCCTTTCAAATTTTATGTTGATTTGCAGTATAAAAAAACAAGCTCTATCTTACCATAATTGCTAAAGTATCTGATATTTGTAGGTAGTTTATGAACCTATTTTCAGAATTGGCATTTTTATTGATTATTGTCATTATCTTTAATAACGTTAATTCCTCTTGGGACACACATGATATTTTGATATACGCACATTTCACAGAAGTATTGCATCTCAGAGTTTGAAGAAATCTTACAGGTCAACTAACCAAACTTAAAATTTAAATTTTTAAAATAATCCCTAGTCATAACATATATGACCCAAACCACTACCAGCAAAACATAAAATGAAGGACATTTTCCAATAGTAGCCATGGGAGGGAAAATTATCACTTTTTAAAGTTTAGCTAAAAACAAACCAACCATCTCAACGATGCGTAGTAATAAGAGAACTCACTATATGCCAAGTACTGTTCTAAGCACCTTAGATGTATGAACTCGTGTAATTCAGGATGAAGGTATTATTATTCTTCCCGTTTTATAGATGATGAAACTGAGGTGCAGAGGGGTGAAATAAATCTGCTCAAGGTCACACAGCTAGTTAATGGCAGAGCTAGTTTTCAAATTCAGGCAGTCTGACTCTACAGCCTGTGAATTTAAGGGCTACACCATCCTTTCCTCTTTAATCTGGTAAGAAATCTTCAGAACGTTTGTTCAGGGATGGAGTTTAGCCTTTCTTCTTTGATTTTCATCCTTTCTTTAGATTTGATGGACTTTGTGGATTGCACTAGGAAGTCCACAGGGCTTTGTATCCAGATTATTCTAATTGACAAGGGAAAAAAAATACAGGATGCCTGCCATTTACTCACAGAATATCTGTGTTCTACACTCTGTTGGAACTTTTGTTTTTTGAAGAATGTATTTATTCTTACCATTGGAAATGCACAGCTTCAGCTGTGAGTGAAATCAACCTCAGTCATTCTGCTACACTCAATGTATGAAAAGAATATGCATCATTTCTTCAGTCAGCTGGATTTCTTTCCATAATGATATGCTGCATTGATCAGCTGAGAATATTTATAACCCTCCTCATTTTAATAGGACTATTAATACTCCTGATGTTGCAACAAACAGCATTAATCGCTTTAGCGCTGACATATTGACAAATGATTTGATATGTGGAAAAGAAAAATATAATCAAAGACAACCAAATTACATCTTTCAGAGGCTCATGGGAGAAAATAATGTTAACATAATTTAAAGTTTCAGAGGATTAACAACTATGCTGGTGAGAATGTACCCAACAAAAACAATCCAGTCATAAGTTAGCAGTAGATACTGGCAATAAAATAAGATGCTCCAGTTAAGAATATTTTATCATCCCAGAACGAAGCATCAATCCTAAATTTGTGAAATTAAAGGCATAATTCTGAAGCTTTACTTATCACATTAGTTTGGCTTGCCAAGGTTATAGTTTAGTTTGACAGAGAGACTTGGCGAGGATTTTATAGGCTAGGAGTCTTCAACAAATGATTGTACTGTGTACTATAACTGTGATGAAAAATCTCTAGAATTTGGTTTACATTAATACCATGAATAGATGACAGAAATGGTAGATATTGATTTCATTTTATGAAACAAAAGCCCATTCTAAAATATAATCACAAAATGTAAAATAATTTAACCCTTATATGTATACATATAAGAATTTACACATTCTTTACCAAGTAAAGATACTGATTTTAATATATAGTAAAGCCTTATATATCCAATGAAGGTGTTGCTTCAAAATAACACTTATTCCAATACTATTGCTAGTGTTCAGAACAGGTTTGAAATTCACCATTTTGAATTTTCTTAGAAGCCAGCTGAAAGCCACTTGAGAAACTTACCTAAGTAATTATTACACCTGTTTTAGACCAAAATACTTGTCAATCTCACACTTATGAGAGTAATTTCATATTACTTTTTAGTCCTGCAAATGATGGGAGTAATACAAAAATGGTGACTGGTACATGGAAGATGCTAAATTAATGTTTCATGGGCAAATGAATGAGACACAGGCTCCAAAATATCTCCAAGAATGAAGCTTCATGAATTATTTGAGCAGTAGCTTCATCACTGAAATAAGGTTATGTTCTCCCATGTGGACTCCTTAGAAGGGGATGACACTTATTTGGATGGATGAGTTCAAATCTTCACATTATGAAATCAATCACGCAAGAGGGAGGGGATACGGGGATATATGTATATGTATAGCTGATTCACTGTTATACAGCAGAAACTAACACAACATTGTAAAGCAATTATGCTCCAATAAAGATGTTGAAAAAAATAAAATAAAATAAAATCAATCACCTTATTTTTAAGTCACACTTCGTATATCCAGAGTTTAATTTCTATTCCAAGATTTTTCAGAATTTGAATTTATTCAAATGTATGTTATGTTTTATAAGGCAAATCAGAAGTTATCCACTGCTCTATAAATAATGCATAGGGAATAGGAATAGATGTAATAACATGGAGTTGGTCTATTATGAGTGAAGAAATATTTAACATCAGTTCTGTTCCAATACAACTGAAAAACATGAGCAATCTTTTATATTCTTTGCCCTCTCTTTATGATAGTTACCACATTAGCAGGCTACCATTGTAGCAGCGCTACCATGAGGTCCACAGGCAGATTTTTCTCTGCAGATAATCAAGGAAAAATTAGCAAAACTCGCTAACTAATGGATTGACTTCAGTAAAATGGCCAGGAATGTGAGATAACGACTTTGTTTGAATTTTTCCAATTTTCAACCAATTTCTTGGGTGCAATATACCAAGAAATATATTGGGCAAAACAGAAATATACCAAGAAATATATCAGGGCAAATATACCAAGAAATATATCAGGGCAAAACAAAACAGAACAAATAGAATGAAGCCCTGGAATTCTGCCAAACCCAGGAGCATAGTATAATGAAAAGATGACTGTTCTAGGAGTTTCAACTACAAGGACATCCTGAGGCTAAACTTAATGTATTTCTAAGGCAGTTATTGTTGCCATGGTTCCTTCTCCAAGGTACCCAGGAATCCCATGGGGAGAGTAAGTGAAGTAAACAGAGTCATCCTTTCTCTTGATGCCAATTCAGGGATTATAGTATAAGCAACTTCCTTGATCTCAAAACTTCGGTATGGAAAGGGCACTTTTTGCTCACAGAATCCATGGGGTCTGTTGTCCTATAGGTAATTTTGAAAATGGATATTAACTAGCTAATGAAACTCTTGATAGCATGCTGAATTGCTTGTTAGTTCTTTCTGTCTGATTATCCTTTAATATTCAGATTTGCACTTGCAACCTGAAAAATGCATTTCTTGATGCTAAGGTCATATAGAAACCAGACTTTCTGATTACATGAGCACCATAAAATAGTCATACTTTATGTAGTAGCTTTGCTCCAAGGAGGTTGCTAATATGGCTGTGAATTATTTGTGTTTTATCCTGAGAGGGCAATAGCCATTATAATTTCCTACAACTTAGAATAAATAGAAAAACATGAGAAAATGATTTGTCCAAAGTTCACTAACAAACACATGGAACTGAAACTGGAATGTATTTTGTCCTAACATAGAATGTCTCTGAAGACTGAGAAGCATTGAATTAAAAACCAGAGGACTTGGGAACCTGTATCCGGCGTTTTGTTTGATAGGGTGGAAGCATGTCACGGAGGACAGAAGTAAAATTCTCAAAGATGATAAATTCTCAAAGGTCTCCTGGATAAAGTAATACCTAAACTATTGCCTTGAATTCAATAGCAGATTTTTTAAAACTGTTAAAAGGCCTGTTTACTCATTCTCTTACATTCATTGTTATATTGTATCCTCACTGTCATCAAATTCATCTAAGCTTTCATCATTCTTAGTTGGGCATTTGAGGATTAAATGAATTAATATCTGTAAAGTTCTTAGAACAGTAGGCATTACAGGAAACACAGAGATAAATTAAAAAATGGTTTAAGCACTTTAAGTACCCAGAATCTAGTGGGCAAGACAGAAACGAAAGTGCCTGCATTGTGAGGCAGACTATAGCCAGCACCATAAAAAAGCTACAAGTAAGAATGAGAGGGGTAGGAAAAGTTATCTTTATTGTTACCCACTCATTCATTTATATAAATTAACCACACTTTTCTCACAACCTTTTAAGGTAAGCCGGATAGACATTCTTTTGAGCATTTATGTAGTATGTAATAGTTTACAAAGTGCTTTCACATACGCTGTCACATTTATTGTAACCCTCACAACAGCTTCGGAATGGAGATATTAGCATTATTTTGATTGTATGGAAAAGAAACTGAGGTTCAGAAAGAATATTTTATACATCTGGTCAAACGTCAGAGGTGTTCTGATGCCAAAGAGGAAACTGAGCTCTAAGGACATAGAGACTGGCCCAAGCTCACACAGCCACTGAGCAGGAGAAGCTCAATTCAAGATTGTATTTTGTAAAGGTATATTATGGATAGTAAGTCCACACCTCAGCTGGGATGGAATGATCTGTGTAGCTATTTCCCCCACCCTCTAGTCCCTGGGATATATGTGAATATCTATTTTAAAAACTTATTACATAGGACTTTTCAAAAGACGCACTGACATTTGCCTTAAAGTGCTTTCGGGGCCTGTCTTCATAGCATGTGAGTCTTGTTTGGCATCCAGTACAGCCTTTACAAATAAGAAAAATTGTGACAGCAATTGACATTTTAAAAAGTGTTTTCAAGAAGGGATTGGCAAATAAGTCATTAATTTCATTCTGGAGGGTCGCCCTTCCTCATGTAGTATTTATATGAAGAGCGTACTTTCTCAGAGCACATTGTTTCACATTAAACATTGAGGGAATATTTCAAATTAGTCTCTTATTTGGACTCATTATTATGAGAATGCCAGAAATATATTCAAGTATGGCCTTGTGAATCAGAAAAAATTTCTCTGCCACTTGTTTTGCTCTAAGTCCTACAATACATGGGTGGGCTGACGGAACAATTAGGGAGATAAGTGATTTTTTTTTTTCTAAATAGTCAAATGAATTACAATTAAAGGAACAGAATGGTGAAAATAGTTAGGTGTTAACTTGAACTTGTCTCCTATTTAGGGTGTTTCAAAATTCATTTAAATCAGGTTTGAAGAAAAAAATATTACTGCTAAAATTATAGAACCAGATCTCTGAACCTGATGTGAATATATAATATTTAAAAAAGAAAGTTAAAATGTATGAATATTTTGGTTAAAACCACCATTATTTTAGTCCTTTGGACTAACTTTTAGTAAGGCAAGATGTTTGGGTTTTTTGAGGGCTGTTCGTTGCTGACATCATATGGTGAGATGCAACAAACACTACTATGAGGTAGGTGCCCTGGGGGTAACTACTTTGTATGCCTTTTTAGGAGATGGCACTGCCACTCCACACATAACACCACTCCCCAGCTAAAAGTCCCCTCTCCTGCACACTCACACAGAAACACTAAGTCCTTGTCTTCTTGTCCCATGGGAAGTGTATCTTTGGGGCTCAGTGCTGACCGAGTCCTTCTCCCCACTTTCTGGCTAACTGGACCTTCTGGTCCGACCCCCAACGCTGCAGCACCCATCTCCCTCCCTCTTCACATACTTGCTTCTTCCCTTCCTTCTCTGCTCCCCACCGTCAGAGAACTCTGACACACACATTTTCAAATCAGGTGGATTTTATTTAATTTTCACAATTAATGAACCCTGTCGGTGTAAGATTCAGGGTCTATACAGTTGGCCATTTCTCAGTGGTGAGACCCCTGGAGATTTCTGAGGTCTCTGGCCCTGCTCTGAAGTTACTGGCTGTCCACTGTTTCACTTGGAACAGCGGCCTCCTCCACCATCTCTGGGACCTGCGTGGGTTCCTCTTGATCCAGCTCTTCATTCACCTTGGAAGAGTGGTTGCAAAGCACCAACAATTTGACTTTCTTACGCTTCTCTGATGGGGCGCGAGCTTTTGGAGAGGCTTTTTTGGTCCGACTCCCTGGAAGGCGCCTCTTTAATCTCTTGGTTGCCTTGGCCACCTAGAAAGACAAGCGGGTGAGCACAGAAGGGCACTTGTTTGGGGAAGAGGGTGGGGTATGGATGGGAATGGGGGCTTCAGGAGAAGGGATATGGGCTGAGACAGGGTATGTGCCAGGCAAGGACAGGGGAGGGGTTCTTATGGGGGGTGTCAATGGGCAAGAGGCGCTTGGGTGGGTTCAGCTCACCTTGACACTGCTTTTGGGTCTCTGTTGATGGGGAGTCTTCTCCTTCTTGATCCCTTTGGTGCTTCGAGTCAGCTCGGAGTCCATAACTGCCCTAGGGCCTCGTGGCTTCCTAGTCACCCTGGTCATTCCGAAGACTCCCAGCAGTCTGCCCCAGAGCCCCTGACCACCCTTATATACCCCTCCCCATTGTGATGCGGGGCCACGTCCTTCAGCTTTATGAGGTCAGCAAGTCACTCCCCCAGCCAATGGTGGCTCTGGGTGGGCCTTGACATCACAAAGCCCCATCCTGACACCTCTAGGGGAGGATGGGGAGCAAGCCAGATGTTCTGGTGGGAGAAAGGGGGCATTTTTAGCACCCCTAAAGAGCCCTCCAAACTCACCTACCATCCTCATCTCCCCATGTCAGTTCTGATGGGTCACATGGCAGGGAGAAGGTGTCTCCTCAAAACCTTGCCCCACTGCCACACGATTCGGGGGTTCTTTCTGTCCGCTCCCATCTTTCACCATTACCTAGTTTTTGTATGTCTTGCCTAAAATCCCTCCATGGTAATGAGGCTGTATTTAAGTGTCTGTGGAAATGATAGTCCTTCCACTTTCCTCCTACAAGGTGCTCTTATGCACTTTGAAGACCATTTACTTCTGGGCCACCTACGAGGAACCATTTCCATCCCACCTCCTTTTCTCAGTGTTCACGTAGCTCTCCTCAGTTTTCTATTTTCCATTCTGAAACCACTGTCAACTTTATTCGTCAATGTTTAGGTTGTCCTATTTAATAGAGATACACTTTTTAAAGCATATTATCCAATTTTCAGATCTCTTTAAACGTTAATACCCAACACTGCAGGCTTATATCTTCTCAAGTATTCTTATATGCAGACTACAGGCTATTAATATGCAATAGATAAATGTACTGAGCATTAACTATAGCTACTATCTATTGCTAGAATAACTATTGTACTATTTCTTAAAGGAATCTAGTACAATTACATGGTCACCAAATTTATAATTATTTTTGAAACAACTTGTATTCCCAATTCACCTTTATTGATTTTACACACACACACACACACACACACACACACACACACACACACGTAGTTTTCTTGTCTAACTCTAGCTCCTTTTAACACCTATGGAGCAAAACTGCTTCATGACATACATAGAGGACAGATTATGAACTCTGGATAAGTTGTATTTGTACTTACATCCTGGCTCTTCTACTTAACTAATCTTGAACAATTTGCTACAGCTTTCTGGGCCTCAATTTACTCATCTATAAAATGACTGTAGAGTTTGTATTAAGATTTGGAATAATATATGCAAAGCAACTATCACAATTATGGTGTATAGCTGATGTTAATAGGTAATGGCTATTAATACTATTATGATTACATCAAAAGGAATGCCATTTATGATGAGTCAAGGTGGTGATTTTGGCAATGGATAATATAACTAGTTCTATATTTCCTCACCAGAGAAAATTTCAAAAGCTGTTTATCAATATTGGAGACAAAGCATATTTTTGAACAATACCTAAAGAAAATTTCTAAAACTCTTATTAGCTTTTCATCTGTCAATTTCTTTTTTCCAGCTTTATTGAGGTATAATGGACAAATAAAATTGTAATACATTTAAAACATACAACACAATGATTTTATATATGTATAGATTGTGAAACGATTCTCACAATCAAGTTAATTAACATATCTATCATCTCACAAGACTACCTTTTTTCTTTTTTTTCACCTGTAAATTTCTGATCTTGGGATTATTCTGACTTCAGATGCCACATGTATATGAATACCTGACAGCAAACTTTTAGACACCCCAGCTCTGTCCCTCACCACTCTCTTCTCTAAACACGGTCCTGCTCACAGGTTGCATGTAGGTCAACATGTCTTAGTTACCCTCTGAAAGAGGATGTGACTTGGAGGGTTTGGGTTGTGTGTTTCTTTAAAGATAGCAATAATGACTGGACCTCACTCATCCTTGAGTCATTCATCCAGTAACTCTGTGATTACCATGTGCCATGTACTATACTGGGACCTAAAAATCAAAACATAGATAGGTATATTCTCTTCCTTGAGAGATTCACAATTTACCAGGTATAAAAAGCATAATACACTGTAATAAATACACCAAAAGAAGTAAGTATAAAGAGCCATGTGAGCTGGAGGAGAGAGAAAAATGGGATGAGGATGTTTGAGGAAGCCTTCATAGAAGATGTGCTATTTTAGTTGTTCCTGGAAGGATAAACTGAGTAGTGTTAGCCAAGGGAACAACATATGCAATGAATGTAGTTTGAGAGAGCTTTGATTTCTTAAGAGGTGAGTGTGGCTGGAGTATAGTACATGGATGGGGTGACAGGAGATGACACTGCAGGAGGAGGTTGAAATGAACTTGTAACAGGTCCCATGGACTTGATAATGAGTATGGACATCATTTTGTGGCTACAGTGAGTGTTATGGAGTGGATGTTTCAGCCCCCCACCCAAATCCATATATTGAAATCCTATCCTCCAATGTGATGGTATTAGGAAGTGGGGCCTCTGTGAGCTAATTAGGTCATGAATCCTTCATGAATGGGATTAGTGCCCTTATAAAGGAGAGCACTTTCACCCTCTTTCCACCATGTGAGGACACAATGAGAAGACAGCAGTTTGCAACCTGGAAGAGGGCCCTCACCGGAAGCTGACCATGTTAAATGAAATGAAATAAAATCAAATAAAATAAGACACAAATGAATATAACTACAAAACAGAAACAGACTCACAGACATAGAGACAGACTTGTGGTTGCCAAGGGAGAGGGGTTGGAGGAGGGATGGATTGGGAGTTTGGGATTAGCAGATGCAAACTATTATGTATAGAATGGATAAACAACAAGGTCCTACTGTAGAGCACAGGGAACTATATTCAATGTCCTGTGATAAACCAGCATGGAAAAGAATATGAAAAAGAATATATATATATGTATAACTGAGTGACTTTGCTGTACAGCAGAAATTAACACAGCAATGTAAATCAACTATACTTTAATAAAATTTTTTAAATTAAAAAAAAAGAAGCTGACTATGCTAACACCCTGACCTTGGACTTTCAGCCTTCAGAACTGTAAGAAATAAATTTCTGTTGTTTATAAGTCACTCAGTCTATGGTACCTTGTTAGAGCAGCCAGAACAGATTAAGAAAGTGAGCCAATGAGTTCAGGATATCATGGTATCATGTTTCTGAAATGTCTAAAGCTGCTAAACTCCACTGACATTAAACTCTCAGCAAATACCTCTTAAGAGGAATAAAATAAAGACTACTGGCTCTTTTATGCTAAATATTATCTGAAAAGCAAAGATTAACAAATCAGACATGGCTTCCTAACTCAATAAAATTGATGTGGGTTTATGCTTTCACTTGTAAATATCTTTTATTACACAACATACTATTTTCATGGGTCTTCATTAAATTAAGTGTCTGAGACTTAAAAGGATTAAGTAGTTTTTGTAACTATTCCTCAGGTGTTCAAGGGCAGAATCAGGCAATGATTCAGCTCTGGTGCCCTAATAGGACACAGCTCATTTCATAAAAGCTCTTACAGAGCCACCAAGGCATGGTGAGTGATAATATTTATTGGTTATTGATATAAGTATAAGAATTAGCAAAACATTTACGCATTTAAAAATTATTAATTCTAGATGCAACTAATATCTTTTTCCTATATTGTAACAAGCTTACAAAATATACTTTCATTCTCTCCATTCATTGTGCTATTCTTTTCATATCTTTTACTAAGACATGTATAGAAAGCCTTCAAAACATTATTAATTTTTGTTTTAAGGTGTTAATTTTAATTTGAATGTTTTACTAAGATATAATTTACATAGAGTAAAATTCACCCTTTTTTGAGTACAGTGCTGTGGGTTGTAACTAATGCATATAATTATGTAACCATCACCACACCACAGTCAAGATAAAGAACAGTTCTATTACTCTCCAACCTTCCCCTGTCCCTTTGTGGTTGACCATTCCCTTTCTTTCCTAGTCACTTGCAACCACCAGTCTGTCTTCTGTCCTTATAATTTTGCCTTTTCTAGAGTGTCATATAAATGGACTGATACTGTAAGTAGCCTTTCTGATCTGGTTCTTTTACTTAATTTGGAAAACATCCAAGTTCTTGTATTCACCAATAGTCTGTTCCCTTTTATTGCTGAGTAGTATTACACTGTATGGATGTACCATTTGTATATTGGTTTACCAGGTGAATGACATTTGGGCTGTTTCCAGTTTGGGGCTTTTATTAGTAGAGCCACCATAAACATTGGCATGCATGGTTTTGTGTGAACAGAAATTTACATTTTACTTGGGAATTATTTAGGAATGGGATTACAGAGTTTTATGGTATGTAGATATTTATAAGCAATGAAAAAGTTTCCCAAAGTGACTTTACCATTTTGCATTCTCATGAGCAATTTATGAGAGTTCAAGTTTCTTTCTTTTCTTGAGTGTAGTTAGTGTTGTCACTTTGTTTGTTTTAACCTTTCTTAAAAAATGTGAAGATACAATTGTGTACTTAACTTGCATATTCCTAATGACATTATTTTAATCCATTTTATGTGTTTACTAGTCGTCTGTATATCTTATGTCAATCAATTGCTATTCAAATATTTTGCCACATTTTTATTGGTTATTTGTTCTCTTATTAATGACTTTTGAGAGTTCTCATATATATTCTGGATATAGTACTTTATCATATATGTGACCTATATAGCACATATATTTGCATAACCACATCAAGATATAGAACTATTCTATAACCATAAAGGAATTCCCTAACACCACAACCTTGTAATTGCATTCCTTTCCCCCATCCCTTTACAACTACTGATTTGTTTTCTATGTTTATAATTTTGTCATTTTGAGAATGATATATACATGGAATCATAAAGTATGAACCTTTTTGAGATTGGCCTTTTTTTTTAACTTTGGCATGCACTTGAGATTCATCCACGTTGTTATGTGTATTAATATTTGCTTCCATTTTATTGATGAGTAGTGTTACTGGTATGGATATACCACAGTTTAACCATTCATTCACCCATTGAAGGACATCTAGCTTGTTTACATTTTGGTTATTACAAATAAAGTTTCTATGAAAATTCATGTAAAAGTTTTTATGTGCATAAACTTTCATTTCTCTAGAATAAATACCCAAGAGTACAACTTGTCAAATTGTAGTTGCATGTTTAGAGCATGTTGTATAAGAAAGTGCCAAACTGTTTGCCAGGATAACTGTACCATTTTATATTCTCACCAGCAATGTATGAATGATCCAGTTTCTGTGCATCCTTGCCAGCTTATTGTGTTGTCACTTTTTTAAAAAATTTAGCCATTCTGATAGATGTGGAGAGATTAGAACTCGGTGTAGTTTTAATTTGCATTTCCCTAATGGCTAATGACGCTCATCATCTTTTCATGTGCTTATTTGCCATTGCTGTAACTTCTTTGGCCAAGTTTTTGTTCAAGTCTTTCAGTGCTCTTGACCATTTTCTAATTGGAGTGCCTTTGTCTTTACTTGCTGATTTTGTAGAGTTCTTCATAAGTGTTTTTCCTTCCCACTTAGTTTCCATACAATTATATGTATTTGGGTTTTGCACATGTAAAATTATTTTATGTTTAGGCATTCAGATAAAATGAATTTAGTCCATAGTCCAAATTTGAGAAATATTAGTTTTCTTATGGCTTTGTTCTAGAAATATGTGATATTTTTACATTTTTCGATGTATGTTTGGTTTTCCACAAATATGCCAATATATAAATTTATAAGTATCTCTGTGTGTGTAAGTCATAATAGTATACATAGCATACATCCTATGTACAGGATACATCCATGGAAAATATTCTACTTGTTTTGCTCTTTCAGGAGGACCCTATCTCAGAGAAATAATTTTAACAAAGGAAATGCAGGGGAGTGGACTACTGACTTACAGAATAGAGAGGGTTTCTTGGTAAGACAACCAATCAAAACTCTGGCAAGTATTGGTATTGTTATGCAACTGAATCTACACATTTTACATACCCAAGGCTAAATTTTTATTAATGTTTAATTATGGAGCATCTGTAAATAAGAAAGATTATTATTATTTATTTAAATGCCTACATTTAGAGCTTTGGAAAAAAGTTCAATCGGAAAAGCATAGAATGTACTGATGATATTGCCATCATTGCAGGTTGGAGCAGACATTCATCAATCAATACGATATGGAACTGCTGTGTTCAAAAGTTTGGGGATGAGATTATGGAAAGAATCAATATCATTCTTAGTATTGATCTACACTGAAGAATAAAGTATGCATCTTTAGGTGTATCAGTATAATTAAAACTAGACCCAAGTCTGCAGAAAAAAATATTGATGTCTACATTATATATCACAAACTAGAAATCTATCTTCCATTTTAGTCATGCTAGACCTTCAGAACAGAATAGCCTTTCAATGACAAATGGAATTAGGGACTGGTAAGAAGGAAAAATATTTCATCATTCCACTTGCTCCATCGTGACTGAGGACAAATCCTGAAAGTCCTATACAGTAGTGTAGAGAATATGAACTTGAAATTCATATAGCTCTGGATCAGAATTCAAATCCTGGCTTCAGGTTACAACTCCAGGCAACTTAAAGTTTTTAAGTTTTAGTTTCCTCGCCTGTACACTGGGTAACATATCTAATTTGTAAGAGTATTGTAAGGGTTAGATAATATAATGTTTGTAAATGTTTCTATCCCTGATGTTGCTCTTGTTAGTTCATTTTAACTGTTGTGTAGTAGTCTGCATTTTGAATAAATTCAACACCTTTCTCTATTCTTGTACTCTTTTTGTCTAGCTTCGTTTGTTCTACATCACACGATTTTGATATTTACCCATGTTGCTGCATGTAGCAGTTCTTTTCTCTTAGTTATGTTATATTCCATTATATGACTATCTTACAATTTATGTATTCATTCTACTATTGTTGCATATATATGAGTTGTTTCCAATCTTTGACTGTTATAAATAATGCTTCTGCATTCTTGAACATGTCTTTAAGTGCATATGTACACATTTCTTTAGGATATATACATAACACTAGAATTATTGAGTCATAAGGAATGCATATGTTCAGCATTCATAGATATTTCAAAATAAATTTACATATTTATTGTAATGATACATAGTCATATAACTCATGAATTGTCTTGTTGCTGTGTATCTTCATCAACATTCAATACTGTTATTTTGTTTAACCTGTCTGGTATCTGTATAGTGGTACTATATCAAGTGCTTAATTTGCATTTCTTTTTTGACAAATGTGGTTGAGCACTTTTTCATATATTTATTGTCCATTTGTATATTCTTTTGACTCAAGTACCTGTTCAAGTATTTGGCTCATGGTGTTGTATCTGTCTTAATGCTGTGCACAAATGTTTTATATATTCTGGATATGAGGCCCTTGTCCAATATATGTATTGCAAACATCTTCTCTCACTCTGTCACTTACTTCTTGCTCTTGATGTCGTTTGATAAACAATTCATAATTTTACCACAGTTCAATTTAAATTTTATTGTATAGTTAGTTCTTTTTGGGACCACTTTAAAAAATCTTTGCCTACTCAAAGATCAAAAGTATGCTTTCCTATATTTTCCTTAAAGAAAGATCATTTTTTCACCTTTTACATTTAGGCTTATGAATCATATAGATTTGATTTTGTGTATCCTATGAGGAAGGGCTCAAGCTTCACTGCTTTCCATATGTGTGTTCAATTGATCTGGTACCACTTACTGAAAAGATCATCTAATCTTCACTGCATTGCAGTGGCACTTTTGTCATAAATCAGGTGATTTTTGTGTATGGATCTCCTTTTGGTACATCTATTCTTTTCCATTGGTCTATAAGTTTATCTTTACACCAAAATCAAAAATTGTATTACTTTAGTTGTGTAAGTCTTATATCTGGTAGTAGAAGTTCTCTAAATTTGATCTTCATGATTGTCTTGCCTGTTCTTAGCATCTGCATTGCCATGTATGTTTTAGAATTAGTTTGTCAATATCCACAAAGAAACACGTTCAGATTATACTTCGAATTGCATTAGCTCTATATATCAATATAGAAAGAATATCTTTACAATATTGAGAATTTAAAACCATGAACAAAGTTTCTTCCTCCATTTATTTAGGTCTTTCATTTACTGCAGTCATGTTTTACAGCATCCTATCTAGAGGTCTTATGCATCTTTCATTAGAGTTATTTCTAAGTGTTTGATATTTTTGATGCTATCATAAATTGTATTTCTTTTAAATTCATTTTTAAATCATTTGTTGTAAGTATATAGAACCAAGACAAACTTTCACATACTGACTTTATATACAGTAAATATGATAAATTCACTTATTAATTCTAATAGTTCTTATGCAAGTTTTTTGCATTTTCTAAATACACAATCATATCATCTTCCATTTCCACTTTCATATGTTTTATTTTAATTTCTTACCTAATTGCACCAGTAATTCCTTTGATAGAAGTGTTGGTAGCACAGATCTTTGTCTTATTATTTATCTTAAATGGAAAGATTCCAAGATTTTACCATTATGAATGATGACTACAACAGTTTTATACACATACATGCACACAAAAATATTGTTAAGTTGCCACATATCAAGGTATTCAATTAGGACAATGAGCCAAACTGAAAGAAACAACCAAATCTCTGTTCACTTACCATGACAGTACAAGCAAGAAGTAGAAAGAGGCACCAGCTCCTCAGTTTTCCATTTCCCCCCCACAGAATGGCACCAGGTGAGGGTCAGATGACATGAGGGGTACACAGGGGGATTGTCTCACTGCTCAGGCGCTGCAAATTAAGGGTTCCTGCCTCTTTACAAACCCAGGGCCTTGGAGAAAAGGGAAGGACTGAAAATGGAAAACTACTGAGTCAAGATGGAGAAAAGTGCCTCAGCCAAGGCCCCAAAATCATTAGGTCTTTTCTAAGGCACCTGGAAAGTGCCTCGGTTAAGGCCCCTAATAAAGTCTCTGAATAGTGGCACCTGGGCTAGGAATGCAGCTATGCATATAATCAAGGCTGACCCAGGAGGGTCTGAGTCCTCGGCTACAACTCCCTGGATGAATTAACCACTGCTGAGGTATATGAGGAAATAAGCTCATAAGTTTCATATAAATTGCCCTTCGTCACACATAAAATTGCAATGATGCTAGTACATGACATATCACATTTTTATTAGGGTTGGTGTAAGTTGGAATTCCACAATTTTATGTTAGTATCAAGGACTGAAATAAATAAAATCAGAAATCAGATAGGAGATGCAACACATGATACCACAGAAATACAAAGGATCATGAGATTACTATAAACAGTTACATGCCAACAAACTGGATAGCCGAGAAAAAAGAGATACATTCCAGAAACATACAACCTACCAAGACCGAATCATGAAGAAACAGAATATCTGAGCAGACCAATTACTAGTAAGGAGATTAAATAATTTATCAAAAACCTCCCAACAAGGAAAATCCAGGACCAGAAGACTTCACTGGTGAGTTCTTCCAAAGACTTACAGAAGAATTAATACCAATCCTCAAACTCTTCCAAAAAAATAGAAGAGTAATGAACACTTCCAAACTCATTTTATAAGGCAAGCATTACCTTGACACCAAAGCCAGATAAGACACTGCAAGAAAAGAATTATAGGCCAATATCACTGATGAACATAGACGCAAAAATCCTCAACAAAATATTAACAAACTGAATTCAACAATACATTAAAGGGTCATACACCAAGATGAAATGGGATTTATTACAGGGATGCAAAGATAGTTCAACATCTGCAAATCAATCAAAGGTGACATACCACATTAACAAAAGGAAGGAAAAAAATCATATGATTATCTCAATGATACAGAAAAGCATTTGACAAAATTCAAAACCCTTTCATGATAAAAGCTCTCAAGAAACTTAGTATAGAGGATACATACCTCAACATAATAAAGGCTCTATATTATAAGCCCATAGCTCACATCATACTGAATGGTAAAAAGATGAAACTTTTCCTTCTAAGATCAGAAATAAGACAAGGATGCCCAGTATCACCACTTTATTCAACATAGTACTTGAAGCCCTAGCCAGGGTAATTAGGCAAGAAAAAGAAATAAAAGGCATCCAAATTGGAAAGTAAAATTTTAATTGTCTCTATTTGCAGAAGACATGATATTTTATACAGAAAACCATAAGACTCCACCAAAACACTGTTGGACCTAATAAAAAAATTCAGTAAAACCTCAGGATACAAAATTAAAATACAAAAATCACTTACATTTCTATACACTAACAAAAAACGATCAGAAAAAGAAATTAAGAAAACAATTCTATTTATAATAGCATCAAAAAGAATAAAATATATAGGAATAAATTTAACCAAGAAGGTGAAAGATCAGGACACCAAAACTATAAAAATTTGTTGAAAGAATTTGAAGACACAAATAACTGAAAATACATTCTGTGCTCAAGGATAGGAAGAATTAACTTTGTTAAAATGTCCACACTATACAAAATGACCCACAGATTCAATGCAATCCCTACCAAAATTCCAATGGCATTTTTTACAGAAATAGAAAAAACAACCCTAAAATTTGTATGAAACCACAAAAGACCCCAAATAGCCAAAGCAATCTTGAGAAAGAATAGAGCTGGAGGCATCACATTTCCTGATTTCAAACACCATTACAAATCTATAGTAATAAAAATAGTAAGGTATTGGCATTAAAAACTGACACATAGATCAATGGAACAGACTAGAGACCCCAGAAATAAACCCATGTATATATGTCAATTAATTTATGACAAAGGAACCAATAATGTACAATGAGGAAAGGAAAGTCTCTTCTGTAACTGGTGTTGGGAAAACTGGATAACCTCAGGCAATATAATGAAACTGGACCTCTGTCTTACACCATACACAAAAATCAACTCAAAATGGATTAAGTACTTGAATGTGAGACCTGAAACTGTAAGACTCCTGGAAGAAAACATAGGGAATAATATCCTTAACAATGTTGTTATCAAAGATTTTTGGCTTTGACAACAAAAGCAAAATTAACACGTAGGAATACATCAAATTAAAAAGCTTCTGCACAGCAAAGAAACCATCAACAAAATTAAAAGTCAACATACAGAATGGGAGAAAATATTTGCAGATTATATATCTGATAAGGGACTTATATTAAAATATATAAAGAACTCAGGGGGGACCTTCAAGATTGTGGAGAACACATAGAGATCACATTCCTCCTGACAAATGCATAAAAAAATACATCTACATGTGGAACAACTCCGACAGAACACCTACTGAACGCAGGCAGAAGACCTCAGACTTCCCAAAAGGCAAGAAAATCCCCACGTACCTGGGTAGGGCAACAGAAAAAAGGAAAAACAGAGACAAAGGAATAGGGACAGGACTTGCATCTCTGGGAGGGAGCTGTGAAAGAGGAAAAGTTTCCACATACTAGGAAGCCCCTTCAATGGTGGAGATGGGGGGTGGGCGGGGGGGGAAGCTTCGGAGCCATGGAGAAGAGCACAGCAACAGAGGTGCAGAGGGCAAAGTGGAGAGATTCCCGTACAGAGGATCAGTGCCAACCAGCACTCCCAGACTGAGAGGCTTGCCTGCTCACCCGCCAGGGCGGGCGGGGGCTGGGAGCTGAGGCTCGGGATATGGAGGTCGGATCCCAGGGAGAGGACTGGGGTTGGCAGCGTGAACACAGCCTGAAGGGGGCTAGTGCACCACAGCTAGCTGGGAGGGAGTTCAGGAAAAAGTCTGGACCTGCCTAAGAGGCAAGAGACCATTGTTTCCGGGTGTGCGAGGAGAGGGGATTCAGAGCACCGCCTAAACAAGCTTAAGAGATGGGCACGAGTCACGGCTATCAGCGCGGACAGCAGAGACAGGCATGAAATGCTAATGCTGCTGCTGCAGCCACTAAGAAGGCTGTGTGCAAGCACAGGTCACCATCCACACCTCCCCTTCTGTGAGCCTGTGCAGCCCGCTACTGCCAGGGTCCCATGATCCAGGGACAACTTCCACTGGAGAACACACTGCGTGCCTCAGGCTGGTGCAAAGTCACCCGAGCCTCTGCTGTCAGAGGCTCGCCCCACATACTGTACCACTCCTTCCCCCTGGCTTGAGTGAGCCAGAGTCTCCTAATCAGCTGCTACTTTAACCCTGTCCTGTCTGGGCAGGGAACAGATGCCCTCAGGCAACCTACACGCAGAGGCGGGGCCAAATCCAAAGCTGAACCCCAGGAGCTGTGCAAACAAAGAAGAGAAAGGGAAATCTCTCCCAGCAGCCTCAGAAGCAGTGGATTAAATCTCCACAATCAACTTGATGTGCCCTGCATCTGTGGAATACCTGAATAGACAACGAATCATCCCAAAATTGAGGTGGTGGACTTTGGGAGCAACTGTAGACTTGAGGTTTCCTTTCTGCATCTAACTTGTTTCTGGTTTTATGTTTATCTTAGTTTAGTATTTAGAGCTTATTATCATTGGTAGATTTGTTTATTGATTTGGTTGCTCTCTTCCTTTTATATATATATATATTTCTTCCCTTTTTCACTTTTTGTGAGTGTGTAAGTGTATGCTTCTTTGTGTGACTTTCTCTGTATAGCTTTGCTTTTACAATTTGTCCTAGGGTTATGTCTGTCCATTTTTTTTTCTATAGTTTTTAGCACTTGTTATCATTGGTGAATTTGGTTTGCTCGCTCTCTTCTTTCTTTCTTTCTTTTCTTTATTTTACTACTTTTGTTTTACAGAAGAATTCTAGCTAATAAATTATTAAATTAAAACATCATCCTTTACAACCACTAATGAAATGTAGATCTAGGCCATAATCTTTAAGGGGCTACAAAAGCCATGAGTCAAAAGGCAGATGGGGGGCTTCCCTGGTGGTGCAGTGGTTAAGAATCTGCCTGCCAATGCAGGGAACATGGGTTCGAGTCCTGGTCTGGGAAGATCCCACATGCCGCGGAGCAACTAGGCCCGTGAGCCACAGCTACTGAGCCTGCGCGTCTGGAGCCTGTGCCCCGCAATAAGAGAGGCCGCGACAGTGAAAGGCCCGCGCACCGCGATGAAGAGCGGCCCCCGCTCGCCACAACTAGAGAAAGCCCTCGCACAGAAACGAAGACCCAACACAGCCAAAAATAAATAAATAAATTAATTAATTTAAAAAAACACAAAAAACAATTTAAAAAAAAAAAAAAGGCAGATGGGAAATTTCATAATGGGTGGACCAGGATGATAACACCTGGACCCAGTGATCAGTCTCAAGGGCACAGGAGGAAAGACAGCCTGACATGATGAGGCTCCTGACGTAGGGCTATAGGAAGTACAACACCACTTCTCAGGTACTCTTTCCACAAATCTGAATCTGAGCAAGCCTCTATATGTACAGTAATTACCAATTTAAAGGAAGTAGGATGGGCCAGAGGAACAGAACAAACAGCACAGTAGAGATACAATCAGCATAATCCAGAATGCAAACTTTCACATGAAAAAGATCCAGTTGAAGTAAATAAATGGAAATTAAAAGAAGAGGAGGGTATTTGGATGTAAAGAGACTTAAGATTTCAGAGAAATTAAACTTTAAACCACAAAATATTCCACCACGTGCCTACAAGAACAAAAAAAAAATGAGAAAGATGGAAAATAGCAAGTGTTGGCAAGGATATGGAGCAGAAGAACTCTCACACACTGCTGGTTGGAATACTGATGGGAATCAATCACTGTGAGAAACCATTTGGCAGGATCTACTGAGCTCAACATACAAAAACCCTATGACTTAGAAAAGCCATTCTTAGGTACAGGCCCAAGAGAAAGGAAATTAAATGTCCATTCAAAAGGTATATACAAGATCATTCATAGGAACATTATTCATAATTAGTCAAAGCTGTAAAAAACCCCAATACTCATAATGGATGGATATATTACAAAACACCCACATGATGTAATACTGTATACCAATGAGAATGAACAATCTACAGCTGTGGACAACAGTGATATAAAACACACATTATGTTCAGGAAAGGAGCCATACTGAAGAGTATATGCTACATGATTCCAAGAATTTTTCTTCTAATCTACCAGAAGAGTTTAGGGAAAGAGAGGAAAATTAATACCTCACTTCCTTTGATTTGAAGGTACTTAGTGTCTTCTTATATTACCTGCTGGTTAACCTCAGAGAAGCGTGTATCCTCTGAGCCCTTGAAAAGTGATTCACTACACATAGGAACATAGGCTAGTGCCATGTATAATGGACAGAAGACTGGGTAGTAGACAGAAGACACACCTGGCCCAAGGGCCAGACCTAACCCACTGCGATGGTCCAGCCACCGCAGAGGGTCTTCCAGGTCCCGACGGAGAGGGGCAAGGGACTGAATAGCACCGCGAGTATGGGATCAGAAGGACCAAGACAACTGATGGTTGCAAGGCACTTTATTTAGAATCTACTGAATCTTATATAGACAGAAGAGGAACCCATTATCCGACAATGAACCCATAAAATTGCTTATCGTCTCAGTTCAATCACCACCACGGATGTCAGCAAGTTTACAATGATCATTCCTGAACAATAACTTCCCTTAACCAGGCACGCACAGCCCCCAGCCATAAGGAACAACCAGGACTCTCAGTTCCCTGAGGTCTCCTGGCTTGAGATAGCTTCACTAATCTCTTTTACATCCCTCAGGCCTGGAACAAAGAGTGCACTCCAAGTCAAGGGGGCAAAGCCCGTAAGTGACTTTGCTTTTTGTGAGAGACATACTGTCTCCACCAGGAGCTACCTCCAGCTAAGACTGCATGCCTCCCACAGGTCCCCCTTTTTTCTTTTTTAAAGCATGTTGTTGTAAACGCAAACCATGGAGCTCAGTACTGAGATGAACATATCTTTGCAGAACAAATTTTACAAAGCATGGGATAATTGCCAACATAAGAAAACACATAATGGCTAGAGATAAGCCACCCTGAATCCAGTTTTGGGGATTGAGCCAATGTAGTTGACTAACCAACCCTTTTATAATTTCTGTTGGATGATTTTCATCTAGATGTGATTGTTGTATAGCTTGAATTTCTGCATTTAATTTACGTATATCTAAACTAATCTTGCTGTCAGACCATACACTAAGAATATGCATTTTGATTCTTTCCCAATCCCAGTCAGATTCATTGTACTTATGCGCCGTTACATACATCCAAGTAGAATTACAAACCTCAAAACTTGACTGAGGAAAAGCAGTAGGGATAAATCAAGGCAAAAGACCCGGCGAATGCCGGGAAAACACGGTCACTTGATGACCCACCAGTAAGGTGCCTTGCCCTCCTGTAGAAGTTTCTACACATAGATAATGTCCAGACTCAGAAGGTTGTAAATTCTTTTTTTGTTGTTGTTGTTTTTTTTTTGTAAATTCTTAATAAGTATAGAATGATTAAAAGGATCTTTAGGGTTAACTCGGGTAATACGTTCCTGAATGTTAATTAATTGATGATCTTTATACCAATACACAAATGTAGATGAATCTCCTCGTTTTACTATCTGCCTACAATATAAAGTAAGAGAAGAACCAGTAAAGCGATACGCAACTCTGTTATTAGTTGCATATTGTGATTCTGCCTTTCCAGCATATTGCACAGTATGTTCGAAAGCTATAGCTTTAACACATCCTGATTTCAAATTTAGCGGACTTAAACATATAGGAAAATAACTAAACCAATTGGAATAATTCACAGACATATTTGCCATCTTAATATTTCCAATAAAATCCCCCAAAATGGTATCATTATAAAATACAGGGGCTTCCCTGGTGGCGCAGTGGTTAAGAATCCGCCTGCCAATGCAGGGGACACGGGTTCGAGCCCTGGTCCCAGAAAATCCCACATGCCGCGGAGCAGCTGGGCCTGTGAGCCACAACTACTGAGCCTGCGCGTCTGGAGCCTGTGCTCCGCAACAAGAGAGGCCGCGATAGTGAGAGGCCCACGCACTGCGATGAAGAGTGGCCCCCACTTGCCACAACTGGAGAAAGCCCTCGCACAGAAACGAAGACCCAACACAGCCATAAATAAATAAAAATAAATTTAAAAATAAAATAAAATAAAATAAAATACAGGGAAATCGGCATCCATCCAGGAAACAGGTTGTAGCAAAGGGGGGTCAGGAACATAAGCCCCGTATAAATCATCAGCTTGAACAGAAGAGGTAGAAAGAACAGCCAACATAGCCAAAACCATTGTCATAGGGGTAAAAGGAGTCCTTTGAGCAGTCACTAATTCCTGAGCTTGAGCCACCAATTTCTTCAATTGACCCCAAGTCGGAGGATCACTTTGCCGAGTCCTTCGTGCTGGACGCTTCCTTTTCCGACCTCTTCTCTTGGAATCCATCCCTCGAACAGTCTTCGCATTCAGCGAGAGGCGCCGCATCTTCCGAACCATCTGCGGGGTCTTTCTTGTCATCTATCTGTCTAACAAGACATTCAGGAAGCCACCGAGGGGAGTCAGCACTTCTAGGAAAAACACAAACATGACCTCGACCCCAGATTAAAACTGGATCAGGTCCATTCCATATATTTGTCAGAGGGTCCTTCCACAGCACCTGTGCCGAAGCTCCTTGAGCTGTGGAAGCGGCCATCAGACGTTCAAAAGCTGTGTTACCTGCTCGATCAACTGTCAAAAAATTTAAAATAAACAAGGCATGATTTAATAAGGCATGGGGTGTCTTAGTATATTCCCCCTTTTGTATTTTAGAAAGAGTGAGCTTCAGAGCTTGATTTGCACGTTCAACAATGCCCTGTCCTTGAGGATTATAAGGAATACCAGTAAGGTGAGTGATGTTAAAAGTAGCACAGAAAGAAGCAAAAGAGGTACTAGTGTATCCAGGGGCATTATCCGTTTTAAGTATTTGGGGAATTCCCATGAAGGCGAAACAATGAAATAAGTGGGTAATAACGTGCTTTGTGGCTTCTCCAGTCTGGGCAGTAGCACAAAGGAAGCCAGAATAAGTGTCAATAGTTACATGAACAAACTGAAGCTTTCCAAAGGAAGAAACATGAGTAACATCCATTTGCCATATATGAGCAGGGCGAAGACCGTGAGGATTGACTCTGCAATGAGGAACTGGGAGATGTGGAGCACATTGGGAACATTGTTTAACAATTTGTCTAGCAGCCTCTCGAGAAATAGCAAATTGTTTTTGTAACATGGCTGAAGATTGATGATGTAAAGAATGAGAATTTTGAGCGTGTTGCACAGCAGCAGGCTGGGTCACAACACCTGCTAAAGATTTAGTGAGAGAATCAGCCAAAGTGTTACCAAAAGTCAATGGTCCAGGCAGGGAAGAATGTGCTCTGATATGAAGCACCGTGACGGGACCTTGATGTGTGCGAATTAAATGCTGTAAAGTCATAAAGGTATGAAACAACTGAGCATCATTATTATGGCTAAGTGTGGCAGTTTCCAAAGCTACTAGGACCTCAACTAAATAACGACTATCAGAATATAGATTAAAAGATACCGTGGAAATTTTTTTTTTTTTTTTTTTACTATTTATTTATTTATTTATTTATTTATTTTTGGCTGTGTTGGGTCTTCGTTTCTGTGCGAGGGCTTTCTCTAGTTGTGGCAAGTGGGGACCACTCTTCATCGCGGTGCGCGGGCCTTTCACTATCGCAGCCTCTCTTGTTGCGGAGCACAGGCTCCAGACGCGCAGGCTCAGTAATTGTGGCTCACGGGCCTAGTTGCTCGGCGGCATGTGGGATCTTCCCAGACTAGGGCTTGAACCCGTGTCCCCTGCATTGGCAGGCGGATTCTCAACCACTGCGCCACCAGGGAAGCCCCGTGGAAAATTTTTGAAAGGCCATAATAATGGCATGTAATTCAACTGGCTGAGCAGAGCGCAGGTTACTATGTTCTGTAATTTGGATGCCAGTATCTGTGATTATAGCTGCAATGCCATTAGATGATCCATCTGTTAAAACAGTAAAGGCATTTGGTAGAGGGAAACGTTTAATAATTGTGGGGAAAATGTAAGGAGTAGTGAGACTAAATTGTATTATTTTATCAGCAGGCTAATGGTTGTCTATAGGGCCAGAATAATCACAAAAGGCTAGTCCCCATAGATTGCTGTGTTGTAATAACCAAGTGAAGTGTTCTGAATTATAAGGCAAAATTATGTGCGTAGGGTCATAGCCAAAAAGTTGCATACATCGAGTTCTTCCCATCTGTACTAAAGAAGCAATCAATTCATAATAAGGAGCAATAACTTTGGAAGGAGTTACCTTCATATGAAGCCATTCAAGAATCCCCACAGGTTGCCACAAAACTCCCGTAGGAACATGTGGAGCAGGACAAATGATTAATTTTACAGGCAAATCTAAATGTACACGAGTTAATTGAGCTTGCTGTATAGCAGCATTGACCAATTGTAAGGCCTTGGCTCCCTGAGAAGTCAGTGTACACGGAGATAAAGGGTTAGAATCGCCTTTTAAAATATCAAACAAAGGTTGTAATTGGGCAGTAGTTAATTTTAAAGAAGGTCTCAGCCAATTAATGTCTCCTAAGAGTTTTTGAAAATCATTTAATGTATGTAACTGGTCAGTACGTATCTCAATTTTCTGTGGAATAATTTTCGGGGCATTGATAAATTTTCCCAGATAAGCAAAAGGGGATGATTTTTGAATCTTATCATCTGCTATTACTAGGCCAAAACTTTGAAGTGATCTTTGTAGTTGTTCAAAAGCATGTTGTAACATAGTAACATTAGAATGAGCTAATAATATATCATCCATATAATGAATTAAATATAAGGCAGGAAACTGAAGACGGACAGGTTGCAATGCCTGAGCAACATATTTCTGACATACGGTAGGACTATTAGCCATACCTTGAGGTAATACCTTCCACTGATATCGTTTCATAGGCTCTCGAAAGTTAACAGCAGGCACACTAAGTGCAAAACGCTTTTTATCTTCAGGATGTAAGGGAATAGTAAAAAAAACAATCCTTTAAATCTATAACAATAATATGAAAAGTATAAGGAATGGCCGAAGGAGAAGGAAGATCTGGTTGTAATGCTCCCATAATTAACATAGTTTGATTGACAGCCCTTAAATCTTGTAATAGTCGATATTTTCCTGACTGTTTTTGTATAACGAATATTGACGTGTTCCAAGGACTAATAGAAGGTTCTAAATGTCCTAATGATAATTGCTCATTGACCAATTGACGAGCAGCTAATAATTTCGCCTGAGTCAGGGGCCATTGGTCCACCCACACAGGTGAATCACTCAACCATGTTATGGGATCAGCAGGGAGTGGAGGAGACTCCAAGGCCCCTAAGAAAAACCCAGTCTCTGTCTATTAGTGAAAGTCCTTGGAACAACAGGTTCAACAAGTCCCTGTTGATTAATGCCTAAGCCTCCATTAGGAAGAAAACCTTGGTTTAATAACATATTAGTCACAGTAGAGTTAGGGCTACACAATAACACTCCCATATCTTTAAGTATATCACGGCCCCATAAATTAATGGGTAATCCAGGAATAATGTAAGGTTGAAAATAACCCGTATGTCCTTCTGAATCCTGCCATTTTAACAATTGAGCACTTTGTAGAGGAGCCGTTGTTTGCCCTATTCCTTGTAGCTCCGAAATGGATGAATGAACAGGCCATTGTTTTGGCCAATGGATTTGTGTCATAACTGACACGTCAGCTCCAGTATCCAAGAGCCCCAAAAACCGTTTACCATTAATCATCAATTGCATCTGTGGGCGTTGCCTTCCTATTTTTTGAACCCAATAAGCTGCATTAGAGGAGCCAAAAGCTTTAGTTCCCCTCTTCTGATGTTGTAATATGTTTCCCTCAGGCACATATGGAAACGGAATAAGTTGAGCAATCTTATCACCTGAGTTAATAGTAATAATTTTCTTCAATGTGTAAGCCATAATTTTAATTTCTCCCTCATAATCAGCATCTACAATTCCTGGCAGGATAGTTAATCCTTTCATAGAAACACTACTCCAGCCTAAAACAAGGCCAGCTGTCCCCGGACGTAAAGGCCCAAAAACTCCTGTAGGTAAAGCTTGAGGCTCCATTCCAGGTGTTAATACATATCTGGAGGAGGCACTGAGGTCCAATCCTGCGCTATCAGGCGTGGCTCGGAACAGGGAGGAGATACCGGGCCGAGATTTTGCTTCATAAATCTCTTGGGTGTAGTCTGAGGAGGACAAATAGGCAGGTTTCCTAGACTCTTGGGGACACTCTGTGGAGGGCAGATGGTCATTGCCCCTATTGTTTGGCGGGGCCGGGGAGGGCCCCGCAAGAAGTTTTCCGACAGAGGAGTTCCATCTGTATGGGTCTGAGATCGACGTTCCTTAGCCCAATGTTTTCCTCTCTGGCATCGAGGACACAAACCAGGTGCCCTGGGTCCTGTAGGCGCCTCCACCCTTAGGCCAGCCTTGGCACCGGGGGGAGCCCTACAGTCTTTGGCAAAATGACCAGGTCTGCCACATTTAAAACATGGACCCCTTTTTCTAGTAGGTTGGACTATGCCAGCTTTTGTAAGTGCGGCAGCAATAGCAGCTCCTTGTACATAAGCAGGTCCAATATCTGAGCAAAGGTGAATATAATCCTCTAAGGTTCCTTTTTTTTTCCCCAAGGTCTAATAGCCGCTTGGCAAGCACTATTAGCATTTTCGAAAGCCAATTGTTTCACTATAATAGTTCCAGTAGGGCCATCCACTATCAAGCGCCCCACTGCCTGAAGCAGCAGAGCCACAAAATCTGCATAAGGTTCATCGGGCCCCTGTCTAATCTTCGAAATATCTTCTGTTTTTTGAGTGGAAGGCAATTTTCTCCAGGCTTGTAGAGCTAAATGATTAATTTGAGGATAGGCCATTGCTGGATAAGTGAGCTGATCTTGCAAAGATATATATTGTCCTTCTCCTACCAACATGTCATGACCAATAGGAATATTGTGAGCAGCGTTCTCTTCAGCTTGCTCAGCAGTCCTCTCATAAAAGTCTGATTTCCACATGAGATAATCCCCCCCATTTAAGCAGGCTCGTGCAATAGATTTCCAATCCGAGGGAGGTAAAGCCTCCCCGGCTATAGTATCAATCAGAGCTGTTGTAAAAGGGGCTGTAGCCCCGTATTGGGCACATGCTGCCTTTAGGTCTTTCAAAACTTTAAAAGGGATAGCCTGATGTTCCCTAATACCCTGCTGAGGATTATTAGGATCCGGTCTTTCAATAACTGGGCAGCAAAACAAAGGATCTTCTCCTCTCTGCATTGCCCCTTGAACAGCCCTCTGCAGCGGGCTCAAAGGGACAGCATCATGTGACTTACATTCAATTTTTTAAGAGACTTTTCCACCAGAGCTAATAAAACATCATCGTTAGGATATTTATTCTTTTCATATCGTGCAGCTTCCTCAGCAAGATCAAAAGGCACATCCTCATCTGAAAATGGAGGGCTGATTGCAACCTCCGCAAGTGGCGGAGCAGAAGAAATAGGCTTAATGTGTTTCCCTTCATAAAGGGGTTCCAAGCATTCCTTGATCAAATTCCATATACTAAAAGTCATAATCGGAACTTGAGCTGGGCCACTGGCCTTATAATGATTGCAAAGATCTTCCCCTACTTTCTCCCCTATAGCGGCATCTATAGAACCTCCCTCAGGAAACCAAGGAGAAACCTCATATACATGCTGTAAGAACTCAGAGATCTGTGAGGTAGATAATTTTGTGCCCCGTGCCTTTAACATAGACAACAGCACTTGGGCGAACAACTCACGCTCCTTTAGAGCCTTTTTGTCCCATCTTATTTTACTTCTGACTCTATCTGCCTTATGCTTCCTGTTTCACTTATTATATTCGTGGCGGCCGCTTACTCTTCTATATTCTGCATAAGGATCCGCTTACCTCTTTTTCTGTACTTCCTCAGCCGTCAGGTCCCTGTGCGGGCGCCACTTGCGATGGTCCAGCCACTGCAAAGGGTCTTCCAGGTCCCGACGGAGAGGGGCAAGGGACTGAATAGCACCGCGAGTATGGGATCAGAAGGACCAAGACAACTGATGGTTGCAAGGCACTTTATTTAGAATCTACTGAATCTTATATAGACAGAAGAGGAACCCATTATCCGACAATGAACCCATAAAATTGCTTATCGTCTCAGTTCAATCACCACCACGGATGTCAGCAAGTTTACAACGATCATTCCTGAACAATAACTTCCCTTAACCAGGCACGCACAGCCCCCAGCCATAAGGAACAACCAGGACTCTCAGTTCCCTGAGGTCTCCTGGCTTGAGATAGCTTCACTAATCTCTTTTACAGCCCTCAGGCCTGGAACAAAGAGTGCATTCCAAGTCAAGGGGGCAAAGCCCGTAAGTGACTTTGCTTTTTGTGAGAGACATACTGTCTCCACCAGGAGCTACCTCCGGCTAAGACTGCATGCCTCCCACACCCACTAACTCTAGGTGACCTTGAGTAAGTCACCACACCTCTTCTGCCCTCACCTATCAAAGGGGGTCAGACCATCCCTGATGCCCAAGAAGGGAGGCCTCAGACACAGAGCAATGAGATCCCATCTGAAAAGCACTCTGAGTTCATGACAAAAAGAATTCACCAGGGGAGTCCAAGACAATTTTTTAATGAGAAAATTATCTAATGCATAGAAATTATAACAGTTAATACCTTTTTGCTTTATAATTCTTATCTTTTCATTTTTCTTAAATAAATACCCCCATGTGTGTGGGAAAATGCCTACTGATACATAGTTTCCACTAAAAGAGATAGGGCCCTAACTTAACATCACTGTCCATGGGCTGACACAGCTCAGCAAATGTCTCTTTCATCTTCCTAGGTGTACCATTTAGAAGTGAGGGCTCTGAAGACAGATAGGTCCAAACCCTATTTCTGCCACTTACAAACTGTGTGAGTTTGAATACTTTTACTTCACTTTACAGTCACTTAAATTGTCTCATCTGCAAAATGCAGTTATACAATACAGTACTGACCATAGAAGAAAAAAGGTTAGAAGAAAAATCTTGCCTAGTGTTGTGGTTTTTACAAGGATGAATGGTCAGGAATCACATCATTTAAAAAATTCTACTATATAAGATATTGATGAAGAAAACTGAAGATAATACAAATAAATGGAAAGATATTCCATGTTCATGGATTGAAAGAAAATTGTTAAAATGTCCATACTACCCAAGGCAATCTACAGATTCAGTGCAGTCCCTATCAAAATACTGTGGCATTTTTCACAGACCTAAAACAAATAATTTTAAAATTTGTATGGAAACACAAAAGACACTGAATAGCCAAAACAATCTTGAGAAAGAAGAATGGAGCTAGAGGAATCACACTTCCTGACTTCAGACTATACCACAAAGCTACAGTAAATGAAAACAGTATGGTACTGGCACAAATACAGACACAAAGATCAACGAAACAGAATAGAGAGCCCAGATATAAACCCACTCACCTATGGTCAATAACCTATGACAAAGGAGGCAAGAATATACAATGGAGAAAAGACAGCCACATGAGACAGAAGAACAGGGATAACACCATGTGACGATGTAGGCAGAGGTTGGAGTTACACAGAACCAAGCTAAGAAATGCAAAAATTGCCAGCAATCCACCAGAAGCTACAAAGAAGTGCAAATAGATTCCCCAACTGGTTTCAGAGGAAGCACGGCCCTGGTAATACCTTGATTTCAGGCTTCTTGCCTCCAGAACTGTGAGACAATACATTTCTATTGTTTACGCCTCTCAGCTTGTGGTACTTTGTCATGGCAGCCTTAGGAAACTATTGCAGTCCCTCCCATATAAAACACTGAGTATTACTGAAAAGAAAGAATTGTTCCCTTTGTGACCCACTGAGAGGAGACACAGATATTTAAAGCCAAGTTGCAGATAAAATTGACACCAAAGATAGACATTAAAGGATTCAAAATTATATACATACTACTATATATACACATAGATAACTAATAAGGACCTACCGTGTAGCACAGGGAACTCTACTCATTACTCTGTAATGGCCTATATGGGAAAAGAATCTAAAAAAGAGTGGGTATATGTATAATTGATTCAGTTTGCCGTACACCAGAAACTAACAAACACAGCACTGTAAATCAACTATACTCCAATAAAAATTTTTTTACAAAAGGATTCAAAATTGTAAGAACACCTTCTTGCAGGGACTTCCCTGGCAGTCCAGTGGTTAAGACTCCATGCTTCCACTGCAGGGGGCATGGGTTCAATCCTTGGTCAGGGAACTAAGATCCCGCATGCCACGTGACATGGCCAAAAGAAAAAGATAAAGAAAAAAAAAAGAACACCTTCTTGCAAATTCACAGCAGTGCCTTTCAAACTTGGATGATACCACAACCAACAGGAGAAATTGTTCCAACATGTAGACTCCTCCGAATGCACCTCCCTCTTTTGGATTCAGCAGACCTAGAGTGAGCCCAGGAATCCGCTATTTTAACAAGTACCCTCTGATGATTTTGATGAGGTAGTTCATGGACCACTTGGAAAAATCCCGACTTAAACATGGTGATATTTGATTAATATTAATTTAATGCCTACCATGCAGAGTTCTATGATATCCACAGTGTGGCTGTTAATGTAATTACTGGAAAGTGCACTGGTTCTTCAACCCACCTACAACCACAGATTGCTTTCCCACATGGGATCACACTTAAATCCACAATATTCCTGGGTGGTTGGGAGCATTGGGTACTGTTAGCCTGTTGTATAGATGAGGCATGGGAAAAGGTAGTGAGGTACCTGAAGCGTCCCAATGACGGGGCCCGATCTCTTCACTCTTGCTCCAGGAACCCGTCTAGCAGATTCAACATCACACTTGGTTCTTCTCTATCGGCTCTTGTTTCTGGGGCTCAGTGTCCACATCCTTCTCTGATGTTCCACTGCAGGGAAGAGTAAGGGGGAAAGACAGCACATGGAATAGAGAGGAAAGTGAAAGGAAGGGAAAGCACATGAAATACAGGGGGCAGGAGTGAGGATGTACTTGCCTGTCGCCGCTCAATTCACTGGAAGCTGTGCAGTGATGCTTTTCCTCTTCCCCAGCTCCATCACACAGCCCCCTCCACACACAGCAGTGACACTGAGGCTCTCACATCATGGACATGCGGGCTTATCCCTGCTGTGTTACATGTCTAAGTATTCTCTCTGGAGGTCATGCTATTATGGTAATGTCAGAGGCATCACACTAAACAGGATGAAGGAGGTAAAGTTGGAAAGGGAAGCTTAAATTTTTGAGGGACTACTAAATGCCACACAGTGTAGGTTGTTCTTTTCCGCCTTTTTCTCTCTAAATCCTCAAGGTAACGCTCTGAAGTGGACATCATTACCTCCTTTTTACAGGTTGGGAGACACTAGGCTCAGAGAGCCCAGTACATGCTAAAGAATTCTAGAGAGGCATTAAATGGACACAGAAGCCAACTTGACGGGTCTAACACTGGCCAGTTCTGGGACAATTTAGCATCGAAATACGTAATTATAATGATAGATGGTAACTCTTTGAGGAAAATAGGAACCTGTGAGCCATACTCATAAAATAAATACATGAGTAAATAAATAAGTGATGGGGTGAAGAGAAACTCCACCGTACATTTGAATGTCTATTAATCTAGAAGGGATGACAGAATTATAAAAGCAACACTTAACAACTAACATAGTCATGATGGATTCAGGTAAGAATCAGGAATGTATTTTCAGTCTGTACCAAATCCTATAGCAGTCACTGAGTCACCATGGTAACCATGCTGACCAAGGAAAGCTGGGGTAAAACAAACAGCAACCATCCTGATTTGTTTCCTAACATGTGCCCAGAACTGAGCAGGACTGACATAACACACAGTAATTCACCTCAAATATTCCTCACAGTAAATATTCCTCACAGCTTCACCAATATACACACACATACTCACAAACACACACACGCACATACATGTGTACCCACATTCATAATGCTCTCTCCCACTTTTTCTTACCACCCAACAACCCAAGAATTCATCGAGATGGATTTGCTTGAGGATAAAGAAGAAAACTCCACAATTCAATTCTAACCACACAGTAAAGTTGAAAGCTGCTAAACTATTTCATTTTAGTGACTGATTTTCTGGAGATGACCTGTAGAATTTTCTCTCAGACATTTTCCTCCCTAGTTTAAATACATTGTCAGTAACATCCAACAGCGGATATGGAAATATAGGCATTAATATTGTGGTTGTAAATTTTACGTGTCTAATTGGCCAGGGTCACAGTCTCCGGATTTTGATCACACATTATTCTGGATGTTTTTGTGAGAGTGTTTTGGGATGAGATGTTACTTGTTTTTTAATTGTATGGGGGTTTTTTGGGGTATTTTTTTTTCTGGCTGCGTGGCTTATGGGATCTTAATTCCCCAAACAGGGATTGAACCCGGGCCCCAGCAGTGAAAACACTGAGTCCTAACCACTGGACCGCCAGGGAATTTCCGAGATGTTACATTTAAATATGTAGACTTTGAGTAAATCAGTTAGACCTCCATAATGTGGGTGGGCCTCATCTAATGAGTTGAAGGCCTGAATAGACCAAAGGGCTGATCTCCCCTAAGCAAGAGGGAATTCTGCCAGGAGACTGCCTTTGGACTTCATCTATAAGATCGACTCTTTGTGGCTGATCAGCAGACTGCCTTCAGATTCCAACTGTGTGTAAGTCTTTCCTGAGTCTCCAGCCTGTTGGCCTTCCTCATCAGATTTTTGACGTGTCGAGCCTCCATAGTCTCATGAGTCAATTCTATAAAATAAATATCTATATATAAACATCCTATTGGTTCTGTTTCTCTGGCGAACCTTGACTAATACAGGTGTTAAGCATCAAGTATCTTTTCTGTCCTACAGTAAGCCTGTGCTTTCAGCCAAAAAGATTCCCCAGCAACATCTGGCTACTGAAAGTTCAGTGAAAATATATGGCTACTGAAAGTCCAGTGAAAATAGAACACCTGGAAATTGTATAAAAAATACAATGGAGAAAAGACAGTCTGTTCAATAAATGGTGCTGGAAAAACTGGACAGCTACATGTAAAAGAATATTCGAACATTCTCTAACACCATATACAAAAATCAACTCAAAAGGGATTAAAGGCCTAAATGTAAGACTGGATACTATAAAATTCCTAGAGGAAAACATAGGTAGAACACTCTTTGACATAAATCGCAGCAATAGGTTTTTGGATCTGTCTCTTAAAGCAATGGAAAGAAAAGCAAAAATAAACAAATGGAATCTAATAAACTTAAAAGCTTTTGCACAGCAAAGGAAACCACAAACAAGACGAAAAGAACCTATGGACTAGGAGAAAATATTTGCAAATGATGCGACCAACAAGGGATAATTTCCAAAATATACAAGCAGTTCATGCAGCTCAATATCAACAAACCAAACAACCCAATCAAAAAATGGGCAGAAGATCTAAATAGACATTTCTCCAAAGAAGATATACAGATTGCCAACAAACACATGAAAGGATGCTCAACATCACTAATCATTAGAGAAATGCAAATCAAAACTACAATGAGGGGGCTTCCCTGGTGGCGCAGTGGTTGAGCATCTGCCTGCTAATGCAGGGGACACGGGTTCGAGCCCTGGTCTGGGAAGATCCCACATGTCGCAGAACAGCTGGGCCCGTGAGCCACAATTACTGAGCCTGTGCGTCTGGAGCCTGTGCTCCACAACAAGAGAGGCCGCGATAGTGAGAGGCCCGCGCACCGCGATGAAGAGTGGCCCCCGCTTGCCACAACTAGAGAAAGCCCTCGCACAGAAACGAAGGCCCAACACAGCCATAAATAAATAAATAATTTTTAAAAAAGTCCTCCCCTCTTTCATTAGTGTCTTAAAAAAAAAAAAAACTACAATGAGGTATCACCTCACACTGGTCAGAATGGCCATCATCAAAAAATCTACAAACAATAAATGCTGGAGAGGCTGTGGAGGAAAGGGAACCCTCTTGCACTGTGGGTGGGAATGTAAATTGATACAGCCACTATGGAGAACAGTACGGAGGTTCCTTAAAAAACTAAAAATAGAAGTACCATACAACCCAGCAATCCCACTACTGGGCATATACCCTGACAAAACCATAATTCAAAAAGAGACATGTACCACAATGTTCATTGCAGCTCTATTTACAATAGCCAGGACATGGAAACAACCTAGTATGCTTTTTAAAAAAAGAAATTGACAGGTTTATTCTAAATGTCATGTGGAAACGCAAAGGACCTAGACTATGAAAACAATTCTGAAAAGAAGAACAACATTGGAGGATAAGCACTATCTTATTTCAAGACTCATTTTATTTATTATTTATTTTTTGTGCAAGTATTTTTTGTTTAATTTTTATTTTATATTGGAGTATAGTTGATTTACGATGTTGTATTAGTTTCAGGTGGATAGCAGAGTGATTCAGTTATACATATATATATATCCATTCTTTTTCAGATTCTCTTCCCATATAGGTTATTACAGAATATTGAGTAGAGTTCCCTGTGCTATACAGTAGATCCTTGTTGATTACCTATTTTATATATAGTAGTGTGTATGTTTTTTCTTCTTCATTATAACTTTATTTTTTCTTTAGTAGTGTGTATGTTAATCCCTAATTCCTAATTTACCAACACCCCCACCTTTCCCCTTTGGTAACTGTTTGTTTTTGAAGCCTGTGAGTAAAGAGTCATTTTAAATCTACAGTAATCAAGACTCAGTGTAGTATTGGGATGAAGGTAGAAATGTATATCAAATGTATATGAAAGAGTCTAGAAATAGATCCACACATATATAGGCAACTTATTTTTGACAAATCTACAAAGGCAGTTCAGTGGAGAAATGATATCTTTTCAACAAGTGGTATTGGGACAAGTGGGTATCCATATGCACAAAAGTAAACTGTATCCATATAATGTACCAGATACAAAAGTCCACTCAAAATGAATCACAGACCTAAATATTAAACCTAGACTATGAAACTTCCAGAAGAAAACACAGGATAAAATTCTTGTGACTCTAGGTTAGGAGAAGATTTCTTAGTTATAACATCAAAAGCAAAATCAAAAACATAAATGAACAAATTGATACACCAGACTTCCTCAAAATTCAACACTTCTATTCTCCCAAAAACACAGTTGAGGGAATTAAAAGACAAGCCATGGACTGGGAGAAAATATTTGCAAATCAGCTATCTGATAAAGGATTTGTATCCAGAATTTAAAAGACTCACAAGGGTCAGTAAGATAAAACAGACATGGCAATAAATAAGTAGGCAAACAATTTGAACAGATCACCAAAGAAGATATACAAATGCCAAATAAGCACATGAAAAGTTGCTCAACGTCATTAATCATAAGGTAAATGTAATCCCACTACACCCCTCTGAGAAGGGCCAAAATTAAAAGGGCTGACCATTCCAAGTCTCGGCAAGGTTTTGGAGGGTGGAACGCTCATACACTGCTGGTGGCAGTGAAGAATGGTGAGAACACTTTGGAAAACAGTTTAGCAGTTTCATATATGTTAATCTTACAACTACCATGCAACCCAGCCATTGCAGTCCTAAGTATTCACCCAAGAGAAAGAAAGCGTATATACAAGCAAAGGCTTAACACGTAAATATTCATAGCGGCTTTTTTTACAAGAGCCTCAAATTGGAAACAAATATCCTTTACCAGGTGCATGGAGAAAACAAAGTGTGGTATATCCATTTGATAAAATAGTAGTCAACAATAAAACAGAAGGAACTAGTCATACATGCAACAAATGGGTAAATGCAGAAATGATTAGGTTGAAGAAAACAAGACAAAAGAGAATATAGTATGATTCTATGCACATAAAATTATAGGAAAGGAAAACTAATCTACAGTGACAGAAGATCACTGGTTGCCTGGGAAAGGGGTAGGGTGACATGGAGAAGGAGGCACAAGGGGGCATTACAGAGGGGCACAAAGGAGCTTTTTGTTCATTATCTTGACGGTATGTTCATTATCTTGATGGTAGTATTGGATTCACAGGTGCATACATGTATCAAAACTTTTTAGAGCACACAGTTCAAGTATGCACTGTATTGTATGTTAACAAACCTCAAGAAAGAGTTTGCAATATATTTATATATTCATAATTCTTCAATGCAGTTAATCATTTGAAAGATTCCCAAGATTATGCCTTTGTAACACTGACAGATCCACATGGTCTTATCAAATTGGTCCATACTACATATATATTTGAACATATATGAAAGGTTAAAATAACAATTGATTTGGATGCAAAAACCTTGGAAGGCTATCACCCTTAGCCAAACAATGAGACTAAAGCTGAATAAACTACAAAAATTTCATGGACTCATCAAAAGAGAGATAAGATTCTCACAGAAGAGACCCCACATGTAGAATTCTGCATTTGACAGAGAACCACTTGCTGTAGAGAAAGATGAGGGCAGGTCAGGAAACTAGAAAGAGCTTCATTGAGAATTGCATGCATGCCAGGGTCAGTTTTACTTCCAGAGCTCTCTTTGATAGCAATAGATCAGGAATTAGGACAAATAATCCTCCTTATCAAGATTTTAGCTTATTATTATTATGGAATATTTTTAAAAGCTTATACAGCATTTAGGAAAACTGAGTTAGCTGTGCAGTAATTCTAGGAAAGTTATCATATGATGAAACCAAATTTATATTTTAAAGCAGGACAAGAAAATTTCAAGATAAAATTCTCTCACTGTGTCCATCTGGGCCTCCACCTTCCCTCCCTAATGTGTAGTGTACATATGCATTTCACATTTACTAGATCTCCTTAAAGATGGGAATGTCTGCTCAACCATAAAAATTGTTTTGTTACCTTTCTTCTGACACTAGCAATGTAACTTCTTAAAAGCATGGCGTTCTTTCCCATCTCTGTAGGTGGTCATCATGACTGGCTGTGTGTTCTCTCTTGACTGATGGAGGAAACTGGAGGTCAACTCAAAGAAAAAGAATTGGAACATTATTAACTATCTTGAAATTCAGCAATATCCCTATAGAAAAACCAAATCTAAAAAAGTCAATGCACCAAGAAGAGAACACAACAGATGTTAAATGAAATAAATATTATCATAAGCATTAACACTCAAATGACTTGAGGTAGGAGAAGGAGTCATCTTACTTCTCTTCACTGCTGAACATCCTCCTCTTATTTTGATGCAAGGAGATGGAGACATGTCCCACTACCAAATCTGGATGCCTGTACTTAAATCACCATGGTGCAAAGCAAGTACTTGAACAGAGAAACAACAGGGAAGCTATCACACCTCCTTCCTACTCTCTCTCGGGGTTGAGCATCACAGGAAGGCTGTTATTGGTTCAGGCCTGGTCACTCCACCACTCTTTGGACCAATAGCTGTGGCTCACGGGCTGCCAGTCCCTCCTCGGCTGCATCAGTGGAGGGTGGGGCCTGAGCTCCTCTCACTGGATACTCTCATCATCCAGTGATGCAAAACTGCAGGTCCTGAAGGTCTGAAGGTTCCTGCAAGGTCCTGAAGGTTCTGAAAATCAAAAAATTCTCGAGTGGGAAACAATAAATTGTATGAATCTGAATGAATTCCGGTAGTAATTTCAGAAACCAGTGGCTTAAAAAAGTGAATTGTTTCTTGGAAGTTTCAGGTAGCTATTTTGTAATATGTTTGAGTACTCATGTGTGCATTTAAATGACTTAATATTATGGGCCATGTCAAAAAAGGTTGAAGAGGGATGTATTGGTGGGCTTATTTGCTTCCTCACTTTATCTCTGGCTATATCACACATAAAGTATCTCTAGTAAATTCCACAACATCCTCCCAGGGAATGAGAATTAAAATGCAAAATAAAATTAATACAAAAATAATTTAGACCTTAAGGAACTCTATAAAGGCTGACCTAGAACTAAAATGACTGTTCAGGTAAGTTATGAAATGCAGTATGGTTAAGGAATAGTCACAATTTTTGTTGGAACAAACTGCACTACAGACATATATTCAAGTAGAACTGATAATGTTTGATGTTTACTTCAACTTCAAAATGTTTTAGTGATGGGCAGTAGTATGGCACAGGTCATACTGACTAAGAGTCAATCTGACTCTTCAGTGCTACAGGTCTTTTCCTGACAAGTGAGTGGCTCTGAAAAGACCGTTTGGTTTGCGAGGCTCAGGTGGTTCTGAAGCAGGTCATTTGAGGATGGTGTACCTGATGACTGCCTTGGTGGCCTAGGACATGGCGTGCTTGCCAATCTCCCTGGGCAGCAGCAGGGGCACGGAGGTCTGGATCTCTCTGAAGGTGATGGTGGAGCGCTTGGTGGAGCTGGCCAGGGGTGCAGCCTCCTCGGCGATGGGCTCGAAGATGTCCAGGCCCTCGTGAAAACCTGCTTCAGCACCCTGGGGAAACAGGTGATGAAACTGTCTGGACAGCAGCGGCGACAACGCCTTGGCATCTTCTGCTTTGGGCTCTTTGGTTCGGCCTCTGTGGGCTCTTTGGTGCCCAGGCTTTCCTCAGAAGAAGTCTCACGGCAAGGCTCGGCCATGTCGGAGCCACCTTCCCCACAGCTCAGAGGGAAGGACGATGAGGCTGCTGAGGGCCAGTGGCCGGGTTTATAATCCCTGCGTTCTCTGATGTCACAGGCAACGTCCATATCTGACTGGACAAAATGCAAGGCAGGGAGGCCTGTCACTAAGGCACCCCATGTCACGTGTCATTGGATGCCACCCTGCTTGGCCTCCCATCAACCAATCCCAGTGGAAATCTGGTGACCTTTAAACTTTCCGTGACCTCCACTAGAAAAATCTTTGAACTATGCCCCATGTAGGAGAAGGTCATCCGTTCACTTCAGCTGATTTATGCCTACTATTTATGCCTGAAAACTTTGAAAAGATGTCACCCAAGTCACCTACATTGAAGAAAAATCAGTTTGAGTTCCCTGAGAGAGTCTCTATAACTCAAACCTTTGCCACCATCAAAATGGCTCTGGCCACTTGGGGGCCATTTTTCTCAACACAGAATTTTCTCTTTCCATGGCTGAGCCACCGTGGCTTGAGCAGGAACTCTCTGACTTGGTCAGCAAAGTGCTCCTCAAAATCAGTCATAGGACATAACTGACCAGCCCTTACCTCCAATTCTTATCAAACTTACAGGGAATCAGAAAGAACAGTAAAACCACATTCTCCAAAGACAGGCCACACACAGAAATCGGATACTTGTACATAAATACTAAAAATATTTAACATTTAGCAAATTTTAATTTTTTTTAACATTACTTAGGCACCCCAAATACCACACATACTGGAATTGATGAAAAAATATGTGTTAGTTGAAAGAAATTATTTTTCTAATTCCCTAGAAACCTTCCGAGTGAGAAGAAACTAATCAGTAAAAGGGAAATATTTAAAAATTAGAAACACATTCCTTTCAAAAACCTACGTAACTCAAGCAAAGTATATCTTTAATGTATTTATGTAAAAATAAATTACAGACATTGAACCAAGAAGGACTTAGGAAGACTTGAAGAAATGGAGGTCTTCAATGAGCTAAGATCCTAATGGTCAGGTTTCCAAGTGTGTTTCCTGTGAGGGCTTCAAGGAGTGGCTAATTCTACTGCTAACAAAATAGTTCCCATCATGAAAGGATAAATGCTATTTTTTATTACTAGTAAATACAATATGATGATCAAACCATGGAAGAAAGTTTACAACAGGGAATTCTTTGGACCATAATGATAGTGTTAACATGAGCCCCAAAGCTACAGGAGGACACCTTTGTGATTACAAATTCTCAAGGAGACTTTTCCTGACCCCAAATCTAGGGCATGGTGTAGAATTCTTTTTTTCTGGCATCTTCCCTTTCCATTAGAAAAAGTCCAGTTTTTCATTAAGGGTGCAGCCATTCAAGCAACCACAATTATTAAAGATCTCAATGAAGTATTAGTTTCTGTCACTTTTCACACAGAGGTGAGCATTTTCAATAATGTATATAAATAATTTTGTCAAGCTATTTTTCATGTCTTGAATGGAAATTTCCCCCATTTTCTATTCCATTTATTGACCAAAACAGAAGTGTAACTGACCCTTTAAACTACTCTGCAACGTAAAAGACAACTAACGCTCATACTGGTGCCATGGAGGTACCTCTCCAAGGGGTTGTCCAGCAGGATAGGCAGATTTTTACTTGTCGGCTCAGAACTCTCAAACAGCAAAGCAGAAGCTATGTGTCCTCTTGAAGATTAGCTCTGTAATGGGCATAACATCACTTCTTTCATACTCCATTGGTCAAAGCAATTATAGGCCTGCCAGAGTCAAGAGGCAGGGGAACAGACGTGCTTAATCCATCCGAGCAGTGTCTGGGAATGAGCAGCTTTCACAAATCTAACAAATAGTGCCACACAACACGTGCTTTTTGAGATGCTGCTGGGTGCCACACACATGATATGTCCGTAGCACAAGGTCCTGGGTTCCTTGGGCCACAGTGTTGTTAAACTATGGAATACTTTCCCACTTGACTCACTCTTATCTGGGTGAACTCCTGCATGCAGTGAATCCCTATAATCCAGGGCAAACCTTTCCCTCTGGTGGCATGAAGTTTCTGACCATTGTAGACATACCATCCCCCTACTCCTGGGCCCCTGGACATAGAAATACAGACACACAGATTGACAGAAAGGAGAATGTTTCGAGTGAGTACATGCTTCAAAGAACTCTACCAGAATCTGGTCTGGATATCAGATTTTAATTTGATTGCCTCATTCATGACCCTAACTCCAAGTAAGATTACATTTGAGGTACTGGGGTTTAGGACTTCAATATAAGAATTTCAGGGGATGCAATTCAAAGTATATGTGATATGAAACCTGAGCTGTAGATTGGCACATGTGCTGACTCTTCCATCATATTGATTATTTAGTTTCCCATTAAGAGAAAAAAGGTGACTTCATTCATCCTCTTTTCACTCCGACTATTCATTGCTTAGTTTAATTTTTTTATTTTTAGCTTCTTACTTCTGTGAAGGGAGAAGATACTCAGTGATTTCAACCCTTAGGAATTGTTTATGACTTTCTTTAAACTCCATTATTAGTTCAATATTTTAAAGGACTGTATTTGTACTTTTAAAATAATTTGTAATTTCTTCTGTGAAGAATATCACTTTGAGCCAAACAAAGAGGCAAAAGGCTGGATAATCTGCAAAAATCAAAACTTTCCTTGATGACTAATAAGAACCTGCAGTATAAACAAACAAACAAGCAAAACAACGAATACTAAACTTTCATTGGGTTACTTGTATGGAAATATGTTAATATAAATGTTTCAGACATTACATGAAATTTCTAAAAACCTTATATGTTCTGGTATAATGTTATAGGTCATAATCCTAGTTATTACTTTAAAATGTATATCTCAGAAATAACTAATTTTCTTGTCAACTGCATTATTATGAACTTTCATCAAATCTTAAACCGTGGTCATTTTTAAGTCTTTTGTCATTTACAGACAGTTCTGGGTGTACTCTGATGCTTTTGCAAATATGTTCCTATAAAAGGGTTTCACCTTCAAGAAATTCATGGAAAAGACTCTGACAAGTACAGGTTTCTGGTAACTGACTGTACTGCTGAACTGAATGAATAAGCATTTTCAGAACTCTAATGAATAACTGATGAGCTCATAAAAGTGCTAACAAAAGATCAAGATGAAAAAAAAAAGTAATTACATGGGACTGAGTGAACTGATGAGGATGAGTATAATTTTTGTGACTTTCTGTTTGAATTTAAAAAAAAAATCCCACAAGGACTCAGAGGCAAAGAATATACAAATCAGTTTTCACTGCAAAGTAAAGCAGCTGTTACAGTGGAGGATTACTGGACTGAATGTCAATATTATGACATAGTATGAGTGTGTTTCATGTTTGGTAATTGCAATCATTGTTGCTTTTGTTGTGGTCAGCCATGTACAATGCTTGGTGTCAGTCTATTTATCTCTTGTAAAAATAAAATACAGTGTGTGTGTGTGAAAAAAAAAAAAAAACTTTCCTTGAACCCATCAGAAGAGGGACAGGAACCTCCAGGAGAGACAAATCTATGTAGCTTTAGCAGAACTGTATGAACTCAAGAGAAAGGTTGTGGGCAGGGCAAGAAACTAGAAATTGTTTTCCTAAGTAGTGCAGCACGAAGGGAGGAAACGCCTGATCCAGGACTGGGTACAAATTTCTTTGTTTGTTTTTCAGCCCATTGTGGAAGATCTCTGAGGAGCCATTATACTTCCAGAGTTCTCCTTGGGAAATTAGAGTAAGGATTTAGGATAATTGGACCCCCTTCATGAGGGTCATTAGTTAAAATTATTCGGGAATATTAGAAAAATCTCATTAAAGAACTTGAAAAAAAAGAATTTTCTTTCCAAGGTGATCAGGAAAATTGTCAGGAGATCAACTACAAGTAAATCCCTCTGAATAGTGCCTTGAGATCGTCATACACATAGGGGACAAAACTTTGGGAGCCAAAGCCTCTTTTGAAACCATGCTCATTTCAAAGATAGAACTGTAAACCAGTTGGAATGCACAGCGTAAGTCATTTTATTTCCATCATGCTCACTACCGCTGCTTCAAAATCCTAGTGTTTGTCCGTATGACATACAAATGTTTTGCCAATCTTGATCTTGCATACTAGTCTCATACATATTGTATTATGTGAGAAGTTATTTTAAGAAAATGAATCTGTTGGGACATTTTTATAGCTCTTTGGGTGTTTTGCACCTAAAATTTCAGAAATAGAATAGAAGGATTAGTGAAATGCCATTGAAAATATACCATATAGACAGTGAAGACTGGGAGTGCAAAGGTGAATGACAGATATGAAATCTAGGATAGAGAGAGGAAAAATGGGTTTTGATGTTGAAGACTGGAAGATAAAATGAGTACATCTGATCATTCACTTCAGAAGGTGATTGAAGAAAAGGGGCAATTATGATCTAATGGTATGATTAACAGTAAAGATTGAAGTAAGGTCCAAACTTCCAATTTTAATTAAATAATTCGCAGACATGTAATATACAGCATGGTGGCTATAGTTAAATACTGTATTGTATATTTGAATGTTGCTAAGAAAGTAGACCTTAAAAGTTCTTATCACAAGAAAAAAAATGTGTCACTGTGTGTGGTGGTGGCTGTAACTAGAATTATTGGGGTGATCATTTCATAATATATACGTATATCGAATCATTATGAAACTAATGTTTTATGTCCATTATATCTCAATACAAAAGACTAATTGAGGGAAACAGGTTTACTACTTCAATAAGAAATTATAAGCAACCCTGGAAAATAGTATTAATATAGCAAACATATCCCAATCAAACTTATTCAACATTATCTTTGTTACAGAATTCATTGAAAACCTAAGAGAAAAGCCAAAAATGGTACAGAAATATCAAAATCAAAAAGTTCAAGAAAAAAACCTATTCCCCGTTCCCTAATATCTGGAGATGCTACTCTAAGTCATTCAGATGAATCTGATTCTATTCCTTCCAAGTTTGTAATGTATTCTTTGTGAAAATGCAAACATTCATTATATGAACAAAAGATTAAAGAAATTTTACATAACCAATGAGATATAGCTGGACAGAGGATTGGTGAACTAGAAGACAGATAAAATAATAGAAATAATATAGAATACTTCACAGAAAGGAAAAGAAAAAAAAAAGGATAAAGGTGAGGCAAAGAGACTCAAGGAATGGAGTAAGTAGGTGATAAGTATCACATAGGCATTCCAGAAGCATAAAACTGGGTGAATATTGGAAAAATACTATTCAAAGGAAAATGGCTGGTATTTCCCAGAGTTAGGGGAAGCCATAAGTTCCTCCATGCAGGAAGCAGACCTGACAAATCATAGTAAACCTTCAAGGTAACCCTAGAGATCAAAATAGCAGACAAAAAGACGCAGTGCCTAAAAAAGGAATACCAAATAGTGTGACTGCAGACCTCTTTGTCTTAATAAATTGAAGCCAAAAGCAAGTGCTGAGAGAAAGTAACTGTCACCCTAGAGTTGCATATCTAGCCAAGGTATCATTTAATAGTGAAGTTATGCTACACATGAAGATGGGCCTCCCCAAACCACACTCAAATGTAGACTTGCTCCACCGGCTGCTGAGAGTACAGTCAGGTGCTAATCCTCAGCCACTGACCCTTTCAGGTATTTCCTCAGCTTCAGAGAGCTAATTTGCCCAAAGTTAGGGACTTCCTGAGACGGTCACATCCAATGTCTGAACAAGGGGAGGGTATAAATATATGTCTCATCCCATCCTCAGATGGTAATCCTGATGAACATTCCCACATAATTAACCCCATCTCAGTGCTGGCTTCCTTCTAGAGCTTAACTGAGAAATAAAGACTTTTGAGAAAAATGAAATCTTATCGTGTTTACATCAACTGACACCATGTTAAAGGAACTTCTAAAGAATGTAATTTAGGAAGATGGAAAAAGATCACAGCAGATGATCTGAGATGCAGGTAGGAATGTTAATAGAATAAATTAGCAAGTAGAGGTAAATGTAAAACAATGACTGTACACACAAGTTGCAATAATGATTACAGTTCCTTTGAAGAATCAAGTAAACAAGACATAGCTAAATACTGCAGTTATGCAACACTTGGATGATAAGAGTGTCCAATGAGAGCAGCTCACGTCCTGTTCACTGGTTCGGCCAGTGATGGACTGGAAGCTTGTGAGCCACAGCCTTTGGCCCAGTGTGGGAAAGTGGCCAGGGAAAAACAAATAAAAGCATTCTTGGGAGGTTCAGACTTGGAGATTGTGGAGGAAACTGGAGGGGTTCCTTCCCTGTTGTTTGCTTGCTAGCTTGTTTTCAATCACTGTAAGTTAATGATTTGAATTCAGAGATTGTACTGTGTGTGTCTCTTGTCCCTTGTATACAAGTAAGGGAAGGATTTGACTACTAACACATCAAGTGGGATTTTTGTATTTTCATTGGTAAATGGGATTCTTTAGAAATAAGGAACGGCAAGCTTCCTTCACTGGTTTTATCACCATATTACATTTTCTGGTAATAGAGATGAGCTTTCCGCTTTCATAATTGGAAACATTTCATGAGCAGTAGAAATAGCAGTTCTTTAAAAGTGCAAATGGACACAGCTTTGGAATCTTGACCATTTCAGATGAAACCACATTGATGAACCCACCCCCCCTTTTCTCAATTCTTCTTAAGTCATTTTTTGATTCCAATTCTGCAATTTATTGGTAAGGAAACACATTAAAGAAATGCCTTTGTCTGTATTGTCATGTATTCTTGCAAGAAATACGCTTTTATTTTAAAGAACTTCCCATTTATTCCTTCCATTCTTCCTAAGGTGTTTTCTTAGAGAATTAATCATTGTTTTCAATCAACAACTCTTACGTTTGTTCACAAATTCAAGCATGTGGGGTATTTTGAGGACCTAAGGAATGTTAAGAAAATTTTGTATTTGAGAAATGTTTAAGTATTTTTACTAATTTTAAAAGTATTCCCATTTCTGTTTGTGTTCCAACTTTGGACAATGTGGCTTTGAGATTCCAATGTTTTCTAATTCACTGGGGGTTTTGATCGTAATTGGAGGCAGTAGATGGTCAATTATGTCCCATGATTTCGAGGAGCACTCTGCAGACCATGTCAGAGACTTCCGGCTCAAGCCACGGAGGCTCAGCCATGGAAAGACAAGATACTATGTGGGAGTAAAATGGCCCGCCAAGTGGCTAAAGTCATTCTGATGGCGGCGACGACTTGAGTTAGGGAGGTCAGACTCGCTCAGGAAGCTCAAACTGATTTTTCTTCAGTGTAGGTGACTTGGGTGACATCTTTTCAGAGTTCTCATGCATAAATAGTAGGCATAAATCAGCTGAGGTGAACTTTGCCTACATGGGGCATAGTTGAAAGATTTTCTGGTAGAGGTCACGGAAAGTTTAAAGTCACCAGATTTCCACTGTGATTGGCTGACTGGAGGCCAAGCAGGGGGCCATCCAATCACAGGTGACATGGGGTTCCTTAGTGACAGACCTCCCTGCTTTGCATTTTATCCAATCAGATGTGAGCATTGCCCGTGACGTCATAGAAGGCAGGGAGTAGAAACCGGGCCAAGGGACCTCGACGGCCGCGCTGTCCTTCCCTCTGAGCTGCGGGGAAGACGATTCCGACATGCTTGAGCCTTCGTCTGAGGCGTCTGAAGAAAGCCCGGGCACCAAGGAGACGTCTGAAGAAAGCCCGGGCACCAAGGAGACGTCTGAAGAAAGCCCGGGCACCAAGGAAGCCGAGCCGAAGAACCCGAAGCGCCGCTGCAGCCGCCGTCGCCGCTGCAGCCGCCGCCGCCGCCGCTGCAGCCGCCGTCGCCGCTGCAGCCGCCGCCGCCGCCTCTCTGACGGCTTCGACAGCTTTGCCACCTATTTCGGAAGGGTGCTGCAGCGGGTCCAGGAGGGCCTGAGCCTCTCGCAGGAGGCCGTGAACGTCATGGATTCGTTCGTGAAGGACATCTTTGAGCGAATCGTCGACGAGGCGGCGCGCCTGGTCCGCTCCAGCAAGCGCTCCACCCTCACCTCCAGAGACATGCAGACCTCCGTGCGCCTGCTGCTGCCTGGGAAGAGGGGCAACCACGCCATATCCAGCGCCACCAAGGCACTCATTCGGTACATAACCGGCAAATGAGCTGCCTCCGGACCACCTGAGCATCGCAAACCAAAGGATCTTTTCAGAGCCACCTCAGTTTTCTTAATAAGAACTGTATTCTAACAAACTTTGATCGACTTTATTTTTTAAAGTGTGTCATCCTGCTAATTTTTAAACATCTTTTTTACAAAGAACTAAATATTATCAACTACATTTTAATATATCTATGGTTTAATTTGCTCAAAATGAAATAGTGAGTTTTGTTCAATAATGTTGCGTTATACCACTTTACTAAAGAGTGAGTTCTTTTATTTTTCTAGGTCAACCTTTCACAGGGTCTGTAAGATAAAGTTATTTACCTTTTTCACTCTCATTTTCTCATGAATGTATGGCAAAATTTTCCAGAGATTCATTATGTACCGTAATGACAACAAATTAAGTGCAGGAACATGTATAAGAATTCAACAGACATATTAGAAGAGATATTAAGGAGGTTTTCTTTTTCTTTTTTTTTAATTGAAGTATAGTTGATTTACAACGTTGTATTAGTTTCTGGTGTACAGCAAAGTGATTCAGTTATACATATATATAATCTTTTTCATATTCTTTTTCATTACAGGTTATTACAAGATATTGAATATAGTTCCCTGTGCTATATTGTAGGACCTTGTTGTTTATCTGTTCTATATATAGTAGTTTGTGTCTGCTAATCCCAAACTCTTAATTTACTCCTCCCCCCTCCTTTCCCCTTTGGTAACCATAAGTGTGTTTTCTATGTTTGTGAGTCTGTTTGTTTTGTAAATAAGTTCATTTGTATCATATTTTAGATACCACGTGTAAGTGATATCATATGGTATTTGTCTTTCTTTGACTTACTTCACTTAGTATGATGATCTCTAGGTCCATCCATGTTGCTGTAAATGGCATTATTTTATTCTTTTTCATGGCTGAGTAGTATTCCATTGTATATATTCCACATCTTTATCCATTCGTGTCAATGGACATTTAGGTTGCTTCCATGTCTTGGCTATCGTAAATAGTGCTGCTATGAACATTGGGGTGCATGTATCTTTTCACATTAGAGTTTTCTCCAGTTATATGCCAAGGAGTGGGATTGCTGGATCACATGGTAACTTTATTTTTACTTTTTTAAGGAACTTCCATACTGTTTTCCATAGTGCACCAATTTACATTCCCACCAACAGTGTAGGAGGGTTCCCTTTTCTCCACACCCTTTCCAGCATTTATTATTTGTAGACTTTTTGATAATAGCCATTCTGACTAGTGTGAGGTGATACCTCATTGTAGTTTTTGAAACCGTGCACCTCAGATTGGGACTTGAACCTAATCTCACCTCCGATGAGACTCGAACCCACCTGACTTGCACCTCAGATGGGACTTGAACCCAAAATCTCTGGCTTAGGAAGGTACTCAAATCCACAATCTCCCAGGTAAAACTGCACACCTGGTCTCAGGACTTAATGAAGTTCAGGTTCTTTATGTCTCACTGCAGAAGGAATTCAGTGAGAGGAAAAGTGATAGGTAAGAAGTAGATTTATTGAGAGAGCTACACACTCCACAGACAGAGTGTGGGCCATCTCAGATGGTGAGAACGGGCCCCCACATATGGAGTGATTAGTTTTTTATGGGCTGGGTAATTTCACAGGCTAATAAGTAGGAGGATTATTCCAACTATTTTGGAGAAGGGGTAGGGATTCCAGGACTTGGGCCACTGCCCACTTTTTGGCCTTTTATGGCCTGGGAACTGTCATGGTGCAGGTGGCTGTGTCATTTGGCGTATGCTAATATATTACAATGAGCATATAATGAGGCTTGGGCCTAGCCTAGTAGGTTCTAACTGGGCCTATCTTGGGCCTAGCCTAGTAGGTTCTAACTGAGACAGGATCTTAGTTCCCGGACCAGAGATTGAACCCACGCCCTTGGCAGTGGAAGCATGGAGTCCTAACCACTGGACTGCCAGGGACTTCCCCACACTGTTTGGATTATTGTAGCTTTGTAGTAAGCTTTGAAATCAGGGAGTAGGGCCTAGCCTAGTAGGTTCTAACTGAGACAGGAAGGAAGGAGGCAGGGCACAACCATTAAAAGAATGACAGCCATTGGGAAGAACAGGATACCAAAAAAAAGCGGTTAGAACCTACCTGGAAATTGTTCATGACAAGAGGTCCATATTCCCCTATAACATTTTCCCTATTATAATCATACCCAGTCACAGTTCCTGATCATTTGATGTTCTTAAAAGATACCATTATTATTCACCAAGGGCATAACATCTTCCCTTAATGAACTATAATTCTGAAGGAACATAGTTCACATTTATTTAAATTTTTAGCTGTATCCACTGAACTTAATTTAATTGTTTGCATTTTTAGATCATAAACCATATGGAGTTAATTATCGTTCCTGAATTAATTTTAGTGGAAGGGCGAGTTAGACAAATGTGTTTTAAGTATATAATGAATATTATTTTTATTCTCCTCAGTACCCTCACTGTCTATCAGAATATCTCCCAAATATATTGTTTCATAATGGGTTATAAATATAAATAATTTACGTGTGGTTTAAAATGTCTCACAGCCGGACAAAGTGAAAGTCTCTTTTCTAATCAATATTCCTGCATCCCACTCCCCAAAGGTAACCACTGCTATAGTTTGATTTGTATTTGGCATGCATTTTTCTGTGCATATTGAAATACACATACGTAAATAGATACAATGGTTTACACATTAACTGATTTGTTTGTTAGATATGAAATTGGAATCACAGAATAACACTGATCTGCTACTTATGTTCTTCATTTAACAAGATGTGTGCTTTTTAAATTGTTTTCATTAAGTTATGATTTAGAGAAAATAAAATTCACTCCTTTCAGTGTCCAGTTCTATGTCTTGAAAAGTACATACACTTGTATATGTACACTTGTATACAGTTGTATAACCACACCACAATCAGGATATACGAGTTCCATTATGCCAAAAAATTCTCCTGTGCCTTTTTGTAGTCAACCCATTCTCCCCACCTCAACCCTGACAACGACCTATTTGTTTTCTGACTCCCAAATTTTGATAGCTGTAGGTTTTCACTTTTATTTTCATTTTAATTCTGTTCTATGTATTTTTAATTGATGTATAGTTGATTTCTGTTCTACATATTTTTGAATTACCTTGAGACTTCCTCTTTGACCCGTGAATTAACTTGATATGTGTTGCTCAGTTTGCAAGTTCTCAGAGATTTTCCTGTTATCTTTCTATTATTAATTTCTAGAATTTTATTCCATTATTGTCAGATAACACATTCTGTTTGGTTTCAATTTTTTTAAGCTGTTAAGGTTTGTTTTATGACTCAGGATATAGTCTATCTTGCTGAATGTTCCATGTGCATTTGAAAAGAGTGTGTATTCTGCTGTTTTGGGGTGGACTGTTCTATAAATGTCAGTTAGATCTAGTTGGTTGATGGTGGTGTTCAGTTCATCTATAACCTTGCTAATTTTTTGTCTACTAATTCTATTACTGAGAGAGGAGTATTGAAGACCCAAATTATAATTGTGGATTTGTCTATTCCCCTTTCAGTTCTGTCAGTTTTGCCTCTTGTATTTTAAGACTCCGTTGTTAGATATAATACATATTTAAAATTGTTGTATCTTCCGGGTGAATTGACTGACTCTATTTATCCCTGGTAACTGTGTTTGCTTTCAAGTCGACATTGTCTGATAATGTAAAGAATCTATAGATTCTCCTGCTTTCTTCTGATCAGTGTTTGCATGGTGTATTTTTATTCATTGTTTTACTCTTAAGCTACCTATATCCTTATATTTGAAGGGAGTTTCTTGTAGACAACATATAGTTGGGCCATTTTTGTTTTTTGTTGTTTTATAAATCCATTCTGACGATCTAAGTCATTTAGTTATGTATTTAGACCATTGACAATTAATTATTGATATGTTTCTATTTAGGTCTACCACTTTATTTTGCATGTTCTGTTTGTCCTCTCTGTTTTTCATTACCCTGTTTCCCCTTTCTTTGGCTTATCTGAATGCCTTTTAGTATTTCATTTTAATTTTCTATTCTGAATTTGAATATATCTCTTTGTATAATATTTTTGTGGTTGCTCTGTGGATTACAAACTCCCTACTTAACTTTCCACAGTCTATTCAGAATCAATACTCAGAATCATTATGTTACCACTTCAGTTGATATGTAGGAACCTCACCTTAATAGATCCCCTTACCCTCCCCCCTTTACATTACATTTGCCTGATGTATTATAACTACACTGAAATCTACATAGATACCTACTATAGCTACTTTATTGAAAACTCCATCTGTTAATGTTATATTTTGCTGTGATTTTCCACTATTTACCATGATTTTGGAAACCCATTCAGCTGCATCTTCATATTCACTTTCTCCCTAGATCTCCATGAATTCTAAATTGGTGGAAATGTAAATTGGTACAGCCACTATGAAAAACAGTACAGAGGTTCCTTAAAAAACTAAAAATAGAGTTGCCATATGATCTAGCAACCCCACTCTCTGAGCATATATCCAGAGAAAACTCTAATTCAAGATACATGCACCCCACTGTTCATAACAACGTTCTTTACAATAGCCAAGACATGGAAACAATCTAAATGTCCATCGACAGATGAGTGGATAAAGAAGAGGTGGTATGTATATACAATGGAATACTACTCAGCCACAAAAAAGAATGAAATAATGCCATTTGCAGCAACATGGATGGACCTAGAGATTATCATACTCCGTGAAGTCAGAAAGAGAAAGACAAATGCCATATGATATCACTTATATGTGGAATCTGAAATATGATACAAATGAACTTATTTACAAAACAGAAACAGACTCACAGATATAGAAAACAAACTTATGGTAACCAAAGGGGAAGCGGGGGAGGGAGTGATAAATTAGGAGTTTGGGATTAACATAGACACACTACCATATGTAAAATAAACAACAAGGACCTACTGTATAGCACAGGGAACTATATTCAATATCCTGTAATAAACTATAATGGAAAAGAACATGAAAAAGAATATATGTATATATATCTATAACTGAATCACTTTGCTGTACGCCAGAAATTAATACAACATTGGAAATCAACTATACTTCAGTAAAAAAAAAAAAGTAATATAGGTCAGTATTAATAAATTAAGCAATACCTTGGACAGCATTGAATGCCAGTGTCCAGAGAAATTAGAGCATTTAGAGCCCTGGTGGCTTCAGGATACAAGGGGAAAAGCTTTAGAGTAATTTCAAGCTCACGTACTGAGCAGGTATCCATAGCAGTTCCCCTGATTTACTTCACCTCTCCTGACTTCTTACCCTTATCTAAATTATAGGATTAAATAGGGACTTCCCTGGTGGTGCAGTGGTTAGGAATCCGCCTGATAGTGCAGTGGACATGGGTTCGAGCCCTGGCCCAGGAAGATCCCACATGCCTTGGAGCAGCTAAGCCCATGAGCCACAACTACTGAGCCTGCACTCTAGAGCCCATGAGCCACAACTACTGAGCCTGCATGCCACAACTACTGAAGCCCACATGCTTAGAGCCAGTGCTCCACAATAAGAGAAGCCACTGCAATGAGAAGCCTACACACCACAACGAAGAGTAGCCCCCACTCTCTGCAACTAGAGAAAGCCCACGCGCAGCAACGAAGACCCAATACAGCCAAAAATTAAGTAAATAAATACATAAATAAATAAATTAAAAGAAATGTTTAAATTATAGGATTACATAGGTAACTGAGTAAGTGTTAAGAGTAAAGGAGATACAATTTAGAGTACCATTTGTTTACATTCATTTCCTACCCTCCATATCATCTTTCTCAGAGGAGACGTCTGTTCTGACTGATCCCTTTCTACCCACCATCCTAGAAAGCAGTCATTCACATAATCCCCATACTTAATTCTCATCATCATCAATCATCATCACCAACACCAACATCTGCATAAGAGGTCACTGTGTATATGAAGCGTTTGTCAGTCTTCTTTCATTATCACCCTCCAGGAGCCCTTTCAGACATGTTTTGCCTAATTACCCCCAACCCCACTCCCCAGCGGAACGTGAAATTTTTAATACTCCAGATGTAGTTTATCTGTTTATGTACTGTGGTCCTTTGGAAGCTCACAGACCGTTGTAATATCTATGAAAACCCTAACCTCAAGAACCAATCTTTGACCTCTTGGGGGTGATGTCATCTGTTGAGAATGCATGGTATATTGTGATTAGGGCAAAAGCTGGAATCCCATTCCTGCTCCATACACCCCTCGATCCACACTAGAAAATCTGTCATGATTAGATGCCCAGCCTTGACAGACCATCCATGGAGCCACCCTCATCCCTCTCTGGGAGAAATTTCACTTTCCTCTCTGTGTCCTCAGATGCCCTTTCCTCCCTAGCAGGTACAAGCAGCCTAATCATTTCCATAAGTTTTCACAAAGGACAGAAGAAACACTGGCTTCAGACGGCTTCTGCTTCCAGGCTGGTCACAAACTCCCCATGCGGCAGGGGGAAGGAACACCAGGCCTGGCTTCCTGCTGCCGGGAGGGTTAACACAGGGAGAACAGAGATTAACCACCTCAGCAGTACATGTCCTGATACCTTTGCTAAAGATCTGCCACCAGCAACTCAAGGTGACCAGGCTGCCAGGTCCCAGCCCTGGCTCTGGCTGTTGGCGTGGGGAACAACCTCTTTGCCATTTGTCTCTGTGCTCAAGAGCACTTGCTTTGTAGTCACACACATCCATGAAGAGAGGATAGTGATACGTCACTAGTGGGGCTGTTGTGAGATTAAATCCAGTCACTAACATGAAGAACCTAGATCTGGGCCCCGCTAAACAGCCTGCTGCATCAATAGTAGCCCTCTCCTCCGTCAATCAGAGAGCTCATGTGGTCCTCACCCGCCCCTTCAGTTGGGGCCCCTTAACCAGATGGCAGGTCAGAATCACCTTGGGGATCTTTTTCTAAACCCTCCTATGAATTTCCCTTGTTGGTGGAAAGAGGGCTTCTGTATCAAAAGCCATTCAAGTTATTCAGCCACGATAATATGGGCCTTAAAAAACAGATATGCCCATTTGGCACCCGTAGTGTGGGGCAGTGTCCATTTCCTCTTCATTCCACCAGCATCAGTTATGAACAGCTTTTGTCTTTATTGCTAAATATGATCTCTTCTTTTTTCCAGACCAGTTCCAGTGGAAGAGTCACCTCAGAAGGTCTGTCCTTAATGTTATAAATTCACACGCTCCTCCCCTAGGGTTGGCAGATTTAGCAAATAAACATACTGGATGCCCAGCTGAACTTGAATTTCAGGTGAACAAAGTAATATGGCATGTGACAAATTTACACAAAAAAGGATTTTTTGTTTATTTTAAATTCAAATGTAAATGGTTTAAATATAATCTGGTAACCCTACACATGGAGGGGTCTGGAGGGGAACCAAGGTGCTCCAGTCAACAACCGCAGCTGAGCCCCTAGCAGAAGCCAGAAGCCATGCTCATCCCTGTGAGTGAGCTCTCTCAGATGTACCAGCCTAACGGAGCCTCCAGCTGATGGCAGCCCCAGGTGAGACACCACATGGAGCAGAAAACTATCCAGCTGAACCCAGTCAACCCACATTATCCCGAGAAATTAAAAAATGGCTATTGTTTTGGTGGTGTTTGTTAAACAGAAATGGATACCTGAACCATGTAGTTTTGGTGAACTCTCTTTTTCTATAGTCTGTAATCTTTGGATAAGATAGGGACTTGCTGATCTTTGAAGGTTCGATAGGACGTCGTGATAATTTTGGCTATAGTCTCTGTGTGGGTTTATATGTGGGTATAGATTTTGAAATTTCCTCAATTCCTTCTGGGATTCCCAAGATACGTTTTCACGATGTATGATTTTCATCATACTCTTGGAATTTTAGAAATTTATTCCTGAATTCCCTTCCACAGACGAGGCTCCACTGAAGTCCTGCTTGTGAAGGGAAGGAGAGGGTATTGCTACAAACTGCTCCCTGAGGCACATGGAAAGCCGTATCCTCAGAAGGTGCCTTGGTGAGTACGTTGTCAGAACAAGGGGTGTTTCCTCATTTTAAGAAGGGTTTCTCAAAGAAGATGTCCTGAAACACTGTCTCCTGCTACAAGGATAGCCTTGCAAGGAAGCCACTCTTCTTGAGTACACATAGGATGCCGTCACCAGACCTCGGAGACATACGCATTGCAGTCCTGGGCCTTTCTGACTGTCCCAGCGCAGCACTGCTGGGTGGATACGTCTGTGCAGTTCTGGGGTTCATTAATACGAAGACCACTACCCTTGTGGAAATCTGAGCCACATTCTACAATATCACCTTTATAAGGAATAAAGTTGATGTATTTTCACCTTATTTTTCATATTTCTCAGTTGGTTTAGAGTCAAGATATGGAGAAGGGGTGTATTTTCAAGGCCCCTTAAAGACTCAGTCATTTTAGAGCAAGACCATAGGAATAGTTTGGGAGCCGGCGAGACACAGAAAAGGGAAAGGAGCTGTGGATCTATTTGTAGACCCACTCCTGAGGGCAGAGTAAACATGTGCTCCATAAGGGCAGGTTGGTTCAAGAAATTTGAAGGGAGAGGGCCTGGGCTATGCAACCTGTTTGTTCATCCAGCCTCACTAATCAGGTACGTGATTCTCTAGATAGAGGAGTGAGTGTATAGAGAGGTTACATGGGTTTGGCCGTGGCTGTCCCTCCACGTGGAAGAAAATATCGGGAATGGAGGCCAGGAATTCCCCAGGAAAAAACAATGTATCGTTCAGTTGACTCAGGTTTCTGCCTATTAAGTGACTATGATGTTTTAGGCCTGCCTCCCTGGAATAACTCTGAGATTTGTAAATGACATTTTTGTACATGTATCAAGATCATTGGGTTACATGATTATAGAGAGTTCTTAGTTCTCTGCCACAGATGGCTAACTGCTTAGCATGGGCTGTGAGAGTACACGTTCACCCTCAGAGGGAGGGCTAACTCATCTGCAGGAACCCTACATACTTCCCTGGGTCTCTGTGTTCTGATAACACACCCCTACTGTCTCTTTAAAGCAAACACAATTCCTGACGACAAGCACATGTTTTGTCCCACGAAACTGGACAGATTTTTTTGCCAGTTGCCGGGGTCCCAGTCTAGTGCTTCAAATTAGTATGTTTTCCAAGTGGCAGCCTGAAGAGCTACGGTGTTTTGCTTTAAGCTAAAGACAAGTGGGTGGAGGAGGGTGGGGAGGTATTTAAGGTGGTGGAGGACCTGCCTGAGCCAGGCGGTTGCTAGACTATAGAAACGTGACGTCAATAAGGCGACCTTGACCACTTTTTAATGGAGACAGAAGCGGCCTGGCAAGGAGAGCAGGTTTCTCCTTTAGGTGTTTGGAAATGAGTTGGGAGAGTGGGTACCCGCGACGGGGGCTGGACCACCCTGCAGTGTGGGGAGACAAAGGGATCCACATCCAGGTCACTTCTTTCCCGCTTTGGGGGCTCGGTGCCCGGGCTATCTCGTAGGCAAAGCCATTGGGGTCCTGCCCGGCCCCAGTGGGTGCGGTGTCCTGCTCCAGGGGTGTCCTCGAGCCACTTTCCTTCTAAAGGCAGGGGCGTGGGAGGTGAGACAGGTAACGACTCTCTCTAAGCCTCAGCTTTCCCCTCTATAAAATGGGGATAAGGATGCTTTCCCTAAAGGGTCTCTGAACATTTAGCGATAACACGTGAATAAGCCGAAGGCCCTGTAGTTTTCGCAGGATCATGGATGTTTGTATGAATTCAGGCCACTTCTTATTCCATTTCCCACTTTGTTCTCACGGGACATATGAGGAAAGGAGAAGAAAAAGGCCCTGGTGGGAAGCTCATTGTACCTTTTCCTCGTTCGCAGCACTATCCAGTTTTTTCAGTGTCATTGTCACTAACCCATTGCCTAGCATGGTGCGGGGCCCACAGTTACACCAGTAAAGCATGGTAATTGCTGGATCTGTCTCTCCCTGTGCAGCTCCTCATGCCAATGGCCTTGCTCATATCAGGTGTCTGAAGGAGGCAGCTTCTAAGGATCTGTGTCCTGATGGCTGCTGGAGCTTCTACTCCAGGTTCAAGGGCAGCAGCTTCCAGGAGACCACAACACTTTGCGTCTTCAGCTGGAGATGACACCTGACTCAAGTGAGTTCATTGATCTGAACAAAAGCATGTTGTGGAATAGCTCCTTGAGGTTCATAAACTAACCTAAAAGTAGACAAGCTACTTTGATCTCATCATGGAAGAAGAGGTTTAGCAGGTGGAATGTCATTCCATCAGCAGCTACATGCTTTGTAGTAGCCCTTGAGGCCCATCTTAAAGAAGACTTTTTTGCCAAAAAGCAATGACTAGTCCAGTTGGAGAAGGAAACTGGGCTTTAACATGCATTTGCAATAAATATACCTAATTTGTTCTCACTGTATAAATAATAATCAGTGATTCCCATGTATCTTTCAGATGAGGATGCAAATATGCAGTTGGTTATTCTTTTAGCAATCTGGCATTGTAATGTCGTTCTTCCCTGGTGACCACATTTTCTTTTCCATTATATAAGGTAATTTTAAAGAGCTAGTTTCCAAGTTTCCAAGTGTTAGGTAAAAATGTCAGTTACTAGATCTTAATATTTTAAATATCTTAATATTTAAAAAAATGTTTTTTACCCTAGAGTTTACCCTATAATAATGGTACTCAGCCATGTTCCCTTAAAAAACCACTTACTCTTAATATCATTATGATTATTTCTCTAGGATATAATATTTTTATTCATGTACTTCAGATGGAAATAGAAATCAACTTTCTCTAAATATTTGGATATATTTCTTTGCAAGTGATTATTTCTATTTTGGGTATATGTCGTATGGACCAATTTGATAAGACCATGTGGATCTGTCAGTGTTACAAAGGCATAATCTTGGGAATCTTTCAAATGATTAACTGCATTGAAGAATTATGAATATATAAATATATTGCAAACTCTTTCTTGAGGTTTGTTAACATACAATACAGTGCATACTTGAACTGTGTGCTCTAAAAAGTTTTGATACATGTATGCACCTGTGAATCCAATACTACCATCAAGATAATGAACATACCGTCAAGATAATGAACAAAAAGCTCCTTTGTGCCCCTCTGTAATGCCCCCTTGTGCCTCCTTCTCCATGTCACCCTACCCCTTTCCCAGGCAACCAGTGATCTTCTGTCACTGTAGATTAGTTTTCCTTTCCTATAATTTTATGTGCATAGAATCATACTATATTCTCTTTTGTCTTGTTTTCTTCAACCTAATCATTTCTGCATTTACCCATTTGTTGCATGTATGACTAGTTCCTTCTGTTTTATTGTTGACTACTATTTTATCAAATGGATATACCACACTTTGTTTTCTCCATGCACCTGGTAAAGGATATTTGTTTCCAATTTGAGGCTCTTGTAAAAAAAGCCGCTATGAATATTTACGTGTTAAGCCTTTGCTTGGATATACGCTTTCTTTCTCTTGGGTGAATACTTAGGACTGCAATGGCTGGGTTGCATGGTAGTTGTAAGATTAACATATATGAAACTGCTAAACTGTTTTCCAAAGTGTTCTCACCATTCTTCACTGCCACCAGCAGTGTATGAGCGTTCCACCCTCCAAAACCTTGCCGAGACTTGGAATGGTCAGCCCTTTTAATTTTGGCCCTTCTCAGAGGGGTGTAGTGGGATTACATTTACCTTATGATTAATGACGTTGAGCAACTTTTCATGTGCTTATTTGGCATTTGTATATCTTCTTTGGTGATCTGTTCAAATTGTTTGCCTACTTATTTATTGCCATGTCTGTTTTATCTTACTGACCCTTGTGAGTCTTTTAAATTCTGGATACAAATCCTTTATCAGATAGCTGATTTGCAAATATTTTCTCCCAGTCCATGGCTTGTCTTTTAATTCCCTCAACTGTGTTTTTGGGAGAATAGAAGTGTTGAATTTTGAGGAAGTCTGGTGTATCAATTTGTTCATTTATGTTTTTGATTTTGCTTTTGATGTTATAACTAAGAAATCTTCTCCTAACCTAGAGTCACAAGAATTTTATCCTGTGTTTTCTTCTGGAAGTTTCATAGTCTAGGTTTAATATTTAGGTCTGTGATTCATTTTGAGTGGACTTTTGTATCTGGTACATTATATGGATACAGTTTACTTTTGTGCATATGGATACCCACTTGTCCCAATACCACTTGTTGAAAAGATATCATTTCTCCACTGAACTGCCTTTGTAGATTTGTCAAAAATAAGTTGCCTATATATGTGTGGATCTATTTCTAGACTCTTTCATATACATTTGATATACATTTCTACCTTCATCCCAATACTACACTGAGTCTTGATTACTGTAGATTTAAAATGACTCTTTACTCACAGGCTTCAAAAACAAACAGTTACCAAAGGGGAAAGGTGGGGGTGTTGGTAAATTAGGAATTAGGGATTAACATACACACTACTAAAGAAAAAATAAAGTTATAATGAAGAAGAAAAAACATACACACTACTATATATAAAATAGGTAATCAACAAGGATCTACTGTATAGCACAGGGAACTCTACTCAATATTCTGTAATAACCTATATGGGAAGAGAATCTGAAAAAGAATGGATATATATATATATATGTATAACTGAATCACTCTGCTATCCACCTGAAACTAATACAACATCGTAAATCAACTATACTCCAATATAAAATAAAGTTAAACAAAAAATACTTGCACAAAAAATAACTAATAAATAAAATGAGTCTTGAAATAAGATAGTGCTTATCCTCCAATGTTGTTCTTCTTTTCAGAGTTGTTTTCATAGTCTAGGTCCTTTGCGTTTCCACATGACATTTAGAATAAACCTGTCAATTTCTTTTTTTAAAAAGCATACTAGGTTGTTTCCATGTCCTGGCTATTGTAAATAGAGCTGCAATGAACATTGTGGTACATGACTCTTTTTGAATTATGGTTTTCTCAGGGTATATGCCCAGTAGTGGGATTGCTGGGTTGTATGGTACTTCTATTTTTAGTTTTTTAAGGAACCTCCATACTGTTCTCCATAGTGGCTGTATCAATTTACATTCCCACCCACAGTGCAAGAGGGTTCCCTTTCCTCCACAGCCTCTCCAGCATTTATTGTTTGTAGATTTTTTGATGATGGCCATTCTGACCAGTGTGAGGTGATACCTCATTGTAGTTTTTTTTTTTTAAGACACTAATGAAAGAGGGGAGGACTTTTTTAAAAATTATTTATTTATTTATGGCTGTGTTGGGCCTTCGTTTCTGTGCGAGGGCTTTCTCTAGTTGTGGCAAGCGGGGGCCACTCTTCATCGCGGTGCGCGGGCCTCTCACTATCGCGGCCTCTCTTGTTGCGGAGCACAGGCTCCAGACGCACAGGCTCAGTAATTGTGGCTCACGGGCCCAGCTGTTCTGCGACATGTGGGATCTTCCCAGACCAGGGCTCGAACCCGTGTCCCCTGCATTAGCAGGCAGATGCTCAACCACTGCGCCACCAGGGAAGCCCCCTCATTGTAATTTTGATTTACATTTCTCTAATGATTAGTGATGTTGAGCATCCTTTCATGTGTTTGTTGGCAATCTGTATATCTTCTTTGGAGAAATGTCTATTTAGATCTTCTGCCCATTTTTTGATTGGGTTGTTTGGTTTGTTGATATTGAGCTGCATGAACTGCTTGTATATTTTGGAAATTATCCCTTGTTGGTCGCATCATTTGCAAATATTTTCTCCTAGTCCATAGGTTCTTTTCGTCTTGTTTGTGGTTTCCTTTGCTGTGCAAAAGCTTTTAAGTTTATTAGATTCCATTTGTTTATTTTTGCTTTTCTTTCCATTGCTTTAAGAGACAGATCCAAAAACCTATTGCTGCGATTTATGTCAAAGAGTGTTCTACCTATGTTTTCCTCTAGGAATTTTATAGTATCCAGTCTTACATTTAGGCCTTTAATCCATTTTGAGTTGATTTTTGTATATGGTGTTAGAGAATGTTCGAATATTCTTTTACATGTAGCTGTCCAGTTTTTCCAGCACCACTTATTGAACAGACTGTCTTTTCTCCATTGTATTTTTTATACAATTTCCAGGTGTTCTATTTTCACTGAACTTTCAGTAGCCATATATTTTCACTGTACTTTCAGTAGCCAGATGTTGCTGGGGAATCTTTTTGGCTGAAAGCACAGGCTTACTGTAGGACAGAAATGATACTTGATGCTTAACACCTGTATTAGTCAAGGTTCGCCAGAGAAACAGAACCAATAGGATGTTTATATATAGATATTTATTTTATAGAATTGACTCATGAGACTATGGAGGCTCGACACGTCAAAAATCTGATGAGGAAGGCCAACAGGCTGGAGACTCAGGAAAGACTTACATACAGTTGGAATCTGAAGGCAGTCTGCTGATCAGCCACAAAGAGTCGATCTTATAGATGAAGTCCAAAGGCAGTCTCCTGGCAGAATTCCCTCTTGCTTAGGGGAGATCAGCCCTTTGGTCTATTCAGGCCTTCAACTCATTAGATGAGGCCCACCCACATTATGGAGGTCTAACTGATTTACTCAGAGTCTACATATTTAAATGTAACATCTCGGAAATTCCCTGGCGGTCCAGTGGTTAGGACTCAGTGTTTTCACTGCTGGGGCCCGGGTTCAATCCCTGTTTGGGGAATTAAGATCCCATAAGCCACGCAGCCAGAAAAAAAAAACCCCAAGAAACCCCCATACAATTAAAAAACAAGTAACATCTCATCCCAAAACACTCTCACAAAAACATCCAGAATAATGTGTGATCAAAATCCGGAGACTGTGACCCTGGTCAATTAGACACGTAAAATTTACAACCACAATATTAATGCCTATATTTCCATATCCGCTGTTGGATGTTACTGACAATGTATTTAAACTAGGGAGGAAAATGTCTGAGAGAAAATTCTACAGGTCATTCCAGAAAATCAGTCACTAAAATGAAATAGTTTAGTAGCTTTCAACTTTACTGTGTGGTTAGAATTGAATTGTGGAGTTTTCTTCTTTATCCTCAAGCAAATCCATCTCGATGAATTCTTGGGTTGTTGGGTGGTAAGAAAAAGTGGGAGAGAGCATTATGAATGTGGGTACACATGTATGTGCGTGTGTGTGTTTGTGAGTATGTGTGTGTATATTGGTGAAGCTGTGAGGAATATTTACTGTGAGGAATATTTGAGGTGAATTACTGTGTGTTATGTCAGTCCTGCTCAGTTCTGGGCACATGTTAGGAAACAAATCAGGATGGTTGCTGTTTGTTTTACCCCAGCTTTCCTTGGTCAGCATGGTTACCATGGTGACTCAGTGACTGCTATAGGATTTGGTACAGACTGAAAATACATTCCTGATTCTTACCTGAATCCATCATGACTATGTTAGTTGTTAAGTGTTGCTTTTATAATTCTGTCATCCCTTCTAGATTAATAGACATTCAAATGTACGGTGGAGTTTCTCTTCACCCCATCACTTATTTATTTACTCATGTATTTATTTTATGAGTATGGCTCACAGGTTCCTATTTTCCTCAAAGAGTTACCATCTATCATTATAATTACGTATTTCGATGCTAAATTGTCCCAGAACTGGCCAGTGTTAGACCCGTCAAGTTGGCTTCTGTGTCCATTTAATGCCTCTCTAGAATTCTTTAGCATGTACTGGGCTCTCTGAGCCTAGTGTCTCCCAACCTGTAAAAAGGAGGTAATGATGTCCACTTCAGAGCGTTACCTTGAGGATTTAGAGAGAAAAAGGCGGAAAAGAACAACCTACACTGTGTGGCATTTAGTAGTCCCTCAAAAATTTAAGCTTCCCTTTCCAACTTTACCTCCTTCATCCTGTTTAGTGTGATGCCTCTGACATTACCATAATAGCATGACCTCCAGAGAGAATACTTAGACATGTAACACAGCAGGGATAAGCCCGCATGTCCATGATGTGAGAGCCTCAGTGTCACTGCTGTGTGTGGAGGGGGCTGTGTGATGGAGCTGGGGAAGAGGAAAAGCATCACTGCACAGCTTCCAGTGAATTGAGCGGCGACAGGCAAGTACATCCTCACTCCTGCCCCCTGTATTTCATGTGCTTTCCCTTCCTTTCACTTTCCTCTCTATTCCATGTGCTGTCTTTCCCCCTTACTCTTCCCTGCAGTGGAACATCAGAGAAGGATGTGGACACTGAGCCCCAGAAACAAGAGCCGATAGAGAAGAACCAAGTGTGATGTTGAATCTGCTAGACGGGTTCCTGGAGCAAGAGTGAAGAGATCGGGCCCCGTCATTGGGACGCTTCAGGTACCTCACTACCTTTTCCCATGCCTCATCTATACAACAGGCTAACAGTACCCAATGCTCCCAACCACCCAGGAATATTGTGGATTTAAGTGTGATCCCATGTGGGAAAGCAATCTGTGGTTGTAGGTGGGTTGAAGAACCAGTGCACTTTCCAGTAATTACATTAACAGCCACACTGTGGATATCATAGAACTCTGCATGGTAGGCATTAAATTAATGTTAATCAAACATCACCATGTTTAAGTCGGGATTTTTCCAAGTGGTCCCTGAACTACCTCATCAAAATCATCAGAGGGTACTTGTTAAAATAGCAGATTCCTGGGCTCACTCTAGGTCTGCTGAATCCAAAAGAGGGAGGTGCATTCGGAGGAGTCTACATGTTGGAACAATTTCTCCTGTTGGTTGTGGTATCATCCAAGTTTGAAAGGCACTGCTGTGAATTTGCAAGAAGGTGTTCTTTTTTTTTTTCTTTTTCTTTTTCTTTTGGCCATGTCACGTGGCATGCGGGATCTTAGTTCCCTGACCAAGGATTGAACCCATGCCCCCTGCAGTGGAAGCATGGAGTCTTAACCACTGGACTGCCAGGGAAGTCCCTGCAAGAAGGTGTTCTTACAATTTTGAATCCTTTTGTAAAAAAATTTTTATTGGAGTATAGTTGATTTACAGTGTTGTGTTTGTTAGTTTCTGGTGTACGGCAAACTGAATCAATTATACATATACCCACTCTTTTTTAGATTCTTTTCCCATATAGGCCATTACAGAGTAATGAGTAGAGTTCCCTGTGCTACACGGTAGGTCCTTATTAGTTATCTATTTGTATATATAGTAGTATGTATATAATTTTGAATCCTTTAATGTCTATCTTTGGTGTCAATTTTATCTGCAACTTGGCTTTAAATATCTGTGTCTCCTCTCAGTGGGTCACAAAGGGAACAATTCTTTCTTTTCAGTAATACTCAGTGTTTTATATGGGAGGGACTGCAATAGTTTCCTAAGACTGCCATGACAAAGTACCACAAGCTGAGTGGCATAAACAATAGAAATGTATTGTCTCACAGTTCTGGAGGCAAGAAGCCTGAAATCAAGGTATTACCAGGGCCGTGCTTCCTCTGAAACCAGTTGGGGAATCTATTTGCACTTCTTTGTAGCTTCTGGTGGATTGCTGGCAATTTTTGCATTTCTTAGCTTGGTTCTGTGTAACTCCAACCTCTGCCTACATCGTCACATGGTGTTTTCCCTGTTCTTCTGTCTCATGTGGCTGTCTTTTTTCCATTGTATATTCTTGCCTCCTTTGTCATAGGTTATTGACCATAGGTGAGTGGGTTTATATCTGGGCTCTCTATTCTGTTTCGTTGATCTTTGTGTCTGTATTTGTGCCAGTACCATACTGTTTTCATTTACTGTAGCTTTGTGGTATAGTCTGAAGTCAGGAAGTGTGATTCCTCTAGCTCCATTCTTCTTTCTCAAGATTGTTTTGGCTATTCAGTGTCTTCTGTGTTTCCATACAAATTTTAAAATTATTTGTTTTAGGTCTGTGAAAAATGCCACAGTATTTTGATAGGGACTGCATTGAATCTGTAGATTGCCTTGGGTAGTATGGACATTTTAACAATTTTCTTTCAATCCATGAACATGGAATATCTTTCCATTTATTTGTATTATCTTCAATTTTCTTCATCAATATCTTATATAGTAGAATTTTTTAAATGATGTGATTCCTGACCATTCATCCTTGTAAAAACCACAACACTAGGCAAGATTTTTCTTCTAACCTTTTTTCTTCTATGGTCAGTACTGTATTGTATAACTGCATTTTGCAGATGAGACAATTTAAGTGACTGTAAAGTGAAGTAAAAGTATTCAAACTCACACAGTTTGTAAGTGGCAGAAATAGGGTTTGGACCTATCTGTCTTCAGAGCCCTCACTTCTAAATGGTACACCTAGGAAGATGAAAGAGACATTTGCTGAGCTGTGTCAGCCCATGGACAGTGATGTTAAGTTAGGGCCCTATCTCTTTTAGTGGAAACTATGTATCAGTAGGCATTTTCCCACACACATGGGGGTATTTATTTAAGAAAAATGAAAAGATAAGAATTATAAAGCAAAAAGGTATTAACTGTTATAATTTCTATGCATTAGATAATTTTCTCATTAAAAAATTGTCTTGGACTCCCCTGGTGAATTCTTTTTGTCATGAACTCAGAGTGCTTTTCAGATGGGATCTCATTGCTCTGTGTCTGAGGCCTCCCTTCTTGGGCATCAGGGATGGTCTGACCCCCTTTGATAGGTGAGGGCAGAAGAGGTGTGGTGACTTACTCAAGGTCACCTAGAGTTAGTGGGTGTGGGAGGCATGCAGTCTTAGCCGGAGGTAGCTCCTGGTGGAGACAGTATGTCTCTCACAAAAAGCAAAGTCACTTACGGGCTTTGCCCCCTTGACTTGGAATGCACTCTTTGTTCCAGGCCTGAGGGCTGTAAAAGAGATTAGTGAAGCTATCTCAAGCCAGGAGACCTCAGGGAACTGAGAGTCCTGGTTGTTCCTTATGGCTGGGGGCTGTGCGTGCCTGGTTAAGGGAAGTTATTGTTCAGGAATGATCGTTGTAAACTTGCTGACATCCGTGGTGGTGATTGAACTGAGACGATAAGCAATTTTATGGGTTCATTGTCGGATAATGGGTTCCTCTTCTGTCTATATAAGATTCAGTAGATTCTAAATAAAGTGCCTTGCAACCATCAGTTGTCTTGGTCCTTCTGATCCCATACTCGCGGTGCTATTCAGTCCCTTGCCCCTCTCCGTCGGGACCTGGAAGACCCTCTGCGGTGGCTGGACCATCGCAGTGGGTTAGGTCTGGCCCTTGGGCCAGGTGTGTCTCCTGTCTACTACCCAGTCTTCTGTCCATTATACATGGCACTAGCCTATGTTCCTATGTGTAGTGAATCACTTTTCAAGGGCTCAGAGAATACACGCTTCTCTGAGGTTAACCAGCAGGTAATATAAGAAGACACTAAGTACCTTCAAATCAAAGGAAGTGAGGTATTAATTTTCCTCTCTTTCCCTAAACTCTTCTGGTAGATTAGAAGAAAAATTCTTGGAATCATGCAGCATATACTCTTCAGTATGGCTCCTTTCCTGAACATAATGTGTGTTTTATATCACTGTTGTCCACAGCTGTAGATTGTTCATTCTCATTGGTATACAGTATTACATCATGTGGGTGTTTTGTAATATAGCCATCCATTATGAGTATTTGGGTTTTTTACAGCTTTGACTAATTATGAATAATGTTCCTATGAATGATCTTGTATATACCTTTTGAATGGACATTTAATTTCCTTTCTCTTGGACCTGTACCTAAGAATGGCTTTTCTAAGTCATAGGGTTTTTGTATGTTGAGCTCAGTAGATCCTGCCAAATGGTTTCTCACAGTGATTGATTCCCATCAATATTCCAACCAGCAGTGTGTGAGAGTTCTTCTGCTCCATATCCTTGCCAACACTTGCTATTTTCCATCTTTCTCATTTTTTTTTTGTTCTTGTAGGCACGTGGTGGAATATTTTGTGGTTTAAAGTTTAATTTCTCTAAAATCTTAAGTCTCTTTACATCCAAATACCCTCCTCTTCTTTTAATTTCCATTTATTTACTTCAACTGGATCTTTTTCATGTGAAAGTTTGCATTCTGGATTATGCTGATTGTATCTCTACTGTGCTGTTTGTTCTGTTCCTCTGGCCCATCCTACTTCCTTTAAATTGGTAATTACTGTACATATAGAGGCTTGCTCAGATTCAGATTTGTGGAAAGAGTACCTGAGAAGTGGTGTTGTACTTCCTATAGCCCTACGTCAGGAGCCTCATCATGTCAGGCTGTCTTTCCTCCTGTGCCCTTGAGACTGATCACTGGGTCCAGGTGTTATCATCCTGGTCCACCCATTATGAAATTTCCCATCTACCTTTTGACTCATGGCTTTTGTAGCCCCTTAAAGATTATGGCCTAGATCTACATTTCATTAGTGGTTGTAAAGGATGATGTTTTAATTTAATAAATTATTAGCTAGAATTCTTCTGTAAAACAAACTTCCCCTCCTTAATTACAAGGTTACCTTGAGGTCTGGTCCACACAGAAGGGAAGGATGAATGTTTAATTCTTTTACACTATTTCCACTTTCAAAAATAGTGATTTGTTTCCCTGGGATCCTCCAAAGGTGAACAGCGAGTTGGTTTTATTTGTTCTTTCATAGATGTTCATATATTTCATGTTTTAATAGAGTGCAGTCATTAATGTTTTTGGTGTTCAAATGTTTCCTTCCTCAGTCTCTGTAACCCCCATCTTTTGTGTCTTTTGTGTCTTTGACATACTTTCTGGTAATGGAATCTTGTCTAGACTCATCTGGTACAATCCCTATCCAGACCTGGTATCAGCCATTTCTCTAAGGAAGCCTGGTTCCTTTTAGTGGACAATGTTTTTATAACATTCAGTCTGGGACAAGAGTTGCTCATTGCTACTGGGTTGGTCTTGTTTCTTGTCCTTTAAGTGCATGGAGCTGGTAAATACGTATTATATTTGTTATGAGACTATATATCATGTCCTTCCATCCTGGGCTGCTCTTCTGTCACCTATAAGAAATCATTCATATCAGTTTTGTTTTAACCTTTCCAAAAAATATAATCAATTATAACATGTATAGTAGTTTTCTCCCCTTTTCATACATAAAAGGTGGCATATTCTACTCCAGTGCTGTGCAATGGAAATTTCTGCAGAAATGAAAATGCTGTGTATCTGTGTGTCCCACACAGTAGCCACTGGCTACCTAAGAGGCTGAACACCTAAAATGTGTCTACTGTGACTGAGGAACTAATTTTTAAATTATTTAATTTAATCTAATTAAATTTTAAATAGTTAAGTACGGCTAGTGGCTACTGTATTACACAGCAGCAGCTCTACACAATTTTGTGCACCTTGGTTTTTCACTGAACAATATATCCTGGAGATGACTCCGTACCAGTACAGAGAGGGAGTCCTCATTGCTTCTATAACTGCATAATCCACCAGATGTAGATGGACCATAGGTGATCATCCAGCCCTCTGTTGGTGGACATGTCAGGCATAAGAGCAACCCAGAGGGGAGGTCCATCTTGTGAGAAAGCTGTGAAAACTATCCACTAAATCAGGAGACTTAGATGTGCAGATCAGGGTCCTGGTCTGGGCTTGTCTTTGAGAACTTGGTCTCTATGCTTTCTGTCTCCTGTGGATCTGGGTCCAGGCCCCCACCACTGGGAGACAAGGCCCTAAATGAAGAAGAAACTCCATGTCACCTCTGATGGACCCCTCAGATAACTAAATGGGAGGGACCACCCTCCTAGGGATAAGACAGACACAAAATCACTCTCGACATCTATCATGCAAGCTGGCCAAGAGCTAAGAGAAAATAACCCTCTAGCTCGCACCCATGACAGAACCAAGACTGAAACCACACAGTGTTACTACCTTGACATTCACTGTCCTTCTGGGAGGGAAATCTTGTCAGGAGAAAGGAGTAGCCTCTTAGGGCTCTTCAAGAGAACAAAGGTGTGGGTTACGAGTTGCCTCGGTTTCCCAAGTACAACCTCTCCCCTCTCAACTGCATTATTTCCTGTTTAGATGCCAGGTTTCCAGGACTCAGGGTGAAGCCTGAACTAAACTTGTTTGGAATGGAGTCCCTTTGAGGTCATACCTCACCACCCTATGGCGTGCGCACTAACATCCACCTTGCTGCCTGTGGATGTCTCTAGTTACCCAGGTCTACTGATCAGGAGGGGGAAGGTATGGGATGCAGATGTGGAATTGGACTGACCATGCCTGGTACACAGTAGACACCTAATTCACATTTAATAAAGAAATGAGATGTAGATGCAGGAGTAAGCAGGAAATGAAAGCTACCTATATGTCCTTTCATTCTTTTTATACACATAAATTCTTCAAGGAGCAGTGGGATTACACAACAGCCTCTAAGTAGATTTGTGTGACACTATAGTGGGTTATCTATAAAATGGTACATTGATACCTACCTCACAGGTCTGTTGTGAGGAGAAATTAACAAACCAATAAGAAAAGGGAACCCTCATACACTGTTGGTGGGAATATAAATTGGTGTAGCCACTATGGTCGATAATATGGAAGTTCCTTAAAAAACTAAAAATAGAACTACTATATGATACAGCAATTCTACTCCTAGATATATATCCAGAAAAAAGAAAACACTAATTCGAAAAGATACATGTACCCCAATGTTCATAGTACATTGTTGATTATTTACAATAGGCAAGACATAGAAACAACCCAGGGTCGAGGAGAGCACCCAAGATGGTGGAGAAGAAAGACCCTGAGTTTACCTCCTCTCATGAGCACACCAAAATCACAACTATCTGCAGAAAAAACATCAATGAAAAAAAAAATGGAACCTACCAGAAAAGATCTTCTACAACTAAAGACATAAGGAACCACAACAAGATGGGTAGGAGGGGCGTATTCACAATAGAATCAAATCCCATACCCCATGGGTGGGCGACCCACAAACTGGAGAATAATTATATTGCAGAGGTTCTCCCACAGGAGTGAGAGTCCTGAGCCCCACGTCTGGCTCCCCATCCCATGGGTCTGGCACCAGGAAGACGAGTCCCCAGAATTTGTCTTTGTAAGCCAATGGGACTTAATTGCAGGAGCCCCACAGGGCTGGCAGAAATAGAGGTTTCACTCTTAAAGGGCACACACAATCTCACATGTGCCAGGACCAGGACAAAAGCATTGACTTGATAGGAGCCTAGGCTAGACCTACCTGCTGGGCTTGGAGAGTCTCCTGTAGAGGTGACGGGGGGGGGGGAGTGGCTGTGGCTCACCCTGGGGACATGGACATGGTGTCAGACATACTGGGGAATATTCAACCCTGTGAACACTCCTGGCAGCTGACATATTGGCTCATTAGTTCCAAGACCTGGTGCCAACCAACAGCCTATAGGCTCCAGTGCGGGGACACCTCAGGCCAAATATCCAACTGGGTGGGGACACAGCACCATCCATCAGCAGACAGGCTGCCTAAAGGATAAAGAGCCGATAGCCACCTCTGGGCACACCCCTAGACACAGCCTAGCCCACCAGAGTGCCAAGATCAAGCTCCACTGAGCAGTGGACAGGCATCAGACCCTCCCAGCAGGAAGCCTACACAAGCCTCTAGACCATCCTCAACCACCAGGGGGTAGACAGCAGAAGTAAGAAAACTACAATCCCACCATGCAGGCCAGACCCTACCCTAGTGCCAGCTGGGCCCTGATCCTGCATGCTAGCAGGCCTACGCAACTTTCAGGACACCCCGGGCCCCATACCCAACTGTGTCAGGAACCACCCTCCCCCATCAATGATCTGAAACAAGTTCTGGGATCCCTGGGCCCTGCAGACAGACTCCAGAAACCAGCTGTGCCTGCCACTAGTGTGGCACTAACCCCAGGATCTAGCTTCACCTGCCAATGGGTGAGCAATAGCCCCAGAGGCTTTGGGACACTGGCTCCACCCACCAGTGAGCCAGCACTAGCCCTGGGGCCCCCTAGGATTCCTCAATGAGCCACCTCATGATCGGCCCCTGCTAAACAGCAGCCAGCAGCATCAGTACAAGGCAGGACCTGGCAACCAACCAGACTAGGGCCAACCAAGCCTACAAGGCCACCCACAAAGTCAGCCCACCACAACAAAAGGACCCATACAGCCCTCTTAAGGGGAACCCCTAGAGCATATACGTTGGGTGATTAGAGGGGAGTGCACTGCTGGGACACATAGGAGGCCTCCTACAGAGGGTGACTTCTCCAAGGTTGAGAAGCATAACTAACCTACCAGATACATAAAAATACAAATAGCAACTTAGACAAAATGTGGCGGCAGAGGAATATGTTCCAGACGAAGGATAAAGTCAAAACCCTAGAAGAACTAACTGAAGTGGAGATAGGCAATCTACCTGAGAAAGAGTTCAGAGTAATGATTGTAAAGATGATCAAAGAACTTGGGAGGAGAATGGATGCACAGAGTGAGAAGTTAGAAGGTTTTAACAAAGAGAAAATATAAAGAACAACCAAACAGAGATGAAGAATATAATAAATGAAATGAAAAATACACTAGAAGGACTCAGAAGTAGACTAAATGATTCAGAGAAACGGACCAGTGAGCAGGAAGACCACCCATCAGGAAGCAGAGTTGTGGAACTCACTGCTGAAGAACATAAAAAAGAAAAAAGAATGAAAAGAAATGAGGACAGTTTAAGAGACCTCTGGGACAACATCAAGCACACGAATATTTACATTATAGGGGTTTCAGACGGAGAAGAGAAAGAGAAAGGTCCCAAGAAACTATTTGAAGCGATAATAGCCAAAAACCTCCCTAATCTGGGAAAGGAAATAGTCACGCAAGTCCTGGAAGCCCAAAGAGGCCCATACAGGATTAACCCAAAGAGGAACACAACAAGACACATTGTAATCAAAATGATGAAAATTGAAGATAAAGAGAGAAGACTAAAAGCAGCAAGGGAAAAGTCACAAGTAACATACAAGGGAACTCCCATAAGGCTATCAGCTGATTTTTCAGCAGAAACTCTGCAGGCCAGAAGGGAGTGGTCCAATATATTTAAAGTGATGAAAGGGAAAGCCTACAACCAAGAACACTCTACCCAGCAAGGCACTCATTCAGATTTAATGAAGAAATCAAAAGCTTTACAGATAAGCAAAAGCTAAAATAATTCAGTACCACCAAACCAGCTTTACAACAAATGTTAAAGGAATGTCTCTGGGTGAAAAAAAAAAGGTCACGACTAGAAACAAGAAAATTATGGAATGAAAAAGCTCACTGGTAAAGGCAAACAGTAAAGGTAGGAAATCATCCACACACACAAAGTTAGTAGGGAGGTTAAAAGACAAAAGTATTAAAATCATCTGTATCCACAATAAGCAGTTAAGGGCTACACAAAACACTTAAGTGTAAAATATGATATCAAAAACAGTAATCATGAAGGAAACCAAGATGGCAGAGGAGTAGGGGGAAGTGGAGTTCACCTCTCCCCACAAATGCATCAAGAATACATCTACAGGGCTTCCCTGGTGGCGCAGCGGTTGAGAATCTGCCTGCTAATGCAGGGGACACGGGTTCGAGCCCTGGTCTGGGAAGATCCCACATGCCGCGGAGCAACTAGGCCCATGAGCCACAACTACTGAGCCTGCGCGTCTGGAGCCTGTGCTCCGCAACAAGAGAGGCCGCGATAGTGAGAGGCCCGCGCACCGCGATGAAGAGTGGCCCCCGCTTGCCACAACTAGAGAAAGCCCTCGCACAGAAACGAAGACCCAACACAGTCAAAAATAAATAAATAAATAAAATTTAAAAAAAAAAGAATACATCTACAGATTAAACAATTCTCACAGAACATCAGCTGAACACTAGCAAAGACCTTGGATACTGGAAAGGACAAGAGAGATCCCTGCATAACTGGGTAGGATGAAAGAAAGAAGGGAAAAAGAAGAGGAGAGGAAGCAGGACGGGATCTGCACCCCTAGGGGGGCGGGAGCTAAAACAGAGGAGAGGTTCCTGCATCCGAGGAAGCCCCCTCACCAATGGGGAAATCAGTTGGGACAGAAGGGGGAGTATCTGAGGCTGTTGGAGGAGGGTGAAACAGCCGGTCTATGGCAGACAGGCCAGAGTGAGACTTACATAGATGGTCCATGCCTCAGCCCTGTGTGCCCCAGACTGGGATGTGTGTCCACCATACATGGGGGCTGAGAGCTGGAACCTGGGGATTGGAAAGCAAACTGTGGGGAGGACTGCTGTTGGCTGTGAGGAGACAGCCTGACGGGATGGGAGGGAGGAAATCCACAACCAGGAATGCTTGTGGAGGAAACCCAGACTGCCATAGAAGCAAGGCTCCACTGTTGAATGACACGCAGGGGGTGGAGCCACCATTGCAGCCTCTCTCTCCACACACCGGCCCCTCCCCCACCCAGGTGCTAGGAAAAGCCCCCACCAGGGCTGGCCTTCGTGCCTGCCGCCAGGTGCTAGGAAAAGCCCCCACCAGGGCTGGCCTTCGTGCCTGCCGCCAGGTGGTAGGAAAAGCCCCCACCAGGGCTGGCCTTCTCGTGCCTGCCGCCAGGTGCTAGGAAAAGCCCCCACCAGGGCTGGCCTTCTCATGCCTGCCGCCAGGTGCTAGGAAAAGCCCCCACCAGGGCCGGCCTTCTCGTGCCTGCCGGCAGGTGCTAGGAAAAGCCCCCACCAGGGCTGGCCTTCTCGTGCCTGCCGCCACACCTGCTGCCAGGCACTAGGAAAGGCTCCCACTAGGGCCGGAGCTCTCGCACACGTGGCTGCTGGCTTTCTTACGCAGCTGTCGCCACCGGGGCACCTGCGACCCAGGCAGTTGTGCCATCTCCACACCCTGCCCTTGCCGGGGCAGACCTGAGTGCTCCAGGGCAGCCTCGGGAGCAGACTAATGTGAGTAGCCCACAGGCAGAGGTGGGGCAAAACCCACAGCTGAGCCCCAGGGGCAGGGTGATTAAGGAAGAGGAACCAAAATCTTTCCATGAAGCTGCACAAACCACAGATTAAATCCCCATGATCAGCTTGGTAAACCCTGCATCTATGGAATATCTGAATGGACAATGAGTGTTCCCCAAACTGAAACCGGTCTAGTTCTAGCAGCTGTGGGCTTTGGGGACTAGTACACACAGGAGATGGGCCAGGTCAGAGTCTGAGCTGCCCCCACAGTGCCCACAGAGGGACCAGACACCTACCTAGAGGTTTTGGAGGGCCTGGTAGGGAGGTGGAGGGTGGCTGTGACTCATGGTGGGGGCAAGGATACTGACAGCTGAGACCCCAGGAAAATATAATTATTACTATTTTTTAATGTTTTGTTTGTTTTGTTGTCGTTTTATTATTATTTGTTTTTATTTCCTTCTTGTCATGAAGAACCTAAGGGCAAGACGGGAATAAAGACACAGACCTACTAGAGAATGGACTTGAGGATACGGGGAAGGGGAAGGGGAAGCTGGGACGAAGTGAGAGAGTGGCATGGACATATATGCACTACCAAATGTAAAACCGATAGCTAGTGGGAAGCAGCCGCATAGCACAGGGAGATCAGCTCGGTGCTTTGTGACCACCTAGTGGGGTGGGATAGGAAGGGTGGGAGGGAGACACAAGAGGGAGGTGATATGGGGATATATGTATATGTATAGCTGATTCACTTTGTTATAAAGCAGAAACTAACACACCATTGTAAAGCAATTATAATCTAATAAAGGTGTTAAAAAAATGTGGTATATATACAATGGAATACTACTCAGCCATAAAAAAGAGAAATTAACACCATTTACAGCAACATGGATGATCTAGAGATTATCATAGTAAGTGAAGTCAAAGACAAATATCACATGACATCACTTATATGTGGAATCTAAAATATGACACAAATGAACTTATCTATGAAACAGAAACAGACTCACAGACATAGAGAACAGCCAGGTGGTTACCAAAGGGGAAGCGGGGGGAGAAAGAAAGTAGGAGTTTCGCATTAACAGATACAGATACACACTACTATATATAAAATAGATAAATAACAAAGACCTACTGTATAGCACAGGAAACTATATTCAATATCTTGTAATAACCTATAATGGAAAAGAATCTGAAAAAGAATATATATATATATATATATATATCTCTGAATCACTTTGGTGTACACCTGAAACATTATAAATCAACTATAGTTCAATAAGAAAAATTTTTAAAAAAAGAACCCGTGTCCTCAACAGATGATTAGTTTAAGAAGATGTCGTATATATATACAATGAGGTATTACTCAGCCATAAATAAAATGAAATATTGCCTTTTGCAGCAACACGGATGGACCCAGAGATTATCATACTAAGTGATGTAAGTCAGAAAGAGAAAAACAAATATTATATGATATCACTTATATGTGGAATCTAAAAAATACGACAAATGAATCTATATACAAAACAGAAATAGACTCACACATATAGAAAACAAATTTATGGTTACCAAAGGTGAAAGGGAGGGAGAGGAGGGGTAAATCAGGAGTATGGGATTAACAGATACAAACTAATATACATAAAATATATAAGCAACAAGCTTTTACTGTATAGGCCAGGGAACTATATTCAGTATCTTATAATAACCTATAATAGAAAATAATCTGAAAAAAATATATATATATAACTGAATCACTTTGCTGTATACCTGAAACTAACATAATAATGTAAATCAATTATACTTCAAAAAAAAAAATAGATGATATCTAACACATACTAATGTAAAACTTCAACAAATGTATGTATGGTTTCTCCTGTGTTCTCCCCCAACAAAAGAGATGACTTACACATGAACAATTCATAGAGATCATTGGGATTTGCAGTAGCAGGAAAAGAAATGTATACATATTTATATGATGGATTAGCTTCTGTGCCACTTCGTTGTAGATGAGTTAGCTAATTATGGTGAGGAAGAAGCAAATCATCCCCTCATTATTTTGTGTGTGTGTATGTACAATATAATGATTCAATATTTTTATATATATAAATATATATATATATATCTCGTGAAATGATCACAACATAAGTCTAGTTAACATCCATCAACTTACATAGTTACAATTTTTTTTTCTTGTGATAAGGACTTTCAAGATCCATTCTCTTTAGCAACTTTCAAATATGCAATACAGTATTTTTAACTGTAGTCTTCATGTTGTACATTACATCTCCTGACTTACTTATTTTACAACTGAAAGTTTGTACCTTTTGACCCCCTTCACCCATTTCGCCCATCCCCACCCCCAACCTCAGGCAACCACCAATCTGTTCTCTATATCCATGAGCTCAGGTTTGTTTGTTTGCTTGCTTTTTGTTTTCATTTTTTGTTTTTCAGATTCCATATATAAGAGAGTTCTTATGGTATCTGTATTTCTCTATCTGATTTATTTCATTCAGCATGATGCCCTCACGGTCTATCAATTTTGTCCCAAATGGCAAGATTTCGTCCTTTTTTAAAGCTGAGTAATTTTCCGTTGTATATAAACATTTTCTTTATCCATTCACCCATCGATGGACACTTAGATTGTTTCTATGTCTTGGGTATTGTAAATAATACTGGAGGTTAACATGGTGGTGCAGATATCTTTTTGAGTTAGTGTGTTCATTTTCTTGGGATAAATATCCCAAGAAAGTGGAATTGCTGGAACGTGTGATAATTCTATTTTTAATTTTTGGAGGAACTTCCATAATGTTTTCCATAGTACGTGCACCAATTAACATTCCCATCAACAGTGCCAAAGGGTTCCCTTTTCTCCCACCCTCGCCAGTACTTGTTATTTCTGGTCTTTTTGATAATCGCCATTCTGACAGGTGTGAGGTGATATATCATTGTGGTTTTGATTTGCATTTCCTTAATAATTAATGATGCTAAGCATCTTTTCATGTACTTGTTACCCTCTCTGTCTTCTTTGGAAAGTTTTCTTTTCACATCCTTTTTTTTTAAAATCAGGTCGTTTGGGATTTTTTGCTGTTGAGTTGTATGAGTTGCTTAAATATTTTGGATATTAACCCCTTATCAGATATCATGACTTTTTATTTGATGGTTGCTGATCTTTTTTACCTTTCATTTTGACATTGGAATAGCAGCCTCCCATTGATCCCCAGAAAGGAGAAAGGACAATAACAGAGTATAAGGATGGGTCTGCTGTACAATAGACTGAAAACAGGAGACTCGAGTCCCAAATATCAGATTGGTCTTTGCCTACAGGACCATGGGTAGTCATTTTCCCTGTCTGGTCTCAGCCCTAACACAGAAAAACATTGCATATCCCAATGGTTAGAGTGGGGGGAAAACTTGGGCACATTTAATTACTGGTTTCATGATCTTTAGCAAATGTTGAGCCTCCATATAGATGAGACCCAAATGTAATGTCTAGGCATGACTTATGCATACATGGAGACTATAAGGAGAGAGTTATGGACTGAATTGTATCTCCCCAAAATTCATGTTGAAATCCTAACCCCTAGTACCTCAGAATGTGGCTGTTTGAGGAGATATGGCCTTTAAAAAGGTTATTAAGGTAAAATAAGTTCATATGGAAGGGCCCTAAACCAATATAGCTGGTGTCCTTAAAGGAGGAGATTAGGACACAGAAAACACAGACCTGGGAATGACCATGTAAGGATACAGCGAGAAAGTGGCCATCTGTCAGCCAAGGAGGGAAGCCTCAGGAGAAACCAAACCTACTGAAACTTTTACCTTGGGCTTCTAGCCTCCAGAACTTTGAGAAAATAAATTTCTGTTGTTTAAGCCACCCAGTCTGTGGTATTTTGTTATGAAAGCCCTAGAAATCTAATATAGGGAGGAAATGCACAAACGTGATATTTTTTAAAAAACTTAATGAGTGGCAGATGGCAAGTTGTTTATTAATATCTGGGTTTGGCTATAGTTTTCACTTTTTCTAAATTAGTGTGGGTCATCTTCAAAATCAGAATTAAAGCTTATGGAGGAATTCCCGGGCGGTCCAGTGATTAGGACTCTGTGCTTCCACTGCAGGGGGCACGGGTTCGATCCCTGGTTGGGGAACTAAGATCCTGCATGTTATGCGGCACAGCCAAAAAGATAAAAAATAACAAAATAAAGCTCATGAAAACAGTGGCTGGTAGGAAATATTTCAGACATAGAGATAGTATAGAAAATAGTATATCAGGGAATTCCCTGGTGGCCAATGGTTAGGACTCCGCGCTTTCACTTCTGTGGCCCAGGTTCAATCCCTGATCGGGGAACTAAGATCCCACAAGCTGTGCAGTGCCGCCAAAACAAAACAAAACAAAACAAAAACAGACACTGGGGATCTCTCATCACACCAGAAACAACCATGCTAGCACCATGATCTTGGCCTCTAGAACTGTAAGAAAAATTTAAAAATAAATAAATAAAAATTAAAAAAAAAACTTCTTTAAAAAAAACAAGAAAATAGTATATCAGACTTCAGTATACTCACATTAAGAAATAAAACATTACATGTAGAGGTGAAAGTCACCGGTGCACCCTTCTATGATTTCCCAGAGGTAACCATTATCAAGATATGGGGGGTTTTACTCTTGAAATCTTTCTTTACATTTTCTCCTCAAGTGAAGTATAGTATTGTTTTGTTGCATGTTTTACTCATAGATGCCTGGCTCCCTAATGGAAAAGGAGAAAGGAAGAAACATAAGGAGAACAAATCCACATTCACCTCTCAACAGTGTGACCTGCCATTTATGCTTCCTTGCCATGTGAATTCTCTTTCTAGAGTTTCTAAAATGGACACACCCATTGTCTCACTTTATATGCTGTAGGTGGCACCAATAGAATATTATTATCCCCCACATACTATTTTCAGTCACTTTTTTATCCACTGTGTCAAAATCTTAGAGTTCCCAGGTGCCAGGTAGCCCAAAACAATGACGCAGTGTCTCCTGAACATGAAACTTCTTCCCTTTATCCAGGCCTAATTTTCTGTCTTTCATTCACACTGTTGCTTATCTAGGCCTGTACATCGAGAACCTAATATGAGCCAACCGGATGAAAGAAGACAGTGATTGAAGGGAGTTAGTTTTCCTGTGTCCAGATTAATACCCAGATCCCTCAGTTGGTTTAGGGATGCAGGCTGTAGAGAACTTGAGCTGAATTTGTATTACAAGTGTTGGGCATGTGTATATTTTCCTTTCCTTTTATTATTTTTATTTGCACAAGGAAGTACTTCAAAGGTGTTTTCATTCACCTGTGTTGATTGTTCCTGGGGACTTACCTGAATGATCCTGTGACTAAACTTCCCCTGAATTCTCCCTTCTGGAAACTGTGGGGCCGAGTGCTGGGTGATCTCATGCAGTTCCTCACCCTTTCCCTCTCCTGTGGCACTCACTGCTTTGCTAACTGGGTGGCAAAACTGATGAACATGCTTTCAATTCAAGGGGCTTTATTTGGAGGGCACAGAAAGAAGCGTGTTGTGAAATTTACTTTCATCTCTTGACCTTCACTAAAATCCTGGGAAGTGGAGACATTGTCTGACTGCTGAATGTCAGGTTTATTTGAGAGACATACTTGCCCGTCCGCTAGGCATCTGTTATGTCCCTGAAGCTGCCCAGTTGGGACTGTCATGTGGTATATTCATGAACTACTTCTGGAACCATGCTATTCTATTACCTAATTCCCTTGGCTTAGGGATGTTCCTCATTCTGACACTGACCAGTTTCCTGGGCTGGAGTTTTTTTTGTTTTTGTTTTTTTTTTTCACTTCCCAAACTAAGACACTTTTGTTGTAAATAAAAATAGAAAGTGCAGGAGGTGGGAAAAATTGTTTGAAACCCTTAAAGTCTACTACTTATGAATAAGCACTGTTACCATTTCTTCATATATTTTCTCAGAAATTTTACTTTGCAAATGTTACCGTATTTAAGAATGTAAATGAGATAATATCCTTAAACTTTTGTAAAATGCCTTTTTAATATAAATATCATATTATGAAGGTCAATTCATGCCAATCAATATAAATGCACATAATAATAAAAATGGCAGTAGAAACACTAATGGCCAATTTAGGTATGATAATCATAAGAACTGTTAATTATAACTGCTGACTCCCTCAGTTCCCCACACTGTGGTCAGTGCTAAACCTGTACTTGCTCATTTAATCCTCATCACAACCTATGAGGAGGAGCTCCTGTTGCCCGACTAGCCATCAGGGAGCTGAGGCACAGTGATGGCGGTGCTAGCCAGTCACAAGATGAAGCTATGAACCAATTCTGGGTGGCAGCTGAGCCCCACATCTAACTAGTGTACACGAGCGCCTCTCATCTCATGAGACACTCAACCTTACTGTTCATCAGGGCACAGCAAAATAAAACTAATTAAGGTCCCATGGTTTTGTTCTCAGTTAACTAGGCAAAAGTTTAAAATATTGATTTTAATCAGTGTGGTTTGGAATTTGAGGACCTGTGTCCTGTTACATTGTGGAAGGGGCTCCTCCAGATCTTGCTCCCTTCCTGTGTCTCTGGGATGTTCCTATTCTAAAGTGAATGGCTTTTCCTGTGCTTGGGGCAGAAAGTGCTGTTTCTCCAGCCATTTTAATATTTTATGTAATTGCAAGAGCAATAGGTATTTATTATAGTTAAAAATAGGTGATATAGGGGCTTCCCTGGTGGCGCAGTGGTTGAGAGTCTGCCTGCCGATGCAGGTGACACGGGTTCGAGCCCTGGTCTGGGAAGATCCCACATGCCGCGGAGCAACTGGGCCCGTGAGCCACAACTACTGAGCCTGTGCGTCTGGAGCCTGTGCTCTGCAACAAGAGAGGCCGCGATAGTGAGAGGCCCGCGCACCGCGATGAAGAGTGGCCCCCGCCTGCCACAACTGGAGAAACCCCTCGCACAGAAACGAAGACCTAACACAGCCATAAATAAATAAATAACCTATGGTGAGAGTTCTCATGGTGATAGTGCCCATGGTGACAGTGCCCATGGTGACAGTGCCCATGGTGGCAGTGCCCACGGTGATAGTGCCCATGGTGATAGTGCCCATGGTGACATTGCTCACGGTGACAGTGCTCATGGTGACAGTGCTCACGGTGACAGTGCCTATGGTGACAGTGCTCATGGTGACAGTGGCCATGGTGATAGTGCTCACAGTGACAGTGCCCATGGTGATAGTGCCTATGGTGATAGTGCTCATGGTGACAGTGCCCATGGTGATAGTGCTCTTGGTGACAGTGCCCATGGTGAAAGTGCTCACGGTGACAGTGCCCATGGTGATAGTGCTCACGGTGACAGTGCCTATGGTGACAGTGCCCATGGTGACAGTGCCCATGGTGGCAGTGCCCATGGTGGCAGTGCCCACGGTGATAGTGCCCATGGTGACAGTGCCCATGGTGACATTGCTCACGGTGACAGTGCTCATGGTGACAGTGCTCTCAGTGACAGTGCCTATCGTGACAGTGCTCACAGTGACAGTGCCTATGGTGACAGTGCTCATGGTGACAGTGGCCATGGTGATAGTGCTCACGGTGACAGAGCCCATGGTGATAGTGCTCATGGTGACAGTGCCCATGGTGATAGTGCTCTTGGTGACAGTGCCCATGGTGAAAGTGCTCACGGTGACAGTGCCCATGGTGATAGTGTTCACGGTGACAGTGCTCATGGTGGCAGTGCCCATGGTGACAGTGCCCACGGTGGCAGTGCCCACGGTGACAGTGCCCACGGTGACAGTGCCCACGGTGATAGTGCTCACGGTGACCGTACTCACGGTGACAGTTCCCATGGTGATAGTGCCCATGGTGAAAGTGCTCATGGTGACAGTGCCCATGGTGATAGTGCTCATGGTGACAGTGCCCATGGTGACAGTGCTCACGGTGACACTGCCCATGGTGATAGTGCTCACGGTGACAGTGCCCATGGTGACAGTGCCCATGGTGACAGTGCCTATAGTGACAGTGCCCATGGTGATACTGCTCAAGGTGACAGTGCTCACGGTGACAGTGCCCATGGTGATAGTGCCCATGGTGAAAGTGCTTATGGTGACAGTGCCCATGGTGATAGTGCTCATGGTGACAGTGCCCATGGTGACAGTGCTCACGGTGACACTGCCCATGGTGATAGTGCTCACGGTGACAGTGCCCATGGTGACAGTGCCCATGGTGACAGTGCCTATGGTGACAGTTCCCATGGTGATAGAGCCCATGGTGACAGTGCCCATGGTGACAGTGCCCATGGTGGCAGTGCCCACGGTGATAGTGCCCATGGTGACAGTGCCCATGGTGACATAGCTCACGGTGACAGTGCTCATGGTGACAGTGCTCACGGTGACAGTGCCTATGGTGACAGTGCTCATGGTGACAGTGGCCATGGTGATAGTGCTCACAGTGACAGTGCCCATGGTGAAAGTGCTCACGGTGACAGTGCCCATGGTGATAGTGCTCACGGTGACAGTGCCTATGGTGACAGTGCCCATGGTGGCAGTGCCCAAGGTGGCAGTGCCCACGGTGATAGTGCCCATGGTGACAGTGCCCATGGTGATATTGCTCACGGTGACAGTGCTCATGGTGACAGTGCTCACAGTGACAGTGCCTATGGTGACAGTGCTCACAGTGACAGTGCCTATGGTGATAGTGCTCATGGTGACAGTGCCCATGGTGATAGTGCTCACGGGGACAGTGCCCACGGTGACCGTGCCCACGGTGACAGTGCTCATGGTGACAGTGCCCACGGTGACAGTGCCCACGGTGGCAGTGCCCACGGTGACAGTGCCCACGGTGACAGTTCCCATGGTGATACTGCCCATGGTGAAAGTGGTCATGGTGACAGTGCCCATGGTGACAGTGCCCACGGTGACAGTGCCCATGGTGACAGTGCCCACGGTGATAGTGCTCACGGTGACAGTTCCCATGGTGACAGTGCCTATGGTGATAGTGCTCATGGTGACAGTGCCCATGGTGACAGTGCTCACGGTGACAGTTCCCATGGTGATAGTGCCCATGGTGAAAGTGCTCATGGTGACAGTGCCCATGGTGATAGTGCTCATGGTGACAGTGCCCATGGTGACAGTGCCCACGGTGACAGTGCCCATGGTGACAGTGCCCACGGTGATAGTGCTCACAGTGACAGTTCTTACGGTGACAGTTCCCATGGTGACAGTGCTCACGGTGACAGTTCCCATGGTGACAGTGCCCATGGTGATAGTGCTCACGGTGACAGTGCCCATGGTGATAGTGACTATGGTGATAGTGCTCATGGTGACAGTGCCCATGGTGATAGTGCTCACGGTGACAGTGCCCACGGTGACCGTGCCCACGGTGACAGTGCCTATGGTGACAGTGCCCATGGTGATACTGCTCAAGGTGACAGTGCTCACGGTGACAGTGCCCACGGTGATAGTGCCCACGGTGACAGTGCTCATGGTGACAGTACCAATGGTGATAGTGCTCACGGTGACAGTGCCCACGGTGACAGTGCCCATGGTGACAGTGCTCACGTTGACAGTGCCCATGGTGACAGTGCCCATGGTGGCAGTGCCCATGGTGGCAGTGCCCATGGTGATAGTGTTCACGGTGACAGTGCTCATGGTGGCAGTGCCCATGGTGACAGTGCCCACGGTGGCAGTGCCCACTGTGACAGTGCCCACGGTGACAGTGCCCACGGTGATAGTGCTCACGGTGACCGTACTCATGGTGACAGTTCCCATGGTGATAGTGCCCAAGGTGAAAGTGCTCATGGTGACAGTGCCCAAGGTGATAGTGCTCATGGTGAAAGTGCCCATGGTGACAGTGCTCACGGTGACACTGCCCATGGTGATAGTGCTCACGGTGACAGTGCCCATGATGACAGTGCCCATGGTGACAGTGACTATGGTGACAGTGCTCACAGTGACAGTGCCTATGGTGACAGTGCTCATGGTGACAGTGGCCATGGTGATAGTGCTCACAGTGATAGTGCCCATGGTGATAGTGCCTATGGTGATAGTGCTCATGGTGACAGTGCCCATGGTGATAGTGTTCACGGTGACAGTGCTCATGGTGGCAGTGCCCATGGTGACAGTGCCCACGGTGGCAGTGCCCACGGTGACAGTGCCCACGGTGATAGTGCTCACGGTTACCGTACTCACGGTGACAGTGCCCATGGTGATAGTGCCCATGGTGATAGTGCTCATGGTGACAGTGCCCATGGTGAAAGTGCTCACGGTGCCAGTGCCCATGGTGATAGTGTTCACGGTGACAGTGCTCATGGTGGCAGTGCCCATGGTGGCAGTGCCCACGGTGGCAGTGCCCACGGTGACAGTGCCCACGGTGACAGTGCCTATGGTGATAGTGCTCACGGTGACCGTACTCACGGTGACAGTTCCCATGGTGATAGTGCCCAAGGTGAAAGTGCTCATGGTGACAGTGCCCATGGTGACAGTGCTCATGGTGACAGTGCCCATGGTGACAGTGCTCACGGTGACACTGCCCATGGTGATAGTGCTCACGGTGACAGTGCCCATGGTGACAGTGCCCATGGTGACAGTGCCTATGGTGACAGTGCCATGGTGATACTGCTCAAGGTGACAGTGCTCACGGTGACAGTGCCCATGGTGATAGTGCCCATGGTGAAAGTGCTTATGGTGACAGTGCTCATGGTGATAGTGCTCATGGTGACAGTGCCCATGGTGAGAGTGCTCACGGTGACAGTTCCCATGGTGATAGTGCCCATGGTGAAAGTGCTCATGGTGACAGTGCCCATGGTGATAGTGCTCATGGTGACAGTGCCCATGGTGACAGTGCCCACGGTGACAGTGCCCATGGTGACAGTGCCCACGGTGATAGTGCTCACAGTGACAGTTTTTACGGTGACAGTTCCCATGGTGACAGTGCTCACGGTGACAGTTCCCATGGTGACAGTGCCCATGGTGATAGTGCTCACGGTGACAGTGCCCATGGTGATAGTGCCTATGGTGATAGTGCTCATGGTGACAGTGCCCATGGTGATAGTGCTCACGGGGACAGTGCCCACGGTGACCGTGCCCACGGTGACAGTGCCTATGGTGACAGTGCCCATGGTGATACTGCTCAAGGTGACAGTGCTCACGGTGACAGTGCCCACGGTGATAGTGCCCAAGGTGAGAGTGCTCATGGTGACACTACCCATGGTGATAGTGCTCACGGTGACAGTGCTCATGGTGGCAGTGCCCATGGTGACAGTGCCCACGGTGGCAGTGCCCACTGTGACAGTGCCCACGGTGACAGTGCCCACGGTGATAGTGCTCACGGTGACCGTACTCATGGTGACAGTTCCCATGGTGATAGTGCCCAAGGTGAAAATGCTCATGGTGACAGTGCCCATGGTGACAGTGCTCATGGTGAAAGTGCCCATGGTGACAGTGCTCACGGTGACACTGCCCATGGTGATAGTGCTCATGGTGACAGTGCCCATGGTGACAGTGCCCATGGTGACAGTGCCTATGGTGACAGTGCTCACGGTGACAGTGCTCATGGTGACAGTGCTCACAGTGACAGTGCCTATGGTGACAGTGCTCAGGGTGACAGTGGCCATGGTGATAGTGCTCACAGTGACAGTGCCCATGGTGATAGTGCCTATGGTGATAGTGCTCATGGTGACAGTGCCCATGGTGATAGTGTTCACGGTGACAGTGCTCATGGTGGCAGTGCCCATGGTGACAGTGCCCACGGTGGCAGTGCCCACGGTGACAGTGCCCACGGTGATAGTGCTCACGGTGACCGTACTCACGGTGACAGTGCCCATGGTGATAGTGCCTATGGTGATAGTGCTCATGGTGACAGTGCCCATGGTGATAGTGCTCTTGGTGACAGTGCCCATGGTGAAAGTGCTCATGGTGACAGTGCCCATGGTGATAGTGTTCACGGTGACAGTGCTCATGGTGGCAGTGCCCATGGTGACAGTGCCCACGGTGGCAGTGCCCACGGTGACAGTGCCCACGGTGACAGTGCCCACGGTGATAGTGCTCACGGTGACCGTACTCACGGTGACAGTGCCCATGGTGATAGTGCCCATGGTGAAAGTGCTCATGGTGACAGTGCCCATGGTGATAGTGCTCATGGTGACAGTGCCCATGGTGACAGTGCTCACGGTGACACTGCCCATGGTGATAGTGCTCACGGTGACAGTGCCCATGGTGAAAGTGCTCACGGTGACAGTGCCCATGGTGATAGTGTTCACGGTGACAGTGCCCATGGTGGCAGTGCCCATGGTGACAGTGCCCACGGTGGCAGTGCCCACGGTGACAGTGCCCACGGTGACAGTGCCCACGGTGATAGTGCTAACGGTGACCGTACTCACGGTGACAGTTCCCATGGTGATAGTGCCCATGGTGAAAGTGGTCATGGTGACAGTGCCCATGGTGACATTGCCCACGGTGACAGTGCCCATGGTGACAGTGCCCACGGTGATAGTGCTCACGGTGACAGTTCCCATGGTGACAGTGCCTATGGTGATAGTGCTCATGGTGACAGTGCCCATGGTGACAGTGCTCACGGTGACAGTTCCCATGGTGATAGTGCCCATGGTGAAAGTGCTCATGGTGACAGTGCCCATGGTGATAGTGCTCATGGTGACAGTGCCCATGGTGACAGTGCCCACGGTGACAGTGCCCATGGTGACAGTGCCCACGGTGATAGTGCTCACAGTGACAGTTCTTACGGTGACAGTTCCCATGGTGACAGTGCTCATGGTGACAGTTCCCATGGTGACAGTGCCCATGGTAATAGTGCTCACGGTGACAGTGCCCACGGTGATAGTGCCTATGGTGATAGTGCTCATGGTGACAGTGCCCATGGTGATAGTGCTCATGGGGACAGTGCCCACGGTGACCGTGCCCACGGTGACAGTGCCTATGGTGACAGTGCCCATGGTGATACTGCTCAAGGTGACAGTGCTCACGGTGACAGTGCCCACGGTGATAGTGCCCACGGTGACAGTGCTCATGGTGACAGTACCCATGGTGATAGTGCTCACGGTGACAGTGCCCATGGTGACAGTGCCCACGGTGATAGTGCTCACGGTGACAGTGCCCATGGTGACAGTGCCCATGGTGGCAGTGCCCATGGTGGCAGTGCCCATGGTGATAGTGCCCAAGGTGACAGTGCCCATGGTGACATTGCTCACGGTGACAGTGCTCATGGTGACAGTGCTCACAGTGACAGTGCCTATGGTGACAGTGCTCACGGTGACAGTGCCCATGATGATAGTGCTCACGGTGACAGTGCCCATGGTGACAGTGCTCACGGTGACAGTGCTCATGGTGATAGTGCCTATGGTGATAGTGCTTATGGTGACAGTGCCCATGGTGATAGTGCTCTTGGTGACAGTGCCCATGGTGAAAGTGCTCACGGTGACAGTGCCCATGGTGATAGTGTTCACGGTGACAGTGCTCATGGTGGCAGTGCCCCTGGTGACAGTGCCCACGGTGGCAGTGCCCACTGTGACAATGCCCACGGTGACAGTGCCCACGGTGATAGTGCTCACGGTGACCATACTCACGGTGACAGTTCCCATGGTGATAGTGCCCAAGGTGAAAGTGCTCATGGTGACAGTGCCCATGGTGATAGTGCTCATGGTGACAGTGCCCATGGTGACAGTGCTCACGGTGACACTGCCCATGGTGATAGTGCTCACGGTGACAGTGCCTATGGTGATAGTGCCCATGGTGACAGTGCCCATGGTGACAGTGCCCATGGTGGCAGTGCCCACGGTGATAGTGCCCATGGTGACAGTGCCCATGGTGATATTGCTCACGGTGACAGTGCTCATGGTGACAGTGCTCACGGTGACAGTGCCTATGGTGACAGTGCTCATGGTGACAGTGGCCATGGTGATAGTGCTCACAGTGACAGTGCCCATGGTGATAGTGCCTATGGTGATAGTGCTCATGGTGACAGTGCCCATGGTGATAGTGCCCATGGTGGCAGAGCCCATGGTGGCAGTGCGCACGGTGATAGTGCCCATGGTGACAGTGCCCATGGTGACATTGCTCACGGTGACAGTGCTCATGGTGACAGTGCTCACAATGACAGTGCCTATGGTGACAGTGCTCATGGTGACAGTGGCCATGGTGATAGTGCTCACAATGACAGTGCCCATGGTGAAAGAGCTCACGGTGACAGTGCCCATGGTGATAGTGTTCACGGTGACAGTGCTCATGGTGGCAGTGCCCATGGTGACAGTGCCCACGGTGGCAGTGCCCACGGTGACAGTGCCCACGGTGATAGTGCTCATGGTGACCGTACTCACGGTGACAGTTCCCATGGTGATAGTGCCCATGGTGAAAGTGGTCATGGTGACAGTGCCCATGGTGACAGTGCCCACGGTGACAGTGCCCATGGTTACAGTGCCCACGGTGATAGTGCTCACGGTGACAGTTCCCATGGTGACAGTGCCTATGGTGATAGTGCCCATGGTGACAGTGCCCATGGTGACAGTGCTCACGGTGACAGTTCCCATGGTGATAGTGCCCATGGTGAAAGTGCTCATGGTGACAGTGCCCATGGTGATAGTGCTCATGGTGACAGTGCCCATGGTGACAGTGCCCACGGTGACAGTGCCCATGGTGACAGTGCCCACGGTAATAGTGCTCACAGTGACAGTTCTTACGGTGACAGTTCCCATGGTGATAGTGCTCACGGTGACAGTTCCCATGGTGACAGTGCCCATGGTGATAGTGCTCACGGTGACAGTGCCCATGGTGATAGTGCCTATGGTGATAGTGCTGATGGTGACAGTGCCCATGGTGATAGTGCTCACGGTGACAGTGCCCACGGTGACCGTGCCCACGGTGACAGTGCCTATGGTGACAGTGCCCATGGTGATACTGCTCAAGGTGACAGTGCTCATGGTGACAGTGCCCACGGTGATAGTGCCCACGGTGACAGTGCTCATGGTGACAGTACCCATGGTGATAGTGCTCACGGTGACAGTGCCCACGGTGACAGTGCCCATGGTGATAGTACTCACGGTGACAGTGCCCATGGTGACAGTGCCCATGGTGACAATGCCCATGGTGGCAGTGCCCATGGTGGCAGTGGCCATGGTGATAGTGCACACTGTGACCGTGCTCACCGTGACAGTTCCCATGGTGATAGTGCCCACGGTGACAGTGCCCACGGTGACAGTGCCCATGGTGACAGTGCCCACGGTGATAGTGCTCACAGTGACAGTGCTCACGGTGACAGTACCCATGGTGACAGTGCTCACGGTGACAATTCCCATGGTGACAGTGCCCATGGTGATAGTGCTCATGGTGACAGTGCCCATGGTGATAGTGCCTATGGTGATAGTGCTCATGGTGACAGTGCCCATGGTGATAGTGCTCACGGTGACAGTGCCCATGGTGATAGTGTTCACGGTGACAATGCTCATGGTGGCAGTGCCCATGGTGACAGTGCCCATGGTGGCAGTCCCCACGGTGACAGTGCCCACGGTGACAGTGCCCACGGTGATAGTGCTCACGGTGACCGTACTCACGGTGACAGTTTCCATGGGGATAGTGCCCATGGTGAGAGTGCTCATGGTGACAGTGCCCATGGTGATAGTGCTCATGGTGACAGTGCCCATGGTGACAGTGCTCACGGTGACACTGCCCATGGTGATAGTGCTCACGGTGACAGTGACCATGGTGACAGTGCCCATGGTGGCAGTGCCCACGGTGATAGTGCCCATGGTGACAGTGCCCATGGTGACATTGCTCACGGTGACAGTGCTCACGGTGACAGTGCTCACAGTGACAGTGCCTATGGTGACAGTGCTCATGGTGACAGTGGCCATGGTGATAGTGCTCACAGTGACAGTGCCCATGGTGATAGTGCCTATGGTGATAGTGCTCATGGTGACCGTGCCCATGGTGATAGTGTTCACGGTGACAGTGCTCATGGTGGCAGTGCCCATGGTGACAGTGCCCACGGTGGCAGTGCCCACGGTGACAGTGCCCACGGTGATAGTGCTCACAGTGACCGTACTCACGGTGACAGTGCCCATGGTGATAGTGCCTATGGTGATAGTGCTCATGGTGACAGTCCCCATGGTGATAGTGCTCTTGGTGACAGTGCCCATGGTGAAAGTGCTCACGGTGACAGTGCCCATGGAGATAGTGTTCACGGTGACAGTTCCCATGGTGATAGTGCCCATGGTGAAAGTGGTCATGGTGACAGTGCCCATGATGACAGTGCCCATGGTGACAGTGCCCATGGTGACAGTGCCCACGGTGATAGTGCTCACGGTGACAGTTCCCATGGTGACAGTGCCTATGGTGATAGTGCTCATGGTGACAGTGCCCATGGTGACAGTGCTCACGGTGACAGTTCCCATGGTGATAGTGCCCATGGTGAAAGTGCTCATGGTGACAGTGCCCATGGTGATAGTGCTCATAGTGACAGTGCCCATGGTGACAGTGCCCACGGTGACAGTGCCCATGGTGACAGTGCCCACGGTGATAGTGCTCACAGTGACAGTTCTTACGGTGACAGTTCCCATGGTGACAGTGCTCACGGTGACAGTTCCCATGGTGACAGTGCCCATGGTGATAGTGCTCACGGTGACAGTGCCTATGGTGATATTGACTATGGTGATAGTGCTCATGGTGACAGTGCCCATGCTGATAGTGCTCACGGTGACAGTGCCCACGGTGACCGTGCCCACTGTGACAGTGCCTATGGTGACAGTGCCCATGGTGATACTGCTCAAGGTGACAGTGCTCACGGTGACAGTGCCCACGGTGATAGTGCCCACGGTGACAGTGCTCATGGTGACAGTACCCATGGTGATAGTGCTCACGGTGACAGTGCCCACGGTGACAGTGCCCATGGTGATAGTACTCACGGTGACAGTGCCCATGGTGACAGTGCCTATGGTGACAATGCCCATGGTGGCAGTGCCCATGGTGGCAGTGCCCATGGTGATAGTGCCCATGGTGACAGTGCCCATGGTGACATTGCTCACGGTGACAGTGCTCATGGTGACAGTGCTCATGGTGACAGTACTCATGGTGACAGGGCCCAGGGTGATAGGGCTTATGGTGACAGTACCCATGGTGACAGTGCCCATGGTGACAGTGCTCACGGTGACAGTGGCCATGGTGATAGTGCACACGGTGACCGTGCTCACCGTGACAGTTCCCATGGTGATAGTGCCCACGGTGACAGTGCCCACGGTGACAGTGCCCATGGTGACAGTGCCCACGGTGATAGTGCTCACGGTGACAGTGCTCACGGTGACAGTACCCATGGTGACAGTGCTCACGGTGACAATTCCCATGGTGACAGTGCCCATGGTGATAGTGCTCATGGTGACAGTGCCCATGGTGATAGTGCCTATGGTGATAGTGGTCATGGTGACAGTGCCTATGGTGATAGTGCTCACGGTGACAGTGCCCATGGTGATAGTGCTCATGGTGACAGTGCCCATGGTGACAGTGCCCACGGTGACAGTGCCCATGGTGACATTGCCCACGGTGATAGTGCTCACAGTGACAGTTCTTACGGTGACAGTTCCCATGGTGACAGTGCTCACGGTGACAGTTCCCATGGTGACAGTGCCCATGGTGATAGTGCTCACGGTGACAGTGCCCATGGTGATAGTGACTATGGTGATAGTGCTCATGGTGACAGTGCCCATGGTGATAGTGCTCACAGTGACAGTGCCCACGGTGACCGTGCCCACGGTGACAGTGCCTATGGTGACAGTGCCCATGGTGTTACTGCTCAAGGTGACAGTGCTCACGGTGACAGTGCCCACGGTGATAGTGCGCACGGTGACAGTGCTCATGGTGACAGTACCAATGGTGATAGTGCTCATGGTGACAGTGCCCACGGTGACAGTGCCCATGGTGACAGTGCTCACGGTGACAGTGCCCATGGTGACAGTGCCCATGGTGACAGTGCCCATGGTGGCAGTGCCCATGGTGGCAGTGCCCATGGTGATAGTGCCCATGGTGACATAGCTCACGGTGACAGTGCTCATGGTGACAGTGCTCACAGTGACCGTGCCTATGGTGACAGTGCTCACGGTGACAGTGCCCATGATGATAGTGCTCACGGTGACAGTGCCCATGGTGACAGTGCTCACGGTGACAGTGCTCATGTTGATAGTGCCTATGGTGATAGTGCTCATGGTGACAGTGCCCATGGTGATAGTGCTCTTGGTGACAGTGCCCATGGTGAAAGTGCTCACGGTGACCGTACCCATGGTGATAGTGTTCACGGTGACAGTGCCCATGGTGGCAGTGCCCATGGTGACAGTGCCCACGGTGGCAGTGCCCACTGTGACAGTGCCCACGGTGACAGTGCCCACGGTGATAGTGCTCACGGTGACCGTACTCATGGTGACAGTTCCCATGGTGATAGTGCCCAAGGTGAAAGTGCTCATGGTGACAGTGCCCAAGGTGATAGTGCTCATGGTGAAAGTGCCCATGGTGACAGTGCTCACGGTGACACTGCCCATGGTGATAGTGCTCACGGTGACAGTGCCCATGGTGACAGTGCCCATGGTGACAGTGCCTATGGTGACAGTGCTCACAGTGACAGTGCCTATGGTGACAGTGCCATGGTGATACTGCTCAAGGTGACAGTGCTCACGGTGACAGTGCCCATGGTGATAGTGCCCACGGTGACAGTGCCCACGGTGGCAGTGCCCATGGTGACAGTGCCCACGGTGATAGTGCTCACAGTGACAGTGCTCACGGTGACAGTACCCATGGTGACAGTGCTCACGGTGACAATTCCCATGGTGACAGTGCCCATGGTGATAGTGCTCATGGTGATAGTGCCCATGGTGATAGTGCCTATGGTGATAGTGCTCACGGTGACAGTGCCCATGGTGATAGTGCTCACGGTGACAGTGCCCATGGTGATAGTGTTCACGGTGACAATGCTCATGGTGGCAGTGCCCATGGTGACAGTGCCCATGGTGGCAGTGCCCACGGTGACAGTGCCCACGGTGACAGTGCCCACGGTGATAGTGCTCACGGTGACCGTACTCACGGTGACAGTTCCCATGGGGATAGTGCCCATGGTGAGAGTGCTCATGGTGACAGTGCCCATGGTGATAGTGCTCATGGTGACAGTGCCCATGGTGACAGTGCTCACGGTTACACTGCCCATGGTGATAGTGCTCACGGTGACAGTGACCATGGTGACAGTGCCCATGGTGGCAGTGCCCACGGTGATAGTGCCCATGGTTACAGTGCTCATGGTGACATTGCTCACGGTGACAGTGCTCATGGTGACAGTGCTCACAGTGACAGTGCCTATGGTGACAGTGCTCATGGTGACAGTGGCCATGGTGTTAGTGCTCACAGTGACAGTGCCCATGGTGATAGTGCCTATGGTGATAGTGCTCATGGTGACCGTGCCCATGGTGATAGTGTTCACGGTGACAGTGCTCATGGTGGCAGTGCCCACGGTGACAGTGCCCACGGTGGCAGTGCCCACGATGACAGTGCCCACGGTGATAGTGCTCACAGTGACCGTACTCACGGTGACAGTGCCCATGGTGATAGTGCCTATGGTGATAGTGGTCATGGTGACAGTCCCCATGGTGATAGTGCTCTTGGTGACAGTGCCCATGGTGAAAGTGCTCACGGTGACAGTGCCCATGGTGATAGTGTTCACGGTGACAGTGCTCATGGTGGCAGTGCCCATGGTGACAGTGCCCACGGTGGCAGTGCCCACGGTGACAGTGCCCACGGTGACAGTTCCCATGGTGATAGTGCCCATGGTGAAAGTCGTCATGGTGACAGTGCCCATGGTGACAGTGCCCATGGTGACAGTGCCCACGGTGATAGTGCTCACGGTGACAGTTCCCATGGTGACAGTGCCTATGGTGATAGTGCTCATGGTGACAGTGCCCATGGTGACAGTGCTCACGGTGACAGTTCCCATGGTGATAGTGCCCATGGTGAAAGTGCTCATGGTGACAGTGCCCATGGTTATAGTGCTCATGGTGACAGTGCCCATGGTGACAGTGCCCACGGTGACAGTGCCCATGGTGACAGTGCCCACGGTGATAGTGCTCACAGTGACAGTTCTTACGGTGACAGTTCCCATGGTGACAGTGCTCACGGTCACAGTTCCCATGGTGACAGTGCCCATGGTGATAGTGCTCACGGTGACAGTGCCTATGGTGATAGTGACTATGGTGATACTGCTCATGGTGACAGTGCCCATGGTGATAGTGCTCACGGTGACAGTGCCCACGGTGACCGTGCCCACGGTGACAGTGCCTATGGTGACAGTGCCCATGGTGATACTGCTCAAGGTGACAGTGCTCACGGTGACAGTGCCCACGGTGATAGTGCCCACGGTGACAGTGCTCATGGTGACAGTACCCATGGTGATAGTGCTCACGGTGACAGTGCCCACGGTGACAGTGCCCATGGTGACAGTGGTCACGGTGACACTGCCCATGGTGATAGTGCTCACGGTGACAGTGCCCATGGTGACAGTGCCCATGGTGACAGTGCCTATGGTGACAGTGCTCACAGTGACAGTGCCTATGGTGACAGTGCCATGGTGATACTGCTCAAGGTGACAGTGCTCACGGTGACAGTGCCCATGGTGATAGTGCCCATGGTGAAAGTGCTCATGGTGACAGTGCCCATGGTGATAGTGCTCATGGTGACAGTGCCCATGGTGACAGTGCTCACGGTGACAGTTCCCATGGTGATAGTGCCCATGGTGAACGTGCTCATGGTGACAGTGCCCATGGTGATAGTGCTCATGGTGACAGTGCCCATGGTGACAGTGCCCACGGTGACAGTGCCCATGGTGACAGTGCCCACGGTGATAGTGCTCACAGTGACAGTTCTTACGGTGACAGTTCCCATGGTGACAGTGCTCACGGTGACAGTTCCCATGGTGACAGTGCCCATGGTGATAGTGTTCACGGTGACAGTGCCCATGGTGATAGTGCCTATGGTGATAGTGCTCATGGTGACAGTGCCCATGGTGATAGTGCTCACGGGGACAGTGCCCACGGTGACCGTGCCCACGGTGACAGTGCCTATGGTGACAGTGCCCATGGTGATACTGCTCAAGGTGACAGTGCTCATGGTGACAGTGCCCACGGTGATAGTGCCCACGGTGAGAGTGCTCATGGTGACAGTACCCATGGTGATAGTGCTCACGGTGACAGTGCCCATGGTGACAGTGCCCATGGTGATAGTGCCCACGGTGACAGTGCCCATGGTGACAGTGCCCATGGTGGCAGTGCCCATGGTGATAGTGCCCATGGTGACAGTGCCCATGGTGACATTGCTCATGGTGACAGTGCTCATGGTAACAGTGCTCACAGTGACACTGCCTATGGTGACAGTGCTCACGGTGACAGTGCCCATGGTGACAGTGCTCACGGTGACAGTGCCCATGGTAATATTGTTCACGGTGAGAGTGCTCATGGTGGCAGTGCCCACGGTGACAGTGCCCACGGTGGCAGTGCCCACTGTGACAGTGCCCACGGTGACAGTGCCCACGGTGATAGTGCTCACGGTGACCGTACTCACGGTGACAGTTCCCATGTTGATAGTGCCCAAGGTGAAAGTGCTCATGGTGACAGTGCCCATGGTGATAGTGCTCATGGTGACAGTGCCCATGGTGACAGTGCTCACGGTGACACTGCCCATGGTGATAGTGCTCACGGTGACAGTGCCCATGGTGACAGTGCCCATGGTGACAGTGCCTATGGTGACAGTGCTCACGGTGACAGTGCTCATGGTGACAGTGCTCACAGTGACAGTGCCTATGGTGACAGTGCTCATGGTGACAGTGGCCATGGTGATAGTGCTCACAGTGACAGTGCCCATGGTGATAGTGCCTATGGTGATAGTGCTCATGGTGACAGTGCCCATGGTGATAGTGTTCACGGTGACAGTGCTCATGGTGGCAGTGCCCATGGTGACAGTGCCCACGGTGGCAGTGCCCACGGTGACAGTGCCCACGGTGACAGTGCCCACGGTGATACTGCTCACGGTGACCGTACTCACGGTGACAGTGCCCATGGTGATAGTGCCTATGGTGATAGTGCTTATGGTGACAGTGCCCATGGTGATAGTGCTCACGGTGACCGTACTCACGGTGACAGTTCCCATGGTGATAGTGCCCAAGGTGAAAGTGCTCATGGTGACAGTGCCCATGGTGATAGTGCTCATGGTGACAGTGCCCATGGTGACAGTGCTCACGGTGACACTGCCCATGGTGATAGTGCTCACGGTGACAGTGCCCATGGTGACAGTGCCCATGGTGACAGTGCCTATGGTGACAGTGCCCATGGTGATACTGCTCAAGGTGACAGTGCTCACGGTGACAGTGCCCATGGTGATAGTGCCCATGGTGAAAGTGCTCATGGTGACAGTGCCCATGGTGATAGTGCTCACGGTGACAGTGCCCATGGTGACAGTGCCCATGGTGATAGTGCTCACGGTGACAGTGCCCATGGTGACAGTGCCCATGGTGACAGTGCCCATGGTGGCAGTGCCCATGGTGATAGTGCCCATGGTGACAGTGCCCATGGTTACATTGCTCACGGTGACAGTGCTCATGGTGACAGTGCTCACAGTGACAGTGCCTATGGTGACAGTGCTCACGGTGACAGTGCCCATGATGATAGTGCTCACGGTGACAGTGCCCATGGTGACAGTGCTCACGGTGACAGTGGCCATGGTGATAGTGCTCACGGTGACAGTGCCCATGGTGATAGTGCCTATGGTGACAGTGCTCATGGTGACAGTGCCCATGGTGATAGTGCTCATGGTGACAGTGCTCATGGTGACAGTGCTCAGGGTGATACTGCTCAAGGTGACAGTGCTCACGGTGACAGTGCCCACGGTGATAGTGCCCACGGTGAGAGGGCTCATGGTGACAGTACCCATGGTGATAGTGCTCACGGTGACAGTGCCCATGGTGACAGTGCCCATGGTGATAGTGCTCACGGTGACAGTGTCCATGGTGACAGTGCCCATGGTGGCAGTGCCCATGGTGGCAGTGCCCATGGTGATAGTGCCCATGGTGACAGTGCCCATGGTGACATTGCTCACGGTGACAGTGCTCATGGTAACAGTGCTCACAGTGACACTGCCTATGGTGACAGTGCTCACGGTGACAGTGCCCATGGTGACAGTGCTCACGGTGACAGTGCCCATGGTGATATTGTTCACGGTGACAGTGCTCATGGTGGCAGTGCCCATGGTGACAGTGCCCACGGTGGCAGTGCCCACTGTGACAGTGCCCACGGTGACAGTGCCCACGGTGATAGTGCTCACGGTGACCGTACTCACGGTGACAGTTCCCATGTTGATAGTGCCCAAGGTGAAAGTGCTCATGGTGACAGTGCTCATGGTGATAGTGCTCACGGTGACAGTGCCCATGGTGACAGTGCCCACGGTGATAGTGCTCACGGTGACAGTGCCCATGGTGACAGTGCCCATGGTGGCAGTGCCCATGGTGGCAGTGCCCATGGTGATAGTGCCCAAGGTGACAGTGCCCATGGTGACATTGCTCACGGTGACAGTGCTCATGGTGACAGTGCTCACAGTGACAGTGCCTATGGTGACAGTGCTCACGGTGACAGTGCCCATGATGATAGTGCTCACGGTGACAGTGCCCATGGTGACAGTGCTCACGGTGACAGTGCTCATGGTGATAGTGCCTATGGTGATAGTGCTTATGGTGACAGTGCCCATGGTGATAGTGCTCTTGGTGACAGTGCCCATGGTGAAAGTGCTCACGGTGACAGTGCCCATGGTGATAGTGTTCACGGTGACAGTGCTCATGGTGGCAGTGCCCCTGGTGACAGTGCCCACGGTGGCAGTGCCCACTGTGACAATGCCCACGGTGACAGTGCCCACGGTGATAGTGCTCACGGTGACCATACTCACGGTGACAGTTCCCATGGTGATAGTGCCCAAGGTGAAAGTGCTCATGGTGACAGTGCCCATGGTGATAGTGCTCATGGTGACAGTGCCCATGGTGACAGTGCTCACGGTGACACTGCCCATGGTGATAGTGCTCACGGTGACAGTGCCTATGGTGATAGTGCCCATGGTGACAGTGCCCATGGTGACAGTGCCCATGGTGGCAGTGCCCACGGTGATAGTGCCCATGGTGACAGTGCCCATGGTGATATTGCTCACGGTGACAGTGCTCATGGTGACAGTGCTCACGGTGACAGTGCCTATGGTGACAGTGCTCATGGTGACAGTGGCCATGGTGATAGTGCTCACAGTGACAGTGCCCATGGTGATAGTGCCTATGGTGATAGTGCTCATGGTGACAGTGCCCATGGTGATAGTGCCCATGGTGGCAGAGCCCATGGTGGCAGTGCGCACGGTGATAGTGCCCATGGTGACAGTGCCCATGGTGACATTGCTCACGGTGACAGTGCTCATGGTGACAGTGCTCACAATGACAGTGCCTATGGTGACAGTGCTCATGGTGACAGTGGCCATGGTGATAGTGCTCACAATGACAGTGCCCATGGTGAAAGAGCTCACGGTGACAGTGCCCATGGTGATAGTGTTCACGGTGACAGTGCTCATGGTGGCAGTGCCCATGGTGACAGTGCCCACGGTGGCAGTGCCCACGGTGACAGTGCCCACGGTGATAGTGCTCATGGTGACCGTACTCACGGTGACAGTTCCCATGGTGATAGTGCCCATGGTGAAAGTGGTCATGGTGACAGTGCCCATGGTGACAGTGCCCACGGTGACAGTGCCCATGGTTACAGTGCCCACGGTGATAGTGCTCACGGTGACAGTTCCCATGGTGACAGTGCCTATGGTGATAGTGCCCATGGTGACAGTGCCCATGGTGACAGTGCTCACGGTGACAGTTCCCATGGTGATAGTGCCCATGGTGAAAGTGCTCATGGTGACAGTGCCCATGGTGATAGTGCTCATGGTGACAGTGCCCATGGTGACAGTGCCCACGGTGACAGTGCCCATGGTGACAGTGCCCACGGTAATAGTGCTCACAGTGACAGTTCTTACGGTGACAGTTCCCATGGTGATAGTGCTCACGGTGACAGTTCCCATGGTGACAGTGCCCATGGTGATAGTGCTCACGGTGACAGTGCCCATGGTGATAGTGCCTATGGTGATAGTGCTGATGGTGACAGTGCCCATGGTGATAGTGCTCACGGTGACAGTGCCCACGGTGACCGTGCCCACGGTGACAGTGCCTATGGTGACAGTGCCCATGGTGATACTGCTCAAGGTGACAGTGCTCATGGTGACAGTGCCCACGGTGATAGTGCCCACGGTGACAGTGCTCATGGTGACAGTACCCATGGTGATAGTGCTCACGGTGACAGTGCCCACGGTGACAGTGCCCATGGTGATAGTACTCACGGTGACAGTGCCCATGGTGACAGTGCCCATGGTGACAATGCCCATGGTGGCAGTGCCCATGGTGGCAGTGGCCATGGTGATAGTGCACACTGTGACCGTGCTCACCGTGACAGTTCCCATGGTGATAGTGCCCACGGTGACAGTGCCCACGGTGACAGTGCCCATGGTGACAGTGCCCACGGTGATAGTGCTCACAGTGACAGTGCTCACGGTGACAGTACCCATGGTGACAGTGCTCACGGTGACAATTCCCATGGTGACAGTGCCCATGGTGATAGTGCTCATGGTGACAGTGCCCATGGTGATAGTGCCTATGGTGATAGTGCTCATGGTGACAGTGCCCATGGTGATAGTGCTCACGGTGACAGTGCCCATGGTGACATTGCTCATGGTGACAGTGCTCATGGTAACAGTGCTCACAGTGACACTGCCTATGGTGACAGTGCTCACGGTGACAGTGCCCATGGTGACAGTGCTCACGGTGACAGTGCCCATGGTAATATTGTTCACGGTGAGAGTGCTCATGGTGGCAGTGCCCACGGTGACAGTGCCCACGGTGGCAGTGCCCACTGTGACAGTGCCCACGGTGACAGTGCCCACGGTGATAGTGCTCACGGTGACCGTACTCACGGTGACAGTTCCCATGTTGATAGTGCCCAAGGTGAAAGTGCTCATGGTGACAGTGCCCATGGTGATAGTGCTCATGGTGACAGTGCCCATGGTGACAGTGCTCACGGTGACACTGCCCATGGTGATAGTGCTCACGGTGACAGTGCCCATGGTGACAGTGCCCATGGTGACAGTGCCTATGGTGACAGTGCTCACGGTGACAGTGCTCATGGTGACAGTGCTCACAGTGACAGTGCCTATGGTGACAGTGCTCATGGTGACAGTGGCCATGGTGATAGTGCTCACAGTGACAGTGCCCATGGTGATAGTGCCTATGGTGATAGTGCTCATGGTGACAGTGCCCATGGTGATAGTGTTCACGGTGACAGTGCTCATGGTGGCAGTGCCCATGGTGACAGTGCCCACGGTGGCAGTGCCCACGGTGACAGTGCCCACGGTGACAGTGCCCACGGTGATACTGCTCACGGTGACCGTACTCACGGTGACAGTGCCCATGGTGATAGTGCCTATGGTGATAGTGCTTATGGTGACAGTGCCCATGGTGATAGTGCTCACGGTGACCGTACTCACGGTGACAGTTCCCATGGTGATAGTGCCCAAGGTGAAAGTGCTCATGGTGACAGTGCCCATGGTGATAGTGCTCATGGTGACAGTGCCCATGGTGACAGTGCTCACGGTGACACTGCCCATGGTGATAGTGCTCACGGTGACAGTGCCCATGGTGACAGTGCCCATGGTGACAGTGCCTATGGTGACAGTGCCCATGGTGATACTGCTCAAGGTGACAGTGCTCACGGTGACAGTGCCCATGGTGATAGTGCCCATGGTGAAAGTGCTCATGGTGACAGTGCCCATGGTGATAGTGCTCACGGTGACAGTGCCCATGGTGACAGTGCCCATGGTGATAGTGCTCACGGTGACAGTGCCCATGGTGACAGTGCCCATGGTGACAGTGCCCATGGTGGCAGTGCCCATGGTGATAGTGCCCATGGTGACAGTGCCCATGGTTACATTGCTCACGGTGACAGTGCTCATGGTGACAGTGCTCACAGTGACAGTGCCTATGGTGACAGTGCTCACGGTGACAGTGCCCATGATGATAGTGCTCACGGTGACAGTGCCCATGGTGACAGTGCTCACGGTGACAGTGGCCATGGTGATAGTGCTCACGGTGACAGTGCCCATGGTGATAGTGCCTATGGTGACAGTGCTCATGGTGACAGTGCCCATGGTGATAGTGCTCATGGTGACAGTGCTCATGGTGACAGTGCTCAGGGTGATACTGCTCAAGGTGACAGTGCTCACGGTGACAGTGCCCACGGTGATAGTGCCCACGGTGAGAGGGCTCATGGTGACAGTACCCATGGTGATAGTGCTCACGGTGACAGTGCCCATGGTGACAGTGCCCATGGTGATAGTGCTCACGGTGACAGTGTCCATGGTGACAGTGCCCATGGTGGCAGTGCCCATGGTGGCAGTGCCCATGGTGATAGTGCCCATGGTGACAGTGCCCATGGTGACATTGCTCACGGTGACAGTGCTCATGGTAACAGTGCTCACAGTGACACTGCCTATGGTGACAGTGCTCACGGTGACAGTGCCCATGGTGACAGTGCTCACGGTGACAGTGCCCATGGTGATATTGTTCACGGTGACAGTGCTCATGGTGGCAGTGCCCATGGTGACAGTGCCCACGGTGGCAGTGCCCACGGTGACAGTGCCCACGGTGACAGTGCCCACGGTGATAGTGCTCACGGTGACCGTACTCACGGTGACAGTTCCCATGTTGATAGTGCCCAAGGTGAAAGTGCTCATGGTGACAGTGCTCATGGTGATAGTGCTCACGGTGACAGTGCCCATGGTGACAGTGCCCACGGTGATAGTGCTCACGGTGACAGTGCCCATGGTGACAGTGCCCATGGTGGCAGTGCCCATGGTGGCAGTGCCCATGGTGATAGTGCCCAAGGTGACAGTGCCCATGGTGACATTGCTCACGGTGACAGTGCTCATGGTGACAGTGCTCACAGTGACAGTGCCTATGGTGACAGTGCTCACGGTGACAGTGCCCATGATGATAGTGCTCACGGTGACAGTGCCCATGGTGACAGTGCTCACGGTGACAGTGCTCATGGTGATAGTGCCTATGGTGATAGTGCTTATGGTGACAGTGCCCATGGTGATAGTGCTCTTGGTGACAGTGCCCATGGTGAAAGTGCTCACGGTGACAGTGCCCATGGTGATAGTGTTCACGGTGACAGTGCTCATGGTGGCAGTGCCCCTGGTGACAGTGCCCACGGTGGCAGTGCCCACTGTGACAATGCCCACGGTGACAGTGCCCACGGTGATAGTGCTCACGGTGACCATACTCACGGTGACAGTTCCCATGGTGATAGTGCCCAAGGTGAAAGTGCTCATGGTGACAGTGCCCATGGTGATAGTGCTCATGGTGACAGTGCCCATGGTGACAGTGCTCACGGTGACACTGCCCATGGTGATAGTGCTCACGGTGACAGTGCCTATGGTGATAGTGCCCATGGTGACAGTGCCCATGGTGACAGTGCCCATGGTGGCAGTGCCCACGGTGATAGTGCCCATGGTGACAGTGCCCATGGTGATATTGCTCACGGTGACAGTGCTCATGGTGACAGTGCTCACGGTGACAGTGCCTATGGTGACAGTGCTCATGGTGACAGTGGCCATGGTGATAGTGCTCACAGTGACAGTGCCCATGGTGATAGTGCCTATGGTGATAGTGCTCATGGTGACAGTGCCCATGGTGATAGTGCCCATGGTGGCAGAGCCCATGGTGGCAGTGCGCACGGTGATAGTGCCCATGGTGACAGTGCCCATGGTGACATTGCTCACGGTGACAGTGCTCATGGTGACAGTGCTCACAATGACAGTGCCTATGGTGACAGTGCTCATGGTGACAGTGGCCATGGTGATAGTGCTCACAATGACAGTGCCCATGGTGAAAGAGCTCACGGTGACAGTGCCCATGGTGATAGTGTTCACGGTGACAGTGCTCATGGTGGCAGTGCCCATGGTGACAGTGCCCACGGTGGCAGTGCCCACGGTGACAGTGCCCACGGTGATAGTGCTCATGGTGACCGTACTCACGGTGACAGTTCCCATGGTGATAGTGCCCATGGTGAAAGTGGTCATGGTGACAGTGCCCATGGTGACAGTGCCCACGGTGACAGTGCCCATGGTTACAGTGCCCACGGTGATAGTGCTCGCGGTGACAGTTCCCATGGTGACAGTGCCTATGGTGATAGTGCCCATGGTGACAGTGCCCATGGTGACAGTGCTCACGGTGACAGTTCCCATGGTGATAGTGCCCATGGTGAAAGTGCTCATGGTGACAGTGCCCATGGTGATAGTGCTCATGGTGACAGTGCCCATGGTGACAGTGCCCACGGTGACAGTGCCCATGGTGACAGTGCCCACGGTAATAGTGCTCACAGTGACAGTTCTTACGGTGACAGTTCCCATGGTGATAGTGCTCACGGTGACAGTTCCCATGGTGACAGTGCCCATGGTGATAGTGCTCACGGTGACAGTGCCCATGGTGATAGTGCCTATGGTGATAGTGCTGATGGTGACAGTGCCCATGGTGATAGTGCTCACGGTGACAGTGCCCACGGTGACCGTGCCCACGGTGACAGTGCCTATGGTGACAGTGCCCATGGTGATACTGCTCAAGGTGACAGTGCTCATGGTGACAGTGCCCACGGTGATAGTGCCCACGGTGACAGTGCTCATGGTGACAGTACCCATGGTGATAGTGCTCACGGTGACAGTGCCCACGGTGACAGTGCCCATGGTGATAGTACTCACGGTGACAGTGCCCATGGTGACAGTGCCCATGGTGACAATGCCCATGGTGGCAGTGCCCATGGTGGCAGTGGCCATGGTGATAGTGCACACTGTGACCGTGCTCACCGTGACAGTTCCCATGGTGATAGTGCCCACGGTGACAGTGCCCACGGTGACAGTGCCCATGGTGACAGTGCCCACGGTGATAGTGCTCACAGTGACAGTGCTCACGGTGACAGTACCCATGGTGACAGTGCTCACGGTGACAATTCCCATGGTGACAGTGCCCATGGTGATAGTGCTCATGGTGACAGTGCCCATGGTGATAGTGCCTATGGTGATAGTGCTCATGGTGACAGTGCCCATGGTGATAGTGCTCACGGTGACAGTGCCCATGGTGATAGTGTTCACGGTGACAATGCTCATGGTGGCAGTGCCCATGGTGACAGTGCCCATGGTGGCAGTCCCCACGGTGACAGTGCCCACGGTGACAGTGCCCACGGTGATAGTGCTCACGGTGACCGTACTCACGGTGACAGTTTCCATGGGGATAGTGCCCATGGTGAGAGTGCTCATGGTGACAGTGCCCATGGTGATAGTGCTCATGGTGACAGTGCCCATGGTGACAGTGCTCACGGTGACACTGCCCATGGTGATAGTGCTCACGGTGACAGTGACCATGGTGACAGTGCCCATGGTGGCAGTGCCCACGGTGATAGTGCCCATGGTGACAGTGCCCATGGTGACATTGCTCACGGTGACAGTGCTCACGGTGACAGTGCTCACAGTGACAGTGCCTATGGTGACAGTGCTCATGGTGACAGTGGCCATGGTGATAGTGCTCACAGTGACAGTGCCCATGGTGATAGTGCCTATGGTGATAGTGCTCATGGTGACCGTGCCCATGGTGATAGTGTTCACGGTGACAGTGCTCATGGTGGCAGTGCCCATGGTGACAGTGCCCACGGTGGCAGTGCCCACGGTGACAGTGCCCACGGTGATAGTGCTCACAGTGACCGTACTCACGGTGACAGTGCCCATGGTGATAGTGCCTATGGTGATAGTGCTCATGGTGACAGTCCCCATGGTGATAGTGCTCTTGGTGACAGTGCCCATGGTGAAAGTGCTCACGGTGACAGTGCCCATGGAGATAGTGTTCACGGTGACAGTTCCCATGGTGATAGTGCCCATGGTGAAAGTGGTCATGGTGACAGTGCCCATGATGACAGTGCCCATGGTGACAGTGCCCATGGTGACAGTGCCCACGGTGATAGTGCTCACGGTGACAGTTCCCATGGTGACAGTGCCTATGGTGATAGTGCTCATGGTGACAGTGCCCATGGTGACAGTGCTCACGGTGACAGTTCCCATGGTGATAGTGCCCATGGTGAAAGTGCTCATGGTGACAGTGCCCATGGTGATAGTGCTCATAGTGACAGTGCCCATGGTGACAGTGCCCACGGTGACAGTGCCCATGGTGACAGTGCCCACGGTGATAGTGCTCACAGTGACAGTTCTTACGGTGACAGTTCCCATGGTGACAGTGCTCACGGTGACAGTTCCCATGGTGACAGTGCCCATGGTGATAGTGCTCACGGTGACAGTGCCTATGGTGATATTGACTATGGTGATAGTGCTCATGGTGACAGTGCCCATGCTGATAGTGCTCACGGTGACAGTGCCCACGGTGACCGTGCCCACTGTGACAGTGCCTATGGTGACAGTGCCCATGGTGATACTGCTCAAGGTGACAGTGCTCACGGTGACAGTGCCCACGGTGATAGTGCCCACGGTGACAGTGCTCATGGTGACAGTACCCATGGTGATAGTGCTCACGGTGACAGTGCCCACGGTGACAGTGCCCATGGTGATAGTACTCACGGTGACAGTGCCCATGGTGACAGTGCCTATGGTGACAATGCCCATGGTGGCAGTGCCCATGGTGGCAGTGCCCATGGTGATAGTGCCCATGGTGACAGTGCCCATGGTGACATTGCTCACGGTGACAGTGCTCATGGTGACAGTGCTCATGGTGACAGTACTCATGGTGACAGGGCCCAGGGTGATAGGGCTTATGGTGACAGTACCCATGGTGACAGTGCCCATGGTGACAGTGCTCACGGTGACAGTGGCCATGGTGATAGTGCACACGGTGACCGTGCTCACCGTGACAGTTCCCATGGTGATAGTGCCCACGGTGACAGTGCCCACGGTGACAGTGCCCATGGTGACAGTGCCCACGGTGATAGTGCTCACGGTGACAGTGCTCACGGTGACAGTACCCATGGTGACAGTGCTCACGGTGACAATTCCCATGGTGACAGTGCCCATGGTGATAGTGCTCATGGTGACAGTGCCCATGGTGATAGTGCCTATGGTGATAGTGGTCATGGTGACAGTGCCTATGGTGATAGTGCTCACGGTGACAGTGCCCATGGTGATAGTGCTCATGGTGACAGTGCCCATGGTGACAGTGCCCACGGTGACAGTGCCCATGGTGACATTGCCCACGGTGATAGTGCTCACAGTGACAGTTCTTACGGTGACAGTTCCCATGGTGACAGTGCTCACGGTGACAGTTCCCATGGTGACAGTGCCCATGGTGATAGTGCTCACGGTGACAGTGCCCATGGTGATAGTGACTATGGTGATAGTGCTCATGGTGACAGTGCCCATGGTGATAGTGCTCACAGTGACAGTGCCCACGGTGACCGTGCCCACGGTGACAGTGCCTATGGTGACAGTGCCCATGGTGTTACTGCTCAAGGTGACAGTGCTCATGGTGACAGTGCCCACGGTGATAGTGCGCACGGTGACAGTGCTCATGGTGACAGTACCAATGGTGATAGTGCTCATGGTGACAGTGCCCACGGTGACAGTGCCCATGGTGACAGTGCTCACGGTGACAGTGCCCATGGTGACAGTGCCCATGGTGACAGTGCCCATGGTGGCAGTGCCCATGGTGGCAGTGCCCATGGTGATAGTGCCCATGGTGACATAGCTCACGGTGACAGTGCTCATGGTGACAGTGCTCACAGTGACCGTGCCTATGGTGACAGTGCTCACGGTGACAGTGCCCATGATGATAGTGCTCACGGTGACAGTGCCCATGGTGACAGTGCTCACGGTGACAGTGCTCATGTTGATAGTGCCTATGGTGATAGTGCTCATGGTGACAGTGCCCATGGTGATAGTGCTCTTGGTGACAGTGCCCATGGTGAAAGTGCTCACGGTGACCGTACCCATGGTGATAGTGTTCACGGTGACAGTGCCCATGGTGGCAGTGCCCATGGTGACAGTGCCCACGGTGGCAGTGCCCACTGTGACAGTGCCCACGGTGACAGTGCCCACGGTGATAGTGCTCACGGTGACCGTACTCATGGTGACAGTTCCCATGGTGATAGTGCCCAAGGTGTAAGTGCTCATGGTGACAGTGCCCAAGGTGATAGTGCTCATGGTGAAAGTGCCCATGGTGACAGTGCTCACGGTGACACTGCCCATGGTGATAGTGCTCACGGTGACAGTGCCCATGGTGACAGTGCCCATGGTGACAGTGCCTATGGTGACAGTGCTCACAGTGACAGTGCCTATGGTGACAGTGCCATGGTGATACTGCTCAAGGTGACAGTGCTCACGGTGACAGTGCCCATGGTGATAGTGCCCACGGTGACAGTGCCCACGGTGGCAGTGCCCATGGTGACAGTGCCCACGGTGATAGTGCTCACAGTGACAGTGCTCACGGTGACAGTACCCATGGTGACAGTGCTCACGGTGACAATTCCCATGGTGACAGTGCCCATGGTGATAGTGCTCATGGTGATAGTGCCCATGGTGATAGTGCCTATGGTGATAGTGCTCACGGTGACAGTGCCCATGGTGATAGTGCTCACGGTGACAGTGCCCATGGTGATAGTGTTCACGGTGACAATGCTCATGGTGGCAGTGCCCATGGTGACAGTGCCCATGGTGGCAGTGCCCACGGTGACAGTGCCCACGGTGACAGTGCCCACGGTGATAGTGCTCACGGTGACCGTACTCACGGTGACAGTTCCCATGGGGATAGTGCCCATGGTGAGAGTGCTCATGGTGACAGTGCCCATGGTGATAGTGCTCATGGTGACAGTGCCCATGGTGACAGTGCTCACGGTTACACTGCCCATGGTGATAGTGCTCACGGTGACAGTGACCATGGTGACAGTGCCCATGGTGGCAGTGCCCACGGTGATAGTGCCCATGGTTACAGTGCTCATGGTGACATTGCTCACGGTGACAGTGCTCATGGTGACAGTGCTCACAGTGACAGTGCCTATGGTGACAGTGCTCATGGTGACAGTGGCCATGGTGTTAGTGCTCACAGTGACAGTGCCCATGGTGATAGTGCCTATGGTGATAGTGCTCATGGTGACCGTGCCCATGGTGATAGTGTTCACGGTGACAGTGCTCATGGTGGCAGTGCCCACGGTGACAGTGCCCACGGTGGCAGTGCCCACGATGACAGTGCCCACGGTGATAGTGCTCACAGTGACCGTACTCACGGTGACAGTGCCCATGGTGATAGTGCCTATGGTGATAGTGGTCATGGTGACAGTCCCCATGGTGATAGTGCTCTTGGTGACAGTGCCCATGGTGAAAGTGCTCACGGTGACAGTGCCCATGGTGATAGTGTTCACGGTGACAGTGCTCATGGTGGCAGTGCCCATGGTGACAGTGCCCACGGTGGCAGTGCCCACGGTGACAGTGCCCACGGTGACAGTTCCCATGGTGATAGTGCCCATGGTGAAAGTCGTCATGGTGACAGTGCCCATGGTGACAGTGCCCATGGTGACAGTGCCCACGGTGATAGTGCTCACGGTGACAGTTCCCATGGTGACAGTGCCTATGGTGATAGTGCTCATGGTGACAGTGCCCATGGTGACAGTGCTCACGGTGACAGTTCCCATGGTGATAGTGCCCATGGTGAAAGTGCTCATGGTGACAGTGCCCATGGTTATAGTGCTCATGGTGACAGTGCCCATGGTGACAGTGCCCACGGTGACAGTGCCCATGGTGACAGTGCCCACGGTGATAGTGCTCACAGTGACAGTTCTTACGGTGACAGTTCCCATGGTGACAGTGCTCACGGTCACAGTTCCCATGGTGACAGTGCCCATGGTGATAGTGCTCACGGTGACAGTGCCTATGGTGATAGTGACTATGGTGATACTGCTCATGGTGACAGTGCCCATGGTGATAGTGCTCACGGTGACAGTGCCCACGGTGACCGTGCCCACGGTGACAGTGCCTATGGTGACAGTGCCCATGGTGATACTGCTCAAGGTGACAGTGCTCACGGTGACAGTGCCCACGGTGATAGTGCCCACGGTGACAGTGCTCATGGTGACAGTACCCATGGTGATAGTGCTCACGGTGACAGTGCCCACGGTGACAGTGCCCATGGTGACAGTGGTCACGGTGACACTGCCCATGGTGATAGTGCTCACGGTGACAGTGCCCATGGTGACAGTGCCCATGGTGACAGTGCCTATGGTGACAGTGCTCACAGTGACAGTGCCTATGGTGACAGTGCCATGGTGATACTGCTCAAGGTGACAGTGCTCACGGTGACAGTGCCCATGGTGATAGTGCCCATGGTGAAAGTGCTCATGGTGACAGTGCCCATGGTGATAGTGCTCATGGTGACAGTGCCCATGGTGACAGTGCTCACGGTGACAGTTCCCATGGTGATAGTGCCCATGGTGAACGTGCTCATGGTGACAGTGCCCATGGTGATAGTGCTCATGGTGACAGTGCCCATGGTGACAGTGCCCACGGTGACAGTGCCCATGGTGACAGTGCCCACGGTGATAGTGCTCACAGTGACAGTTCTTACGGTGACAGTTCCCATGGTGACAGTGCTCACGGTGACAGTTCCCATGGTGACAGTGCCCATGGTGATAGTGTTCACGGTGACAGTGCCCATGGTGATAGTGCCTATGGTGATAGTGCTCATGGTGACAGTGCCCATGGTGATAGTGCTCACGGGGACAGTGCCCACGGTGACCGTGCCCACGGTGACAGTGCCTATGGTGACAGTGCCCATGGTGATACTGCTCAAGGTGACAGTGCTCATGGTGACAGTGCCCACGGTGATAGTGCCCACGGTGAGAGTGCTCATGGTGACAGTACCCATGGTGATAGTGCTCACGGTGACAGTGCCCATGGTGACAGTGCCCATGGTGATAGTGCCCACGGTGACAGTGCCCATGGTGACAGTGCCCATGGTGGCAGTGCCCATGGTGATAGTGCCCATGGTGACAGTGCCCATGGTGACATTGCTCATGGTGACAGTGCTCATGGTAACAGTGCTCACAGTGACACTGCCTATGGTGACAGTGCTCACGGTGACAGTGCCCATGGTGACAGTGCTCACGGTGACAGTGCCCATGGTAATATTGTTCACGGTGAGAGTGCTCATGGTGGCAGTGCCCACGGTGACAGTGCCCACGGTGGCAGTGCCCACTGTGACAGTGCCCACGGTGACAGTGCCCACGGTGATAGTGCTCACGGTGACCGTACTCACGGTGACAGTTCCCATGTTGATAGTGCCCAAGGTGAAAGTGCTCATGGTGACAGTGCCCATGGTGATAGTGCTCATGGTGACAGTGCCCATGGTGACAGTGCTCACGGTGACACTGCCCATGGTGATAGTGCTCACGGTGACAGTGCCCATGGTGACAGTGCCCATGGTGACAGTGCCTATGGTGACAGTGCTCACGGTGACAGTGCTCATGGTGACAGTGCTCACAGTGACAGTGCCTATGGTGACAGTGCTCATGGTGACAGTGGCCATGGTGATAGTGCTCACAGTGACAGTGCCCATGGTGATAGTGCCTATGGTGATAGTGCTCATGGTGACAGTGCCCATGGTGATAGTGTTCACGGTGACAGTGCTCATGGTGGCAGTGCCCATGGTGACAGTGCCCACGGTGGCAGTGCCCACGGTGACAGTGCCCACGGTGACAGTGCCCACGGTGATACTGCTCACGGTGACCGTACTCACGGTGACAGTGCCCATGGTGATAGTGCCTATGGTGATAGTGCTTATGGTGACAGTGCCCATGGTGATAGTGCTCACGGTGACCGTACTCACGGTGACAGTTCCCATGGTGATAGTGCCCAAGGTGAAAGTGCTCATGGTGACAGTGCCCATGGTGATAGTGCTCATGGTGACAGTGCCCATGGTGACAGTGCTCACGGTGACACTGCCCATGGTGATAGTGCTCACGGTGACAGTGCCCATGGTGACAGTGCCCATGGTGACAGTGCCTATGGTGACAGTGCCCATGGTGATACTGCTCAAGGTGACAGTGCTCACGGTGACAGTGCCCATGGTGATAGTGCCCATGGTGAAAGTGCTCATGGTGACAGTGCCCATGGTGATAGTGCTCACGGTGACAGTGCCCATGGTGACAGTGCCCATGGTGATAGTGCTCACGGTGACAGTGCCCATGGTGACAGTGCCCATGGTGACAGTGCCCATGGTGGCAGTGCCCATGGTGATAGTGCCCATGGTGACAGTGCCCATGGTTACATTGCTCACGGTGACAGTGCTCATGGTGACAGTGCTCACAGTGACAGTGCCTATGGTGACAGTGCTCACGGTGACAGTGCCCATGATGATAGTGCTCACGGTGACAGTGCCCATGGTGACAGTGCTCACGGTGACAGTGGCCATGGTGATAGTGCTCACGGTGACAGTGCCCATGGTGATAGTGCCTATGGTGACAGTGCTCATGGTGACAGTGCCCATGGTGATAGTGCTCATGGTGACAGTGCTCATGGTGACAGTGCTCAGGGTGATACTGCTCAAGGTGACAGTGCTCACGGTGACAGTGCCCACGGTGATAGTGCCCACGGTGAGAGGGCTCATGGTGACAGTACCCATGGTGATAGTGCTCACGGTGACAGTGCCCATGGTGACAGTGCCCATGGTGATAGTGCTCACGGTGACAGTGTCCATGGTGACAGTGCCCATGGTGGCAGTGCCCATGGTGGCAGTGCCCATGGTGATAGTGCCCATGGTGACAGTGCCCATGGTGACATTGCTCACGGTGACAGTGCTCATGGTAACAGTGCTCACAGTGACACTGCCTATGGTGACAGTGCTCACGGTGACAGTGCCCATGGTGACAGTGCTCACGGTGACAGTGCCCATGGTGATATTGTTCACGGTGACAGTGCTCATGGTGGCAGTGCCCATGGTGACAGTGCCCACGGTGGCAGTGCCCACTGTGACAGTGCCCACGGTGACAGTGCCCACGGTGATAGTGCTCACGGTGACCGTACTCACGGTGACAGTTCCCATGTTGATAGTGCCCAAGGTGAAAGTGCTCATGGTGACAGTGCTCATGGTGATAGTGCTCATGGTGACAGTGCGCATGGTGACAGTGCTCATGGTGACACTGCCCATGGTGATAGTGCTCACGGTGACAGTGCCCATGGTGACAGTGCCCATGGTGACAGTGCCTATGGTGACAGTGCTCACGGTGACAGTGCTCATGGTGACAGTGCTCACAGTGACAGTGCCTATGGTGACAGTGCTCATGGTGACATTGGCCATGGTGATAGTGCTCACAGTGACAGTGCCCATGGTGATAGTGCCTATGGTGATAGTGCTCATGGTGACAGTGCCCATGGTGATAGTGTTCACGGTGACAGTGCTCATGGTGGCAGTGCCCATGGTGACAGTGCCCACGGTGGCAGTGCCCACGGTGACAGTGCCCACGGTGACAGTGCCCACGGTGATAGTGCTCACGGTGACCGTACTCACGGTGACAGTGCCCATGGTGATAGTGCCTATGGTGATAGTGCTCATGGTGACAGTGCCCATGGTGATAGTGTTCACGGTGACCGTACTCACGGTGACATTTCCCATGGTGATAGTGCCCAAGGTGAAAGTGCTCATGGTGACAGTGCCCATGGTGATAGTGCTCATGGTGACACTGCCCATGGTGATAGTGCTCATGGTGACAGTGCCCATGGTGACAGTGCCTATGGTGACAGTGCCCATGGTGATACTGCTCAAGGTGACAGTGCTCACGGTGACAGTGCCCATGGTGATAGTTCCCATGGTGAAAGTGCTCATGGTGACAGTGCCCATGGTGATAGTGCTCATGGTGACAGTGCCCATGGTGACAGTGCTCACGGTGACACTGCCCATGGTGATAGTGCTCACGGTGACAGTGCCCATGGTGACAGTGCCCATGGTGACAGTGCCTATGGTGACAGTGCCCATGGTGATACTGCTCAAGGTGACAGTGCTCACGGTGACAGTGCCCATGGTGATAGTGCCCATGGTGAAAGTGCTCATGGTGACAGTGCCCATGGTGATAGTGCTCATGGTGACAGTGCCCATGGTGACAGTGCCCATGGTGATAGTGCTCACGGTGACAGTGCCCATGGTGACAGTGCCCATGGTGACAGTGCCCATGGTGGCAGTGCCCATGGTGATAGTGCCCATGGTGACAGTGCCCATGGTTACATTGCTCACGGTGACAGTGCTCATGGTGACAGTGCTCACAGTGACAGTGCCTATGGTGACAGTGCTCACGGTGACAGTGCCCATGATGATAGTGCTCACGGTGACAGTGCCCATGGTGACAGTGCTCACGGTGACAGTGGCCATGGTGATAGTGCTCACGGTGACAGTGCCCATGGTGATAGTGCCTATGGTGACAGTGCTCATGGTGACAGTGCCCATGGTGATAGTGCTCATGGTGACAGTGCCCATGGTGACAGTGCTCACGGTGACAGTGGCCATGGTGATAGTGCTCTTGGTGATAGTGCCCACGGTGAGAGGGCTCCTGGTGACAGTACCCATGGTGATAGTGCTCACGGTGACAGTGCCCATGGTGACAGTGCCCATGGTGATAGTGCTCATGGTGACAGTGTCCATGGTGACAGTGCCCATGGTGGCAGTGCCCATGGTGGCAGTGCCCACGGTGATAGTGCCCATGGTGACAGTGCCCATGGTGACATTGCTCACGGTGACAGTGCTCATGGTGACAGTGCTCACGGTGACAGTGCCTATGGTGACAGTGCTCATGGTGACAGTGGCCATGGTGATAGTGCTCACAGTGACAGTGCCCATGGTGATAGTGCCTATGGTGATAGTGCTCATGGTGACAGTGCCCATGGTGATAGTGCCCATGGTGGCAGTGCCCATGGTGGCACTGCCCACGGTGATAGTGCCCATGGTGACAGTGCCCATGGTGACATTGCTCACGGTGACAGTGCTCATGGTGACAGTGCTCACAGTGACAGTGCCTATGGTGACAGTGCCCATGGTGATACTGCTCAAGGTGACAGTGCTCACGGTGACAATGCCCACAGTGATAGTGCCTACGGTGACAGTGCTCATGGTGACAGTACCCATGGTGATAGTGCTCACGGTGACAGTGCCCATGGTGACAGTGCCCATGGTGATAGTGCTCACGGTGACAGTGCCCATGGTGACAGTGCCCATGGTGACAGTGCCCATGGTGGCAGTGCCCATGGTGATAGTGCTCATGGTGACAGTGCCCATGGTGATGGTGCCCATGGTGGCAGTGCCCATGGTGACAGTGCCTATGATGACAGTGCCCATGGTGATACTGCTCAATGTGACAGTGCTCACGGTGACAGTGCCCACGGTGACAGTGCCCATGGTGACAGTGCCCATGGTGACAGTGCCCACGGTGATAGTGCTCACAGTGACAGTGCTCACGGTGACAGTTCCCATGGAGACAGTGCTCACGGTGACAGTTCCCATGGTGATAGTGCCCATGGTGAAAGTGTTCATGGTGACAGTGCCCATGGTGATAGTGCTCATGGTGACAGTGCCCATGGTGACGGTGCCCATGGTGGCAGTGCCCATGGTGGCAGTGCCCACGGTGATAGTGCTCATGGTGACAGTGCCCATGGTGACATTGCTCACGGTGACACTACCCATGGTGACAGTGCTCATGGTGATAGTGCTCATGGTGACAGTACTCATGGTGGCAGTGCTCACGGTGACAGTGCCCATGGTGACAGTGCTCACGGTGATAGTGCCCATGGTGACAGTGCTCACGGTGACAGTACCCATGGTTATAGTGCTCACAGTGATATTACCCTTGGTGACAGTGCCCATGGTGACAGTTCCCATGGTGACAGTGCCCATTGTGACAGTGCCCATGGTGACAGTTCCCACGGTGACAGTGCCCATGGTGACAGTGCCCATGGTGATAGTGCTCACGGTGATAGTGCTCACGGTGACAGTGCCCATGGTGACAGTGCCCATGGTGATAGTGCTCACGGTGATAGTGCTCACGGTGACAGTGCCCATGGTGATAGTGCCCATGGTGATAGTGCCCATGGTGATGGTGCTTACGGTGACAGTGCCCATGGTGATAGTGCTCATGGTGACAGTGGCCTTGGTGACAGTGCTCATGGTGATAGTGCCCACGGTGACAATGTTCATGGTGACAGTGTTCATGTTGACAGTGCTCATGGTGTCATAGCCCATGGTGATAGTGCCCATGGTGATAGTGCTCATGGTGACAGTACCCATGGTGATAGTGCCCATGGTGACTGTTCCCATGGTGACAGCGCCCATGGTGACAGTGCCAATGGTTGATGTTCGTGCCATTTGATGAGATGGGAACCACGTTAGTAAGAATTGGTTTCCAGTACATTTGTGTCATCACTATCTTCCTGTTCCCTCTGTTAGGAGTTTCCTTTGATCTCTGCCTTTTCCTCACTGATCACAGCCAACCATTGATCCTTCTCTGCTCTAATTCCCCAGAGAATTATCATCTGACTATATCATTTGACTATTTGGTATATCTAATTTGGGTAAGCTCTACCAACCATTTGGGGCACTGGAGAGGTTTGTGCTTTGGGGATCATGGACATTTGATTCCTTCTTTTCCATCCAGTTATGACTATCGAGGAGAGAGCTAGAACTTGGGGTTAGAGAGAGTATCTATCCATAGGCCTAGGATGATCTGACTCAAGTAGAGATAATTCTTGGTTTGCTCTGATAATGCCCTTTACCACCATTCTCAAAAACCCAGCCAACCTTTGTATTTTTCTTTCCTATATCTGTACAATACACTTACTTCCGAAACACACACATACACCTATCATACTCTATTACCTCCCTTCTTATTTTTCCTTACTTTCCAGAATGTGTCCTTCACTCCGTGATCCCTGGATCTTTGCTAAAGTTCTTTAACAAGAGTACCACCACTCTCCCCACTTCCACGTATTGAATTCTATTCATCCTTTCCACATGAACTTTGATCGTAGTTGCTCTAAGAATCCTTGCAGATCTCCCCATCATAATTAACCTTCATTCTATAGTAATTTGTTTACATATCTCTTGGAGCACTTATCTCAATGTTCTCAGTCATTTGTGTGTGGGCTATGTAGTCTGATAGTTTGGGACCTAATAGAGGACAACAGCCAAGTCAAACATATCTGTACATTTGAGAACTAGCCCTTTGATACAGCCATGATTGGCATTCAATCAAATAGTGTGAAATTTAAATGACTATCTCCCAAATGACAGTAAAAGCACATATTAAGTGTTCACTTTTTTTTTATTAAGTGAAATTTCACTTTTATCCTTATCATCTTGGAAAATTTATTATTTTATTTTCTAACTCAATATATTATTGCCCCGGAAAATGGCAAATGTAATGCATTGACTTCTTCCCTTGGAAGAGGCTACATTGTGCTGTAGTAAATACTGATGAGTGTAAATATCTGTAATAAACAAGGATAAATGGTACTGCTTGGAATCAAGTACACAACTTTGGTTGTCTAAAGTAAGCAACAGGAAAAAGGATATGGCAGGGAATAAAACTATATGTGCTCTTCATCTAACACACGTAATCCCTCTCAGAGTCGCTATTTTTCCTACTTAACAACAATTAAACAACACAGAAAAGTGTGTGTGTGTGTGTGTGTGTGTGTGTGTGTGTGTGTGTGTGGTGTTGGCACAAGGCTTAGACTAGAATGCTAAGTTCCCTGTCGCCATTAACATGCTATTTTAATCTTATTCATGGAAAGTAGGGTTCTGCATCTTGTCTCACTTCAGTATCTGCTTTGTGACATTAACAATTCCAATAACATTGAATCTCTGAGGCAAAGTTTTTATTTAACATTTTATAATCATCTCCTGCAGTTGGTGTCTTCTCATATCCATACACTTTCTGAGTTGCCAATAAATACTAAATGCCTAGGAGTAAGGACATGTCAAAATCTGTTTGGAATGTAAATAGCACAAACATAGTGATGTCAACTTGACATAATGCACTAGCTATGATTGCCCCTCATTTTTCAACAAATTCAAATATTTGTTTCTTCTCACTCTCTTATTTTGGTAGCATCCCATATCAAAAGGTTTTAAAACATCTAAAAGTGCTGGGTAGGAGGACTGGATTACTCTGAGAAGCCCATCCAAATAAGAATCCACTTTCCTTACCCATGACGAGCTGGTGAATACAGGTAGTTCACATTCGTGTGGAAGGAAAAGGCTCTTTGAACTTTATTTCACATGGCCTCCCTGCTCCATGTGTGAAGTGATTTAATACCACTGCAGCAGGCAAACAAACACAGCATCTTCAGTTGTTACAAATTGATCATCCAACAGATTTTGATAAATCACTATAACCTATGTGTCATGGAAATACTGAATGCTGAATATGTTTAAGCTACTACATAATTCACTGAAATATATCTGGTATGCTAATGCTAATATGAATTTTGAATTAGCTCTAATGAAAGAACAATTATTTGTTCTTTTTCATCTTTTGCAACTTGTCTCCATGTGATGCATTGTCAAAGTAAACCTTGCAAGACAAAGAGTGTAGAAGACTGCCTAGTTTTCTTCATTTTAAGAAACAAAATAATTTAGAAAATATTTAAGCCCATAGCACTTAGATAATCAAGGTTATGTCAAGCAATTAAGTACCATTTAGAATTTAAGCCACTAGTAAACATCTTTAGTGTCACTATAGTGATGCCCATACCCTAGGCTCTCAGATAATGGTGACAATTTAGGAAAGATGGCACTTACAGGAGCCTTGCATTGTCCATTTTTGAATGGGTAAATTTAATGGGAAAAATTAATGTAACGTCAAAAGTGCTGTGTAAGAAGGTAGGTCATTGTTTTCCTGAAAAACACTAAGGTAGTTATGATTGGGATTTTTAAATAAAATCCTAACATAATCTCTGGCACTTTGAATGTCATGAAACTGCCTTAACAGAAAGAAAGTGGATGGAGAAACTTGTGGGAAATGGCAGATGTATGATCAATCTTTTTTTAAAAATTTTTATTTTATATTGGAGTAGGGTTGATTTATAATGTTGTGTTAGTTTCAGGTATACAGCAAAGTGATTCAGTTATACATACACATATATCTATTCTTTTTCAGATTCTTTTCCCATATAGGTTATTACAGAATATTGAGTAGAGTTCCCTGTGCTATACAATAGGTCCTTGTTGATTATCTATTTTATGTAGAGTAGTGTGTATATATTAATCCCGACCTCCTAATTTATCCCTCCCCCCCACCTTTCCCCTTTGGTAACCAAAAGTTTGTTTTCTAAGTCTGTGAGTCTGTTTCTGTTTTGTAAATAAGTTCACTTGTATCATGTTTTAGATTCCACATATAAGTGATATCATATGATATTTGTCTTTCTCTGTCTGCCTTACTTAGTATAATAATCTCTAGGTCCATCCATGTTGCTGCAAATGGCATTATTTCATTCTTTTTTATGGCTGAGTAGTATTCCATTGTATACATGTACCACATCTTCTTCATCCATTCATCTGTCGATGGACATTTAGGTTGCTTCAATGTCTTGGCTATTGTAAACAGCGCTGCATCGAACATTGGGGTGCATGTATCCTTTCGAACCATGGTTTTCTCCAGATATATGCCCAGGAGCGGGATTACTGGATCATATGGTAGCTCTATTTTTAGTTTTTTAAGAAAGCTCCAACATTGTATAGAGGATATTTTACCATTATTTTGAAAAATGAGCCACATGGCACAGAGGGGAAATATATATTCTCATTTTTAGTTAAATAAAGCTGTAGGCTTGGGTTTGAATATATAGTTATGAACAATTTGGGCACCCTTGACTTAATTTGTAGTAGAACTAAGGAACTCCCTTCATCCAATATCAGTAATTTTCAGGATAGATAGCTGGGATATTGTCTATAGAATATAAGTTTGGTGAGTAAGTAGAGTACTAAAGAGATTAATTTCCCTGAAGCACTCCCATCTGTGATATACACTTTGGGATATAGGATGAAAATAAATAGATGGATGATAGATAGATAATCTCTAACACTTTGATAGATAGCCCAAGGATTAGTTGTTTATCACTGATCCTTACAATCATCTCAGGATAGGCTTGAACAACAGTCTATATATACCTAGTGAAAAGACCCATGGTTTCCCGAAGATGTCTGTGGTTTCCCCTGACTTTGTATTCCTCCTTATTACTGAGTTGGTTCTGCTTCAAGACCATCTTACCATACCCCTTTTTCTGTCTTTGATCTATACTGGGACATCCCAGATGTGGAATTTAGTCCTGTAATTTCCACACAGAGCTTTTGTGTGATTTAGCAGATTTTCCTAGACATCTGGGGAAGTCACAAGATGTTTCAATTGTAACAAAGCAAACAACCTAACATGGTGTATTTAAACATCGCTGTTCTTAAACGTCCTTTGGCCACTCTGTTTTGGGGTATAATGTAAGTGATTTTTTTTTTTTTTACTGACTTCAAGCCAGAGAAAGGTGACAAACAGGGACATTTGGTTTACTCCCCACCAGTTAAATAACAGTTACTCCTCATCAGTGGGGCAGAGCATGACAGGCCTCAGCAGCTCCCTATGTGAACACCAGAGCAAGCAATTCATAGTAACCTGCAACAGCTAGCTTTCTGAAAAGGATGTGATAATGCCTTTTACAGTTATTTCATAAGGGAAAATTGCTTTGATATACATGTTTTTAGATTACATTTGTTTTTCCAAGTGTGCAATCTTTTCATAAGTCATTGTATGTACGTGTATTTATATGTGTGTTTAGAAAACATAACCTGTTAAAACTGAAGCAAAACAATGTAAATAGCTCGTGAAGATAAGATTTAAGACTTAAGAGCAGGCATCTTTGCTTTTTTCCCTCTCCTTTGATGATTAGACTAGCTAGAAATTTTTCTGTTGTTGTGGTTTTCAATAAATAGCTCTTGCACTTATTTATTATTCAATTTTGTATTTTCATAGCCACTAATTTTGGCTTTTTTTAAACCTTATTATTTACTCATTCTCATCTTAGATATAGACTCCTTTTTTCTCACCTTAGTTAAATGCTTATTTATTTTCATCCAGTTTCTCTTAATTAATAAGAAAAATATTAAATTCCATCAATTTTAATATAAAGTATTTTCACATATTTTTAAATATTACATAATTGTAGCTTTCATTAACTCTGATATGTTTTCAATTGTATCTTTAAAACTCAGGAAGTTTTGTGTTGTTTATTTGCTTGAATCTTTATTAATTTCTATTTGTATTATATTGTGGTCAGATAATATGACCTATACAGTTTCTGAATTTAGGTATTTATAGAAGTGAGGTATTTTTCTAGCTTAATGTTGATCTTTTTTTATAAATGATCCTTGAGGGTTTGGGAAAGAAGCTATATTTTCTATTTATTTGGCAGTGTTCTATGCAGCTATTAAATTAACCTTATTAACTTTATTTCTTGTATCTTCTATAATTTTTTTTTTTTGCCTAATTGGTCAGAAAATGACTGAGATAGATATGTTAAAGTCTTATACCATAGTTAGGTTTTCATCAATTTCTCATATTTTTGACATAATTTTGTCTTACATATTTCAGTGCAATCAAATTCAACTGTGTAAAAGATTCATGGTTTTTATCTTTTCATTAATATATTTGCTCATTCACTGCTTTGACATTGAATTCTAATTTTCCTTTTCACAATAATGTGACCCCTACTGTTTCAGGGCCTGTGCAGGAAAAAGGTAGTGACACAGAAGCAGAAGCTGAAAAACCCAGCTTTACTGAAGTAAGGAAGGATATGCAGGATTTCTTGACATTGAAATGCTATTATTTTATTCAGACAATTTATGTCAGGTCCCTGACATTGAAGCCCCCAGGGATGGGGGAAAGTAGAGATCTTAATAGTCTGAGGGAACCTAAGGAAAAGGCCAGGTTATTTGTAGGCCAACACACCCACTGTCAAAGTGTGGAGAAGACAGGTGTATTAGTCAGTTTTCTGGAGAAACAGAACCAAAAGGAGGTATATGTATATATACATATATATATATCATGGCTCATATGATTGTGGAGGCTGAGAAGTCCTGACATCTGCAGAGTGAGTTGGCAAGCTGGAGACCCTAGAAAAACAATGATGTAGATCTGTTCCAAGTCCAAATGCCTGAGAATCAGAAGAGTCAATGGTGTAGTTCCAATCAGAAGGTTGCAGGCTTGAGAAACAAGGAGCGCCAATATTTCACTTTGAATCCAAGGCAGGAAACAGTAGATGTCCCAGTTCAATGGAAGTCACATAGGAAGAATTCTCACTTACTTGGGGGAGGGTTAGCCTTTTTGTTCTACTCAGACCTTTAACTGATTGGATGATGCCCACCCACATGAGGGAGGGCAATCTGCTTTACTCAGTTTATCAATTTAAATGTTGATTTTGTCCAAAAAACACCCTCATAGGCACACCCAGAAATAATATTTGACCAAATATCTGAGCACCCTATGGTCCATTCAAGTTGACACATGAAGTTAACACAATAGGTATAAGCAGGATAGCAGTAACTTCTAAAGGAACCCCTTCTGGTTCCCAGGAAATTGCAGTATATATGGGGTGAAACCTGAAAAGAAACAGAAATGTAGCGGTCATGTTACCCAAGAATTCAGAAGTTTAAGCAGTATCCAAATAATTAAGTCACAAAGATTAAGTTGTATAGATGATAACAGTCACAGCTCTTTATCAAAGCCTTTATCACTGCCCTTTATCACAACTTGGGGACTCAAAGTATAGTCTGTAGTTCACCATTGAGATTGTTGTAAGAATAGCCACGTCATGGTTTAATGTATCAGGAAGGAGAAGCTCTCCTTGGTTTTGCAGAGACTAAAAGCTGCACAGGTGGGGCTGGCAAATGCCACAACATAGGATACATGTAATGTGCTACTTTGCCATGTGCAGATTTTGCTTCTCCCCTCCCTTCCTTGTTTTTCTTTCTTTATTGTGCCAACTGAGTTACTTGAAGAATCCATAAGACAGCATCCATGTGGTCTTTTTTTAAAATGATAATGAGAATGATAAAATTGGGAAATGTAATATCAAAATATTTTGCAAATCCCAAAAAAGAAAAAAAAAAAAAAGACAGCATCCAAAGTGTAGTGCCTCTTGCAAAGAAAGAACTCAAAACTTACTAGTTTTCTTTTTCTTCACTACTCTCCCTCCCTTCACTGGCCATCTAGCAGTGCCTCCTGTTATTCCCTGCCTCTTCATTCCCAGGCTAATGTGGTGAGAGATTGCAACAAGGGTATGATATATCTGAACTGAAATACATTTTCCTTTGGTGAACTCTTGCCATGACCTGAATTTTCTCAAACTACCCATTTAGCTGTATCTGTGTTTTAAATGTTATTTTCTTGAGGGAACTTACAACAATTTTCCCTGTTCTCTAGCAATCAACAGTATTTGTTCAGTGCACATGTATGAAGTACTCTGGGCCATATTTCATTGTAGATGCTGAGAATACAAAGATGAATAAATTGGATCCCTGCCAATAGGGAACTGGGTCTTGTGAAAGTTTAAAGACATTCCTTTCCAATATTGTCTTTGGAAGCCAGAATTTATTTTTAACAGTTGACATCACCAAAATCTTAGTTTTCCAGCTTCACTTAAAAGTTCTTACCAAATGAAATCATACATGACCATGGAAATCCTGAAAATGTACTTGAAAGTTTCAGAACAATCTTTCTTTCTCAAACAAGATTGTGAGCATTTCTTCAACTGGAGACTAATCCAGAATCCAAATTTTAGAGGCCCAGAATTTTAATTATTACAAACCAAAATGTGTTGCTCTCCCAATATTGTCTTTATCAAATCTTTTGGTACTTTTGCTTCCAAAATATTGGTAGTTTAATTATGAACTAAATTGAAACATTACAGATGTGGCCTTTCATGTTTAGAAATTCACTTTGGATTGGGAAATTTAAAGAAACATAGTTAGATATATTTAAGGAGAAGTCATGAATTACTGTTAATTTGCAACACATGCATGATATAACAATACTCTTAAATAGCTGCCATATTTGTACTGTATGCCAAATACCATCCCGGGTGTACGTCATCCCATTGAATTATCACAGGTAGCCTGCCAGACATCCCAATTTTACAGATTGAACAGCTGTGAGGGAAATTTGTTCAAGCTGTGTCATTTTTCACTGAAGAAGTTATTTTATTCTGTATTGTCTCTTATGTAATGATGACCATATTATTGATATTGATATACTATATTCAAGGTAATGTCAAATTTTATGAGACATGTGGAAAAATGCTATTTGGATATAAGAGACTTTTTTCACTCTCATGGTGAGTGAAATAGCCACTGAGGAAATCTTATGGGGTCTTATGGGGCCCTGAAATATCTAAGCAGAGAAAACAAATGCTTGATAGAGTACTATAAGTGTATTTTTTTCCTGTGAATTACATAACAAGATTTAGCAGCTTGTTTAAATCTGAAAGACATTTGAAGCCATTTTCAACAACTGTAATGTGATCTTAAATACCTGTGATTCCTGTTGGTGACAAAGTCACAGCTACTCCATTTATAATGTAAGGAAAGACTGAATTTCAGTTAAAGTTTAATGAAAAGAAAGATGGAATTGTTCCTGTCTAAATTCATAAACACCAGGTAAAGAACCCCTACTCTAACAGAAGTCATTGCAATGAGGTGATATAAAGGAAGAATTGGGAAAGAAGGCAACTTTGGAGCCACTGAGGGTGTTGTAGCGGCCTGGGTGTATTATCAATACCTCGAGGAAGACACAGAAAAATGGCAGCTTGATGACATTGAGCTCATCCTTTTACAAATGCGTAAGTTCTTTCAAACATGGATAGCATCTGCATATTTTTTATATTTAGGGTTACTAGTTCTGAGATATTTGTAGACTTCATCTATTCTAATTGTCTTTTTAATTTACAGGATAGTACTATAATGAACTTCAACAACTTGTATGTATCTGATTCATACTATCAATATGAATTGAAAATATTAAACTGAACAATATAAATTCATTTTCATGAAGTTTGAAATTAGAGAATTAAAAAATTTAGTCTTCACATCCACATTTATATCTGGAAATGGAAGACCTCACACATCATTTAACATTTCATATACCTTTCCTATAAGTTCTCAGTCATGTTATTTAACATGCTGAGCAGCAGTGTTACTGGTGAAACTGAAATTTGCAACAGCTTATTTTTGTTGAAGACATAATTTCCACTACGCTTGATAGGTACTCCTTCGTAAACTTGCCATCTGTATGTTTTGATGCCTGTGATTTTATTTTTTCACTTAACAGCCTTTCACAGAGGCATTATTTATTTTAGTTGCATTAAAGAAAGTTTAAATTGCAGTCCCTTTTTCCAGTTCACCAAGTTTTCCATCACGCATCTCTTCTGTACACCAGTCATATTTCTTAAAATGGTTTGATTCTGAAGATGTCTTAAGCCATATTCTTTGAACACAGATTTAGTTTATTTCCATAGTAAAAGCTTATGCCCAGCCCCTTATAGCTTATCATTCTGTCATTCTCAACATGAGGCTTCTATCTTGTGGTCCATGATGGCTGCTCCAGGTCTGTATTCATCTCTTAGGGCTACCATAATAAATTACCACAAACTAGGTGGCTTAAACAATAGAAGTTTATCCTGTCACAGTTCTGGAGGCTGGAAGCCTGAAATCAAGGTGCAGCCACCCATCCTTCCTCTGAAGACTCTAGAGAAGAATCCTTTTTAGCCTCTTTATGGCTTCTGGTGGTTTTCAGCAATTTTTGGCATTTCCTGGCTTGCCACTTGAGCTACTCTGATCTCTGCCTCACTTGTAACATGGCCTTCTTCTTGTGTCTATATCCAAATTTCTCTCCTTTTATAAGGACACCAACCATTGGTTAGGGCTCACACAAGCTAGCATGACCTCATTTTAACTTGGTTACATCTTTAAAGACCCTATTTCCAAATAACGTCACATTCGCAGGTACCAGGGGTTAGAACTTAAATATTTCATTTAAAAAGTTTAAAAAAATATTTTAATGAGGTGAATGTCACATAACATAAAATGAACCATTTTAAAGTGAACAATTCAGTGGCATTTAGTACATTCAGGATGTGCAACCACTATCTCTGTTTAGTTCGAAAACATTTCCATCACTCCAAAGTAAAGCCCCTTACCCTTTAAGCAGTTTCTCCCAATTCCTCCTAGCCCCTGGCAACCACTAATCTGCATTCTGTTTCTATGGATTTATCTATTCTGGATATTTCATATAAATGGAATCACAAAGCATGTGATCTTTTGCATCTGGCGTGTTTCACTTAGCAAAATCTTTTCAAGGTTCATCTACCTATATAGCATGTATCAATACCTGCTTTTAATGGCTGAAAAATATCCATTGTACAGATATAGTTTTGTTTATTCATCTGATGGATATCTGGGCTGTTTCTACTTCTTGGCTATTAAGGACAGTGCTGCTATGAACATACATGTAGATATAATTGAGTTTTCTGTTTTCAGTTCTTTTGAGTGGATTTCAGGGTCGTATGGTATATTCTATGTTTAACTTTTTGAGAAACTGCCAAACTGTTTTCCACAGCAGCTGAACCATTTTATATTCTCACCACCAGTGAACTAGGGGTCCCATTTCTCTCTGTCCTTGTCAGTATTGGTTATTTTCTGTTCTTTTTTATAGCCACCCTAGTGGGAATGAAGTAGTACTTCATTGTTCTGATTTGCATATCCTTGGCTATTAACTCAAATACTTGTGTCAGTTCTGAGTTGGTCTCCATATCATTTATTAACTTGAATTTCTATTTAGTGAGATTAAACATCATTTCAGATGGTTAATGGTCAGTTCTATATCTGTCTTGTAAATTTTCTGTCCATGTATTTTTCACATTTTTCTATCAGATTTGGGGTCTTTTGTCCCACCATTTTTTAAAGTCTTTATGTATTAGTGATATTAGCCTATTATTTAGGATATATGCTACAAATATTTTTCCAAGTTTGTCAGTTATCTCTGAGTTTGAGTTTGTTATGTTGTGTTATGCCTTAAATTTTTAAAGTAGTATAATATATCAATGTACCTTGCGTGAGTAAGCCACTAGTAACTTCCAGGAAGTTACCGGTCCATAAGAAACCTAGGAAAAACCCACTAAGGCAAAAGGACACGTGCTAAGGTGAAGAGCATAAACTAGGCAGCCCTCTATTAGAGTTAGGAACCTAGGCCAAAATCTGGAATGAGAGACCCTTTACCTAGTGAGCTAAATGGATAGGACTTATTCACAAACTGTCTTCCAAGAAGCTGGAAGTTTGTTGTATAGCTATTCATGAAAATGACCCCCCAGTGTCCCTCCTCACAAGAGTGAGATAGGCTCTGTTTCTCCAGGAGAAGAGGGAGGTAGTGTGTTCACAGTACCAGCAGTAAAATAAGGTGGGAAGTGTGTCTGGTGGCTGAGGAACCATACTGAGACGTGCTTTTCACAGAAGGCTCCCATGCCTCTGGTTAAGCCAAGCCCTTCCCTGGGTTTGTTCCTAAGTCTTACGTTGTAGTTTCCTGTAAGAAAACACCCAGTACAACTTCCAACATGGGCATATTTTCCTCTACTCACCTATAGTGGTAAAATCCAAGTCTCAGTATTACACCTCTGAGATGAACTCAATCCCCTAGATTTGAAACAAGATGAGGATACCCAGTAGAACCAGTTTATTCACTAAGAACTTTGATAACCTAAAGAGATTTCAGTCTGGAAATAGAAAACTGGGGAGAACTACGTGAACAGAGGGAAAAGGAGGTGGGACAGAAAAGTTCCCTGGTAGGAGCTGAGAAGTGTAAGTTCTTCAAGGTGTATAAAAGGGAGTCATAGAAGGGAAGTAGGGTGATTCAAATTTCCACTTAAATATGGCCACTTTGTCTTAGAGGGATTTTAGATAAGACATCCAAAATAATAGACAATGGTGAAGGGTGGGAGAGAACAGCATGAACCACTAGTGGAGGTGGCCAGTGGGGAAAGGCATGGGGGAAACATTCTCTCCCTGCCATGTGCACTACCAGAATGGAACCAGGGGAGATAAGAAGAGATGGCAAGTCGCTTTGGGATGCATCTTTAGAGGGTGCTAAAGAAACGCCCTCTCCATCCAACCAGAGCATTTTGGCTTCCCCGACACCTCAACCCCTCCACCACCAGCACCATGGAGGTGTTGGGAGCAGTGCTTTGAGATGTCTAGCCACCCCAGGGCTACCACTGGCTGGAGCAATGACTTGATGACCAAACAAAGGGTAAGGGTAATTGATCCTCTTTGACTTGGGAGGGGTATATATAGGAAAGATAGGAGCCCTGGGATAGATCACTGCTTGCCTTCAACATGGATGAGGTGTGTTGCAAATTGGAGGAACCTAGCACAGATACTGAACAGCCAACCACAAGCACAGAACAACCAGCCTCTAGCATGGAACAACCAACCAACCACATGTGTGAAACAACTAAGTGCAAGCTCAAAACAACCAGCCCCTAGCATGGAACAACCAACCACAAGTGGAGAACAACCAGCCACAAGCCCTCAAGAGGTGAAGGAGAGGATGATCCCCTGTCATTCCAAGTGCAGAGAAAGTGCCAAGGTCAGATGACCCTACCTATGTTCCTCCTCTTCCTTGCATCCCCCACCCCAGACGCCTACGCTGTCCGTGCCAGGCACAAACCCCCTCCTCAGCCTGCACTCCATGTGAAGCCCCCTCCGCACCCAGACTCCATCTTCTTCCCCCAAACTACTGCTGTGCTCCGTGCTCACCTGTTGCCCCCCGCCCCCCGCCCAGTGCGGAAGGTAGCCAGGTGGGTAGAAATGTCCCTGCAAGAGTGTGCAGTCCCCAGATCCCCTGCACCATCTATCACCTGTTCGAGAAAGCGCACGAGAGAAACAAGGGCAACGACATCCGACTGTTACCTCCAGCTGATGAGCAGAGGAATCAAAATCAGAGAGCACAGCTCCAGCCGGAGCAGAACCGAGACGCCGCGGACAGCCCGGCCCGGCCCAGAGCCGCCCTGTGTGTAGAGACGCCTGGACACCGTCCCAGAGCCGCCGTGTGTGTAGAGAGGCCTGGACACCGGCAGCCGTCTGCTGCGTCCCCAGAGGAGCCCGCGGAGAAGCGGCCACCCCTGCAGACACCAGAGTGTGCGCCAACAGCGTACACAGGTGGCGATGGTTGAAATAACATCAACAAGATCTGAAAAAGAGATGTGTGTGTGTGTGTGTGTGTGTGTGTGTGTGTGTGTGTACGTGTACGTGTGCCAGTTCTCTGTTTTGGTGGGGAGGGGGGAGGGAAGGGAGGGGCAGGTGTGTCTGAGGGCTGGGAGAAGGGTCCTGCCGAGTCAGGGGCCAGACCTGCAGGCCCACAGTTAGCCAGACATGGGGGATAAAGATGAGGTGAGGACTGAAAACTGCAGACAGATTCCTCCCGGACACTTTATCCCATGGGCAGGAAGAAAAGGATTTGGAGTTTGCATGAATGAGTGTATGTGTGTGGGAGGAGGCGCAAATATGGAATGGGATGGAGGTTTGGGAAGGCATCAGAGTTCAGATTGCCAGAACCCAGATAAAGAAGACTGTGATGTGTGTGCGTGGCATTCCCACCCACAAATGTCACATTGTCTCCAGGCCATCTACCTCATAGTGGTATTTGTTGCTTCCCACCCTGTGCTGTAAGCAAGGACTAAAAAACTCATCCCACTGAAAGTTACCAACGGCACAGCATCCTCATTGACTAAAGGTATTTGGAGACCACAAACCCAACACTGATGGGGCCACTTTCTTGCTAAGATACCTGGGGTGATCAGTAGCCTCCCAGGAAAGGGCAGAGTGGTTTGCCCCTGGAGCCGGGGAACAGTCTGCAAAGAATTTTAATATAAGAATTAAACCAAGTAAAAGCTGGTCCTGTTTTTATCATCACCTCCATACCATGACATTTATAAATAATGTCAGTTACTAAATACTCTTCTTCCCCCAAGTCTTTACTTTTGGGGGATGGTGGTGAAGGGGTTTTAATATCAAGTGTACCCGCTTGGCTGCCTTCTGCATGGATAGCGTAGGCGTCTGGGGCGGGGGATCCATGAGGAAGAGGAGGAGCATGGGTGGGGTCATCTGACCTTGGCACTGTCTCTGCACTTGGATTGACAGGGGGTCATCCTCTCCATTTCTTGAGTCCTTGGGGCTGGTTGTTCCCCACCTGTGGTTGGTTGTTCCGCACTTTGAAGGGGTTTTGTTTTGACTCATATCTGGATTGAGGATTGAGTTAATCATGTTCCTCGAGTTAATTGTTCAGGACCCTCTCCTGTTTCTTCACTATCTGTTGCCCTTTATTTCCACTCCTCAGCCCCATTCTCCTAGGCAGTCATTCTAATTTATTTGATGCATATTCTTTCCTGTGCATAGGAAACTAAACCAGATGCCACAAACCTGGCATTGATAAGACTGCTTTCTTGCTAAGAAACTTTGGAGGAGAGTGGTGGCCTCCCAAGGGTGAGGAGTGGGAGTGGTCCACCCCCCTCCATGCAGGCAATAAAGGAGAGCATTGTAGAGAATTTTAAAGCAAGACTAAAACCAAGTAAAAACCAGTCTTCTTTATCATTACCATACTCCAGCATTTCTAAGTAATGCCAGTGATGAAATAATCTCCTCCTCCAAAATATTTTAAAACCAGCTTTATTAAAATACAACTGGCATACAATAAACTGCACAAAGTATACAATTTGATTAGTTTTGACCTATGTATTCACCTGTGAAACCTTCACCAAAATCCAGATAGTGAACATATCTGGGTGTTTCACAAGTGCAGGTGCCACTGGGAAAGGACCAGAGAGAGTTTCAGGGAAAGTCCAGTGTATTCCAAGTCATATCTAAGCTCCAGGCACACCTGGAGAAGAGTTGCTACTCTCACATCCCGAATTTCTGTCCACACCTTGCATGTGTGGTGCTACACACACCTGATACTGTGGTTCACTATCAGTTCTCCAGTTTTCAAGAGCATTTAACGTTGCCTGAATGTGTAAGATTTTTCTATTTTTTTTAGTAACACATAAGTATTTGAGAATTGTTTTTCTCATATCCCATTTTGTGAGTGCCCCAATTTTTTCTATGTTGATCAGATTTTGTTTGAAATTTTGCTTTCATATGAACACTCAGCAGAAAACTACTTTTTTCCAATTATCTAGTAACAAAAATCTTTGATTTGTAGTTTTAAAGATTAACGCTCAAAGTTCTCCTCGTAACTGCCTTGATGTTTAGGGTTGTTCTCTTAATTTTCATTTGCTTTTTTGTGTTTTTTGTTTTTACTTTTGCACTGAAGACCATTAAATTTGATTTTGTTTTGCTCAGGAAAAAAAAACTCAGAAGTTTCCTCATGCCTCCTGGTAATCCTCTTCTGCCTCTCTCTCCAACTCTATCTTTAAGCATCCACTGATCTGCTTTCTGTCACCATGTAATAGTTTTTATTTTATGAAACTTTATGTCAATGAATCAGATAGTATTTACTATTTTTGTCTGGCTTCTTTCACTTGACATAATTACTTATGTAATTCATCCATATTGTTGTGTGTATCAATAGTTTACTCTTTTGTCTGCTGAGAATTCCACTGTAGGGATATATGAAAACCTGTTAATGGATATTTGGGTTGCTTCTATTTGGGGGCCCCAAAATGAAAAGATGAAAATATGAGTATTTGACTATCACAAAAAATGACTGCTAGTGGGAATGGGGTTTCTTTTTTGTAGAGATGAAAGTGTTCCAGAATTAAATAGTGGGATGGTATCACAACCATGTGACCATACTGAAACCCACTGAATTATACATTGTAAAAGGATGAATTTCATGGTGTATGAATTATATGTCAAAAAAATGAATACTCTTTGAATTAAATATTTCACTTACAGATGTTTTTAAAGAAGATAACTATTCATGTGTCCAAAAATTATGTGCAGGGATGATCACTGCAGTCTTTCTTCAATACTGAAATATTTGAAGCAAATAATTGGGACTGGTTTAATATAATCTGTATGTATCTATAATATGAATGTATACAGCATTAAAAAAAATAGACACTAAATTTAGTTGCCATTTATTGATCATTTGTTAGTGGCAAGCCAACAGAAATTCATCAAAATGACCATTTTAGTGTTCTTACCAGTTTATGGTCACAGTGGTTTCTATTCTAAGTAAGCAGATATTGGCTGTGACTCTGGATTCGCCTGTCTTTCCAGACTTCTGGATGACTCTCACCTCAGTTTTCTGATGGATCCAAGAGAAAAATCATTGATTTTCAGTTTGTCCAACTTTCTTCTTGCTGTAAATACAGGTCCATTTGGGCTGCTGTAAGAAAAATGCCATGGACTAGGTAGCTTGTAAACAACAGAAAATTTATTTCTTATAGTTCTGGAGGCCGGAAGTCTGAGATCAGAGTGCCAGCATGGCTAGGTTTGAGTGAAGGTCCTGTTCCGGGTTGCAGACTGCTGACTTACTGAATCTTCACCTGGTGGAGAGCAGAGAGGGGAAGCAAACTCTAGTAACTCTTTTAAAGGGCACTAATCCCATTCATGAGGGCTCTGCCCTCATCTAATACTAATTACCTCCCAAAGGCCTCACCTCCTAATGCTATTACACTGGGGTGTAGTGTTTCAACATATGAGTTGGAGGACACTCAAACATTCAGTTTGTAACATTCTGCCCCTGTCCTCCCCAAATTCATGTGCTTGTGGCATGCAAAATACATTGATTCCACCCCCCAACCCCCAAAAGTCTTAACTTGTTCCAGTATCAACTCTAAAGTCTGAAGTTCAAAGGCCCATCAAAATGTCATTTAAATCAGATATGGGTGAGATTCAAGGTAAGAGTCATCCTGAGACAAAATTCCTCTCCAGCTGTGAATATAAGAAACCAAACAAATTATATGTTTCCAAAATACAATGCCGGGGCAGGCATAAGATAGACAGTCCCATCTCAAAAGGGAGAAATAAGAAAGAAGGAAGGAGTGATGGGTCCTAAGCAAGTCCAAAATCTAGCAAGACAAACTCCATGAGATCTTAAGGCTCTAGAATAATTTTCTTTGGCTCCATGCTTTGCCCTTCAGGCCCACTGGGGCAGCAATCCTGCCTTCTGGGCACACTGGAACAGTTGTTTTGCCTTTTTCGTATAAGCAAAGCAATGCCCCTTCCCCCCTTTTGAAACTGAGGAGGCAGACCTAATGATCTCTGAATCATTTTCAGGGTCATTCTCTTTTTTTGAAGAATAGCACACATGTTCAGCCATATAGCTCTATGGTCCTATCCTGTAAAAGCCAAGAAGTTCAACAGTCTTCCTTCATTCCTTCTCATCTCCTTCCCTTTCAGTTCAAAAATGGCAGATTTCCTCCTGGGGTAGCTGATAAAGTATGCAATTTATACTCAGACTGATTTTCCTGTCAAATGGTCACTTGGCCACACCCTTAGTGTTCTCATTTTTTGCAACATGGATAGGCTGAGAATTTTCCAAATCTTTACATTCTGCTTCCTTTTTAAAAAAATTGACGTATAGTTGATTTACAATATTGTGTTAGTTTCAGGTGTACAGCAAAGAGATTCAGTTATTTTTTTCTGATTATAAAAACCATTACAGGTTATTACAAGGTACTGAATATAATTCCCTGTGTTATACAGTAAATCCTTGTTGCTTATCTATTTTATGTATAGTCGTTTTTATCTGTTAATCCCATACCCCTAATTTGTCTGCTGCCACTCCCTCTCCCTTTTGGTAACCATAAGTGTGTTTTCTATGTCTGTGAGTCTATTTTGTTTTATATATAGATTCATTTGTATTATTTTTAGATTCCTTATATAAGTGATATCATACAGTATTTGTCTTTCTCTGTCTGACATACATCACTAAGTATAATATTCTCTAGGTCTATCCGTGTTGCTGCAAATGGCAGTCTTTCATCTTTTTATGGCTGAGTAATATTCCATTGTGTGTGTGTGTGTGTGTGTGTGTGTGTGTGTGTGTGTACACTACATCTTCTTAAGCCAGTCGTCTGTTGATGGGCACTTGGGTTGCTTCCATATCTTGGCTATTGTAAATAGTGCTTCTATGAACACTGGGGTGCATGTATCTTTTTGAATTAGAGTTTTCATTTTTTCTAGATATATACCCAGGAGTGGGATTGCTGGCTCACATTTTCAGGTTTTTAAAGGAACCTCCATACTGTTCTCCACAGTGGCCACACCAATTTCCATTCTCACCAACAGTGCAGCAGGGTTCCCTTTTCTCCACATCCTCTCCAATATTTATTACTTGTAGGTTTTTTGATGATAGCCATTCTGACTTGTGTGAGGTGAAATTCTGCTTCCTTTTTGTTTAACAATTCTATCTTTAAGTCATTTCTCTTTTCTCAATTTTTGCTATAAGCAGTCAGGAGGAGCCAAAGCAAATGAATATATTTCAATAATAATAATAATAATCTTCCTCTGGTGTTTTCAAGACAAAGCTTTGCAAGTTTGCTTTCACTTAGTATTTATTTTTGGTAATTAATAAAAAACTTTATTTTTATGCTAGCAAATGTTATATATTGTGATTTGCAAACTCTTAAAAATCACATGAAACAATCTTGCAAACTATTACATTTGAGATAGTTTGTCAAACATGTTAACCTAAGTGTGCTTACTTGCTGTAGGCATAATCTGTAAATGGTTTAATTTGTATGCAATATTCAGCATAGTTTAGAGGAGAATCAACTAATTGTAGTTTGTAATGGATTAAAGTCACAAATATTAATGTTTTCTCTTTTATTATTGAAATATACTCATTTGATTTCATTAGCATGATTTCTATTTTCTCCTTCACTGACAGTTGTGTAAATTAAAACATTAATTAAAAGAGATGGGGACTTCCCTGGTGGCACAGTGGTTAAGACTCCATGGTCCCAATGCAGGGGGCCTGGGTTCGATCCCTGGCAGGGGAACTAGATCCCACATGCGTGCTGCAATTAAGACCCGGTGCAACCAACCAACCAACCAACCAAATAAATAAATAAATAAATAAAAATAAATAAATAAAAGAGATGTAACAGCAGTTTTGAATTTATTAGAGTTTTAAGGGCATTCGTTCTCTCCCTGAAAACAAAACATACACCTGGAATTCTAGAACAATTTGTTCTGATTTCACAGTTGCACTTATGGAATTCAATACTTTAGAAAATTTGGCAATTTCCATAATATTTGGATTTGCTTTAATAATATATTTTTAATAATTTTTTTTTTTTGCCATAAATGTCCTTTCATGCAAATCCATGAGAAAGTAATCCTGGGGAGAAATATTCTTAAGAAATAGTCTTTTGTTAATTATACTTCAACCATTCTTCTAAATCTCAGAAGCCAAACAGTGTTCCAGCATTGCCCCTGAACATATATTTTATTTAAATAATTAGTTTACTTTTTAACAATTTATAGTATTGACTTGACAAGCCAATAATTGCACTCTGGCAAATAACTGTTTTATGAATGGAGAAGTTGAGTTCTGCAGAGGTCAGTTGCTAGTGACGGAGTTTGTCCATTTTTTTCTTCTGAATACTGAAGCAGGAGTTAGATTGCACCTGTGTGTGAGGATTTTGAGTGAAGCAGGATGATTAAATGAATTTTTTGAGCACCATTTAGCAAGATTGACTTCAGTTATAGTCACCTCTTCTCAGATGACAGGGGCTGGTTTTGGAGAACTAGGAGTCTAACAGAAATCATTGCAGGCATCTGGCATACATATAAGTACAAATTAATATGTGCCATACAAATTATTTTGCTATATGGAGTTAATATTTTGAGTTGCAAATTTTGCAATTTTGTTGATTTATGCTCTTATTTTTATTATTTACTGCCTTCTGCTTATCTGGGTTTAATTTGTTCTTACTTTTGTAGTTTCTTAAGGTGGAACTTTTGATCAAGTTTTCAGATATTTTTATGTAGGACTTTAATGCTTTAAAATTTTAAATTAATTACTGCCTTGGGTGAATCGCTCACAAATGTTATGTTGTGTTTTCCTTTTCATTCATTCCCAAAATGCTTTCTAATTTTCCTTTTGATTTATTCTTTGACTCTGGTTATTTTGAGGTGTGTCGCTTATTTTTCCAAGTATCTGAGTATTTTCTTGATTTTTGTCCATTTCGGAATTCTATTTTCATTCTTTTGTTGTCAGTAATAATATTTCGCATGACTTGAATTCTTTTAAATTCATTGAGCTTTTCTTATGGCCCAGAATATTATCTATACTGGCAAATGTTCTGTGTACACGTGAGTAAATGTATGTTCTGATGTCGTTGGCTGAAGTGTTCTATAAATGTCAATTAGAGAAAAGTGGTTGAGTGTCATTCAGGTCGTCTACATCCTTACTGATTTTCCTTCTAACTGTTGCATCTATAACTAGAAAAGGAATGTTGAAGTCTCCAAATAAAATTGTGGATCTGCCTATTTCTTCTATCGGATCTATTATTTGAAGCACACACACGTAGAATGACGTCTTGGAGAACTAATCCTTTTATAAATAGGTTAATATCCCTTTTTATCTCTGGTAATATTCCTCATTCTGAAGTCTACTTTGTCTGATATTAATATAGCTACTGCATCATTCTTTAGATTTTTAGTGCTATATATTTTCCATCCTTTTACTTTTAATGTATCTATCTTTATTTGAAAAGGATTTCTTGTATAGAACATATATCTGTGTCTTGCCTTTTGAAATCTAGCCTATATTTTACTTTGTGTTTTAGGAGCTTTATACTTAATGACATTATCATTATGGTTGGATTAAAATCTACCATCTTGCTAGCAGCTGTCTTTTTATTACACCTACTCTATGTATTATTTTTACTCTCTTTATGCTTTCTTTTGGACTGAGTATTTTTTATTCTATTTAATCTCCACCTTTAAGCAGAGGTCAACAAGCTGTGACCCATGGACCAGCTGTCTGTTTCTACATAAATAAGGTTTTATTGGAACACAGTTAAGCCCGTTCCTTTACATATATAACACTACAAAGGCAGAGTATGTAGTTGAACAGAATTATATGGCCCGGAAGTCTAAAATATTTAGTATCTGGCCTTTTAAAGAAAGTTTGCCAAGCCATACACTACTGAGTTGTTGCCCTAGGGTTTAAAATGTGTCCCCATGATTAATCTTCCCTTCCAATTATACCTTAAAATTATATTCAAATAATATTTGACTTCGGTAAGGAAAGACCTTCGCCCGCGGGTGGAGGCTGTCTGGAGCGAGCCGTGACCCCAAGGCCAGTAGTGCAGGGCACCAAATACACCGGCGTGCGGCGGCTCCATGTCCACATGGTCCTGATGTCTCATCAGCTCAGGCCGCTGGGGCCCATGGCATCACCTACTGCGTGATCCTTGGCAAGCTCTGTGGGGGGTTCTCAGCTGCTGCCGGGGAGGCAGGGGTCCACCGCAGTACCTCCAGGTCCCAAGGCTAAGTGGTGGCCAGAGCTGGTGGGGAGCAGGGGTTGGGGTGGGGGCAGCTGCAGGCTCCTGTGTAGCGGGAGGGCAGGCTGCACCCACACACACACGCACACACACACGCACAGTGTGTATACCCACCAAGTGGTGAGGGCTGTGGCTAGTGGCAGGGCTGGGTCCCTCTGCAGTGATGCAGGCGGCCGGCAGAGCGCAGGTGCACAGCCGCAGCTGCTGGCTTCAGGTGAGCCCAACGGTGCAGGCCAGGGATGGGACCCAGGGCGGGACCCAGGTCCACAAGCAGCTCTGTGACCTTGGCTCTCAGCCCGGGGGCTAGGCTGACCTTTTGCACACTCATTGCTGTGGAGGCTGCACCTGGCTGCCGGCGTGGATCCCGGGCTCCAGCGGAAGGGGAGGGAAGGGAGCGGGAGGGCTTCCGGCAGCTGGTTCTGCAAATGCCAATCCGGTTGGTGCGGTGAAAACCTCAGTGGCTAATCGGCAGGGGTTCCACGGCTGCTGTGCTGGCCATTGGTTTCTACAGTGGTGAAGGCTGCTGGCGTCTTCTGCAGAACGGTCGGCTGGGGTCTGTGGTGAGGTCCTCAGTGATGAAGGCTGAGTGGGTCTGCAACGTCCACAAGGGCTGTCGAGGTGCGTAGCAGCACAGGCTGCCGGGGTCGTCTGCAGAGCAGGGCATTGGGAACCACCCTCCCACTGCCTGGCTGATACAGGTTACCCCCGCCCTTCTTCCTTGTTCCTAAATGTCTCAGCTTTGCTGGTCTCTGGGTGAGGGGACACTGAAGTGAGTCCTTTGACCAGTGCCATGAAAGGCTGGGGAAGTGGGTCACTCACCCGCTGTCCTTTTCCCAGCAGGGGAACTGTTGAGCCCGGGGGTTCATTCTTGGTGCTGGGCACTGCTGACCTGGGAAATAGGAAGATGCAGGCAAAATGAAGCTGTTCTTACCCTTATTGTGCAGTTCTTCTCAGATTTTTTTGTTCCACTTTGTTGCTGAATTGTTCCACTTTGTTGCTTAAATTCACTCCTGATCTCTCCCACGTGTATTTTCTTTCACGGGATAGCTGTCTAGTGTTGATCTTTGTGGGTGGATGGAGGCTGGGGTCTCCTACTCCACCATCTTGGTGACATCACTCCCTGGTTCCTAGAGATCTTGATCACCTTTCTTCTCTAGACAGTATCATACTGGACCATTACATTGATGACATTATGCCAACTGGAACTTGTGGGCAAGAAATGCAACTACACTAGACTTACTGTTAAGATAGTTGCATGTCAGAGAGTGGAGGATAAATCTGGCTGAAATTCAGGGGCCTTCTACTTCAGTGAAATTTCTAAGGAGCCAGTGGTGTGGACCATGTGAGAAATCCCTTCTAAGGTGAAAGATAAGTTGTCGCATCTGGCCCCTCATGCAACCAAAGAGGAGGCACAATGCCTCGTGAGCCTCCTTGGGCTTGGAGGCGACATTTTCCTCTCGTGGGTGTGCCGTTCCAGCCTATTACAGTAGGGCCAGAAGAGCTGCTCATTTTGAGTAGGGCCCAGAGCAAGAGAAGGTTCTGCACCAGGTCCGGACTGCTCTGCCACTTGGGCCACATGATCCAGAAGATGCAATGGCCCTTGAAGTATCAGTGCAGAGAGGGATGTTGTTTGGAGCCTTTGACAGGCCCCTAAAGGTCAGTCACAGTGCAGGCCTTTAGAATCTTACAACAAGGCCCTAGCATCATCCACAGGTAACTCCTTTTGAGAAACAGCTCTTGGTTTGCTACTGGGCCTAAGTAGAGACTGAATTCTTGACACTGGGACACCAATTTACCAGGCAGCCTGAGCTGCACAAAACTGTATGCTCTCGGACCCACCAAGCTATAAATCTGGGCGGACACAGCAGCACTCCATTATCAAATGGAAGTGGAATTTATGTGATTGTGTCTGAGCAGGTCACGAAGGTACAAGTCAGTTACATAAAGAGAAGTGAACCAAAAGCCCATGGTCCCTACTCTGAGTATAACGCCTTCTCTCTCCCAGCCTGTGCCTGTGACCTCATCAAAGAAAACTAAACAAAATCAGTGATACCAGGTCAACAATTGGTATCACTACCTCAAAGCTTCTGCTCTGAGCCACCAATAGGGTAAGGTTATGTAGGGCAAGACCCTCCCCAGTTTTTCCACAACTAAGTCTTGTTCTCCAAGACTTGGTCTATTTCTTTGATTTAGAAGAACACCTAGATGTTGCCTTACATCAGTATGGAATCGCAAAGATACCCATATCCAGAGGTGAGAAGAAACCCAGTTGTTGCATCTCCTAACAGCTCCTTGGTCTGCCTTTTTATTCAGTCACATATAGTGTCAGCCATAACTATAAGTTACAGAATACTGGTGTCAGTTCTGAAAGGGACTCCTACAACTTAGTTCCTGGAAATATCACTTTCTATCAAAATAGGTTACTTCTCTGGGTTCCTTCCATGTATTCCATGGCTCTCTAATAGGACCTTCTACTGTGGAATACCTACTCGGTTTTCATTGTTGATGAAGTTTGTTTTTCCTATTTGTATATTTATGTAGTTGATCAACGATCATTTCAGGAGTAGGGAGTTGTGTAATTATGCTCATGCTTATACTGCTATCTTAACTCAGAAATAATGTTGCCCTTTGTTATTTGAATCAGCATGCCATTTAACTTCTCTGTTTGTGTGCTTTGGTGTGTACCTTCTAATCCATAGGATTAGATGAATGTTTTTTCCATGCTCCATGACAGTGTTCAGTCTATGTCCAACTATATAAGTACTAGTAGAGTGGACAAGAACTTATCTGTTAGTCTCCAGATGAAAATCAATGAGGGAGCCCACTAGCAAATACTCACTAACTCTTTTCGTCCTATTTGAAAATTGCAGTATCTCCAGGGCAAAAATGTATCTCGCTTTTGTTTTTGAATGTTGAATGGTACTATTTGTCCTTAATGTAAGGAAGATTGATGATCTAATAATGTGGATAATTTTTACATATATAAATTTTCTCTTGTTCCATTTTCCTTTGTTTTTTAAAAGTATATTTGTCCCAGTTTAAAATTAAGCACATATTTTAAATGTTAGAAAAATAGAGAGTAAAAATAAAAAGGATCTTGCTGCGATTTATGTCATAGAGTGTTCTGCCTATGTTTTCCTCTAAGAGTTTGATAGTGTCTGGCTTTACACTTAGGTCTTTAATCCATTTTGAGTTTATTTTTGTGTATGGTGTCAGGGAGTGTTCTAATTTCATACTTTTACATGTACCTGTCCAATTTTCCCAGCACCACTTATTGAAGAGACTGTCTTTTCTCCACTGTATATGCTTGCCTCCTTTATCAAAGATAAGGTGACCATATGTGCGTGGGTTTATCTCTGGGCTTTCTATCCTGTTCCATTGATCTATATTTCTGTTTTTGTGCCAGTACCAAACTGTCTTGATTACTGTAGCTTTATAGTATAGTGTGAAGTCAGGGAGCCTGATTCCTCCAGCTCCATTTTTAGTTCTCAAGATTGCTTTGCCTATTCGGGGTCTTTTGTGTCTCCATACAAATTGTGAAATTTTTTGTTCTAGTTCTGTGAAAAATGCCTGTGGTAGTTTGATAGGGATTGCATTGAATCTGTAGATTGCTTTGGGTAGTAGAGTCATTTTCACAATGTTGATTCTTCCAATCCAAGAACATGGTATATCTCTCCATCTATTTGTATCATCTTTAATTTCTTTTATCAGTGTCCTATAATTTTCTGCATACAGGTCTTTTGTCTCCTTAGGTAGGTTTATTCCTAGATATTTTATTCTTTTTGTTGCAATGGTAAACGGGAGTGTTTTCTTAATTTCACTTTCAGATTTTTCATCATTGGTATATAGGAATGCAAGAGATTTCTGTGCATTAATTTTGTATCCTGCTACTTTACCAAATTCATTGATTAGCTCTAGTAGTTTTCTGGTGGCAGTTTTAGGATTCTCTATGTATAGTATCATGTCATCTGCAAACAGTGACAGCTTTACTTCTTCTTTTCCGATTTGGATTCCTTTTATTTCTATGTCTTCTCTGATTGCTGTGGCTAACACTTCCAAAAGTATGTTGAATAACAGTGCTGAGAGTGGGCAACCTTGTCTTGTTCCTGATCTTAGTGGAAATGGTTTCAGTTTTTCACCATTGAGGACAATGTTGGCTGTGGGTTTGTCATATATGGCCTTTATTATGTTGAGGAAAGTTCCCTCTATGCCTACTTTCTGCAGGGCTTTTATCATAAATGGGTGTTGAATTTTGTCAAAAGCTTTCTCTGCATCTATTGAGATGATCATATGGTTTTTCTCCTTCAATTTGTTAATATGGTGTATCACGTTGATTGATTTGCGTATATTGAAGAATCCTTGCATTCCTGGAATAAACCCCACTTGATCATGGTGTATGATACATTTAGTGTGCTGTTGGATTCTGTTTGCTAGTATTTTGTTGAGGATTTTTGCATCTATGTTCATCAGTGATATTGGCCTGTAGTTTTCTTTCTTTGTGACATCTTTGTCTGGTTTTGGTATCAGGGTGATGGTGGCCTCGTAGAATGAGTTGGGGAGTGTTCCTTCCTCTGCAATATTTTGGAAGAGTTTGAGAAGGATAGGTGTTAGCTCTTCTCTAAATGTTTGATAGAATTCGCCAGTGAAGCCATCTGGTCCTGGGCTTTTGTTTGTTGGAAGATTTTTAATCACAGTTTCAATTTCAGTGCTGTGATTGGTCTGTTCATATTTTCTATTTCTTCCTGGTTCAGTCTCGGTAGGTTGTGCATTTCTAAGAATCTGTCCATTTCTTCCAAGTTGTCCATTTTATTGGCATAGAGTTGCTTGTAGTAATCTCTCATGATCGTTTGTATTTCTGCAGTGTCAGTGGTTACTTCTCCTTTTTCATTTCTAATTCTATTGATTTGAGTCTTCTCCCTTTTTCTCTTGATGAGTCTGGCTAATGGTTTATCAATTTTGTTTATCTTCTCGAAGAACCAGCTTTTAGTTTCATTGATTTTTGCTATTGTTTCCTTCATTTCTTTTTCTTTTATTTCTGATCTGATCTTTATGATTTCTTTCCTTCTGCTAGCTTTGGGGTTTGTTTGCTCTTCTTTCTCTAATTGCTTTAGGTGCAAGGTTAGGTTGTTTATTCGAGATGTTTCCTGTTTCTTGAGGTAGGCTTGTATTGCTATAAACTTCCCTCTTAGAACTGCTTTTGCTGCATTCCATAGGTTTTGGGTCGTCGTGTCTCCATTGTCATTTGTTTCTAGGTATTTTTTGATTTCCCCTTTGATTTCTTCAGTGATCACTTCGTTATTAAGCAGTGTATTGTGTAGCCTCCATGTGTTTGTATTTTTTACAGATCTTTTCCTGTAATTGATATCTAGTCTCATAGTGTTGTGGTTGGAAAAGATACTTGATACGATTTCAATTTTTTTAAATTTACCAAGGCTTGATTTGTGACCCAAGATATGATCTATCCTGGAGAATGTTCCATGAGCACTTGAGAAAAATGTGTATTCTGTTGTTTTTGGGTGGAATGTCCTATAAATATCAATTAAGTCCATCTTGTTTAATGTATCATTTAAAGCTTGTGTTTCTTTATTTATTTTCATTTTGGATGATCTGTCCATTGGTGAAAGTGGGGTGTTAAAGTCCCCTACTATGATTGTGTTACTGTCGATTTCCCCTTTTATGGCTGTTAGTATTTGCCTTATGTATTGAGGTGCTCCTATGTTGGGTGCATAAATATTTACAATTGTTATACCTTCCTCTTGGATCAATCCCTTGATCATTATATAGTGTCCTTCTTTGTTTCTTGTAATAGTCTTTATTTTAAAGTCTATTTTGTCTGATATGAGAATTGCTACTCCAGCTTTCTTTTGATTTCCATTTGCATGGAATATCTTTTTCCATCCCCTCACTTTCAGTCTGTATGTGTCTCTAGGTCTGAAGTGGGTCTCTTGTAGACAGCGTATATATGGGTCTTGTTTTTGTATCCATTCAGCCAGCCTGTGTCTTTTGGTGGGAGCATTTAATCCATTTACATTTAAGGTAATTATTGACATGTATGTTCCTATTCCCATTTTCTTAAATGTTTTGGGTTTGTTATTGTAGGTGTTTTCCTTCTCTTAGGTTTCTTGCCTAGAGAAGTTCCTTTAGCATTTGTTGTAAAGCTGGTTTGGTGGTGCTGAACTCTCTCAGCCTTTGCTTGTCTGTAAAGGTTTTAATTTCTCCATCAAATCTGAATGAGATCCTTGCTGGGTAGAGTAACCTTGGTTGTAGGTTTTTCTCCTTCATGACTTTAAGTATATCCTGCCACTCCCTTCTGGCTTGCAGAGTTTCTGCTGAAAGGTCAGCTGTTAACCTTATGGGGATTCCCTTGTGTCTTATTTGTTGTTTTTCCCTTGCTGCTTTTAATATGTTTTCTTTATATTTAATTTTTGATAGTTTGATTAATATGTGTCTTGGCGTGTTTCTCCTTGGATTTATCCTGTATGGGACTCTCTGTGCTTCCAGGACTTGATTAACTATTTCCTTTCCCATATTAGGGAAGTTTTCAACTCTAATCTCTTCAAATATTTTCTCAGTCCCTTTCTTTTTCTCTTCTTCTTCTGGGACCCCTATAATTCGAATGTGGGTGCGTTTAATGTTGTCCCAGAGGTCTCTGAGACTGTCCTCAGTTCTTTTCATTCTTTTCTCTTTATTCTGCTCTGCAGTAGTTATTTCCACTATTTTATCTTCCAGGTCACTTATCCGTTCTTCTGCCTCAGTTATTCTGCTATTGATCCCGTCTAGAGTATTTTTAATTTCATTTATTGTGTTTTTCATCATTGCTTGGTTCCTCTTTAGTTCTTCTACATCCTTGTTAAATGTTTCTTGCATTTTGTCTATTCTATTTCCAAGATTTTGGATCATCTTTACTATCATTATTCTGAATTCTTTTTCAGGTAGACTGCCTATTTCCTCTTCATTTGTTAGGTCTGGTGTGTTTTGACCCTGCTCCTTCACCTGCTGTGTGTTTTTTTGTCTTCTCATTTTGCTTATCTTACTGTGTTTGGGGTCTCCTTTTCACAGGCTGCAGGTTCGTATTTCCCGTTGTTTTTGGCATCTGTCCCCAGTGGCTAAGGTTGGTTCAGTGGGTCGTGTAAGCTTCCTGGTGGAGGGGACTAGTGCCTGTGTTCTGGTGGATGAGGTTGGATCTTGTCTTTCTGGTGGGCACGTCCACGTCTGGTGGTGTGTTTTGGGGTGTCTGTGGCCTTATTATGATTTTAGTTAGCCTCTCTGCTAATGGATGGGGCTGTGTTCCTGTCTTGCTAGTTGTTTGGCATAGGGTGTCCAGCACTGTAGCTTGCTGGTCGTTGAGTGAAGCTGGGTCCTGATGTTGAGATGGAGATCTCTGAGAGATTTTCGCCGTTTGGTATTACGTGGAGCTGGGAGGTCTCTTGTGGACCAGTGTCCTGAAGTTGGCTCTCCCACCTCAGAGGCACAGCCCTGATGCCTGGCTGGAGCACCAAGAGCCTTTCATCCACACAGCCAAGTACGTGGGGAGTTTCTTGCCTTTTGGGAGGTCTGACGTCTTCTGCCAGCATTCACTGGGTGTTCTGTAGGAGCAGTTCCACGCGTAGATGTATTTCTACTGTATCTGTGGAAAGGAAGGTGATCTCCGTGTCTTACTCTTCTGCCATCTTGCCCCTCCGTCACATTTGCTTTTCTGCTTGCCCTGTGCCATGAGGTTCCCGTGCCATGCCGCCCCCGCCGGAGCTCCTTCCTGGGTGCTGGAAGGAAGAAGGGAGAGCACGTGAGCGGCTATACCAACCCTGATCTAAATATTATCTTAATTATGTTTCATGGAATTAAATAGTTTTATAATTTTTATACCAAAATAAATGCATTTTTTGGTTTTTATTTTACTTTTCTGTTGTTATCTGGTTTTTTTTTTCCTTTAGTTATGGGATGTCCAATTCTTTCAAGGAGACCTAAATATTTACAAGTTTCCAATTGTTCTAATTCTTCAACAGTTAGCTTTTTTGTACATAATGAAATATGTCTGTCCTTTCAAATTTTATGTTGATTTGCAGTATAAAAAAACAAGCTCTATCTTACCATAATTGCTAAAGTATCTGATATTTGTAGGTAGTTTATGAACCTATTTTCAGAATTGGCATTTTTATTGATTATTGTCATTATCTTTAATAACGTTAATTCCTCTTGGGACACACATGATATTTTGATAGACGCACATTTCACAGAAGTATTGCATCTCAGAGTTTGAAGAAATCTTACAGGTCAACTAACCAAACTTAAAATTTAAATTTTTAAAATAATCCCTAGTCATAACATATATGACCCAAACCACTACCAGCAAAACATAAAATGAAGGACATTTTCCAATAGTAGCCATGGGAGGGAAAATTATCACTTTTTAAAGTTTAGCTAAAAACAAACCAACCATCTCAACGATGCGTAGTAATAAGAGAACTCACTATATGCCAAGTACTGTTCTAAGCACCTTAGATGTATGAACTCGTGTAATTCAGGATGAAGGTATTATTATTCTTCCCGTTTTATAGATGATGAAACTGAGGTGCAGAGGGGTGAAATAAATCTGCTCAAGGTCACACAGCTAGTTAATGGCAGAGCTAGTTTTCAAATTCAGGCAGTCTGACTCTACAGCCTGTGAATTTAAGGGCTACACCATCCTTTCCTCTTTAATCTGGTAAGAAATCTTCAGAACGTTTGTTCAGGGATGGAGTTTAGCCTTTCTACTTTGATTTTCATCCTTTCTTTAGATTTGATGGACTTTGTGGATTGCACTAGGAAGTCCACAGGGCTTTGTATCCAGATTATTCTAATTGACAAGGGAAAAAAAATACAGGATGCCTGCCATTTACTCACAGAATATCTGTGTTCTACACTCTGTTGGAACTTTTGTTTTTTGAAGAATGTATTTATTCTTACCATTGGAAATGCACAGCTTCAGCTGTGAGTGAAATCAACCTCAGTCATTCTGCTACACTCAATGTATGAAAAGAATATGCATCATTTCTTCAGTCAGCTGGATTTCTTTCCATAATGATATGCTGCATTGATCAGCTGAGAATATTTATAACCCTCCTCATTTTAATAGGACTATTAATACTCCTGATGTTGCAACAAACAGCATTAATCGCTTTAGCGCTGACATATTGACAAATGATTTGATATGTGGAAAAGAAAAATATAATCAAAGACAACCAAATTACATCTTTCAGAGGCTCATGGGAGAAAATAATGTTAACATAATTTAAAGTTTCAGAGGATTAACAACTATGCTGGTGAGAATGTACCCAACAAAAACAATCCAGTCATAAGTTAGCAGTAGATACTGGCAATAAAATAAGATGCTCCAGTTAAGAATATTTTATCATCCCAGAACGAAGCATCAATCCTAAATTTGTGAAATTAAAGGCATAATTCTGAAGCTTTACTTATCACATTAGTTTGGCTTGCCAAGGTTATAGTTTAGTTTGACAGAGAGACTTGGCGAGGATTTTATAGGCTAGGAGTCTTCAACAAATGATTGCACTGTGTACTATAACTGTGATGAAAAATCTCTAGAATTTGGTTTACATTAATACCATGAATAGATGACAGAAATGGTAGATATTGATTTCATTTTATGAAACAAAAGCCCATTCTAAAATATAATCACAAAATGTAAAATAATTTAACCCTTATATGTATACATATAAGAATTTACACATTCTTTACCAAGTAAAGATACTGATTTTAATATATAGTAAAGCCTTATATATCCAATGAAGGTGTTGCTTCAAAATAACACTTATTCCAATACTATTGCTAGTGTTCAGAACAGGTTTGAAATTCACCATTTTGAATTTTCTTAGAAGCCAGCTGAAAGCCACTTGAGAAACTTACCTAAGTAATTATTACACCTGTTTTAGACCAAAATACTTGTCAATCTCACACTTATGAGAGTAATTTCATATTACTTTTTAGTCCTGCAAATGATGGGAGTAATACAAAAATGGTGACTGGTACATGGAAGATGCTAAATTAATGTTTCATGGGCAAATGAATGAGACACAGGCTCCAAAATATCTCCAAGAATGAAGCTTCATGAATTATTTGAGCAGTAGCTTCATCACTGAAATAAGGTTATGTTCTCCCATGTGGACTCCTTAGAAGGGGATGACACTTATTTGGATGGATGAGTTCAAATCTTCACATTATGAAATCAATCACGCAAGAGGGAGGGGATACGGGGATATATGTATATGTATAGCTGATTCACTGTTATACAGCAGAAACTAACACAACATTGTAAAGCAATTATGCTCCAATAAAGATGTTGAAAAAAATAAAATAAAATAAAATCAATCACCTTATTTTTAAGTCACACTTCGTATATCCAGAGTTTAATTTCTATTCCAAGATTTTTCAGAATTTGAATTTATTCAAATGTATGTTATGTTTTATAAGGCAAATCAGAAGTTATCCACTGCTCTATAAATAATGCATAGGGAATAGGAATAGATGTAATAACATGGAGTTGGTCTATTATGAGTGAAGAAATATTTAACATCAGTTCTGTTCCAATACAACTGAAAAACATGAGCAATCTTTTATATTCTTTGCCCTCTCTTTATGATAGTTACCACATTAGCAGGCTACCATTGTAGCAGCGCTACCATGAGGTCCACAGGCAGATTTTTCTATGCAGATAATCAAGGAAAAATTAGCAAAACTCGCTAACTAATGGATTGACTTCAGTAAAATGGCCAGGAATGTGAGATAACGACTTTGTTTGAATTTTTCCAATTTTCAACCAATTTCTTGGGTGCAATATACCAAGAAATATATTGGGCAAAACAGAAATATACCAAGAAATATATCAGGGCAAATATACCAAGAAATATATCAGGGCAAAACAAAACAGAACAAATAGAATGAAGCCCTGGAATTCTGCCAAACCCAGGAGCATAGTATAATGAAAAGATGACTGTTCTAGGAGTTTCAACTACAAGGACATCCTGAGGCTAAACTTAATGTATTTCTAAGGCAGTTATTGTTGCCATGGTTCCTTCTCCAAGGTACCCAGGAATCCCATGGGGAGAGTAAGTGAAGTAAACAGAGTCATCCTTTCTCTTGATGCCAATTCAGGGATTATAGTATAAGCAACTTCCTTGATCTCAAAACTTCGGTATGGAAAGGGCACTTTTTGCTCACAGAATCCATGGGGTCTGTTGTCCTATAGGTAATTTTGAAAATGGATATTAACTAGCTAATGAAACTCTTGATAGCATGCTGAATTGCTTGTTAGTTCTTTCTGTCTGATTATCCTTTAATATTCAGATTTGCACTTGCAACCTGAAAAATGCATTTCTTGATGCTAAGGTCATATAGAAACCAGACTTTCTGATTACATGAGCACCATAAAATAGTCATACTTTATGTAGTAGCTTTGCTCCAAGGAGGTTGCTAATATGGCTGTGAATTATTTGTGTTTTATCCTGAGAGGGCAATAGCCATTATAATTTCCTACAACTTAGAATAAATAGAAAAACATGAGAAAATGATTTGTCCAAAGTTCACTAACAAACACATGGAACTGAAACTGGAATGTATTTTGTCCTAACATAGAATGTCTCTGAAGACTGAGAAGCATTGAATTAAAAACCAGAGGACTTGGGAACCTGTATCCGGCGTTTTGTTTGATAGGGTGGAAGCATGTCACGGAGGACAGAAGTAAAATTCTCAAAGATGATAAATTCTCAAAGGTCTCCTGGATAAAGTAATACCTAAACTATTGCCTTGAATTCAATAGCAGATTTTTTAAAACTGTTAAAAGGCCTGTTTACTCATTCTCTTACATTCATTGTTATATTGTATCCTCACTGTCATCAAATTCATCTAAGCTTTCATCATTCTTAGTTGGGCATTTGAGGATTAAATGAATTAATATCTGTAAAGTTCTTAGAACAGTAGGCATTACAGGAAACACAGAGATAAATTAAAAACTGGTTTAAGCACTTTAAGTACCCAGAATCTAGTGGGCAAGACAGAAACGAAAGTGCCTGCATTGTGAGGCAGACTATAGCCAGCACCATAAAAAAGCTACAAGTAAGAATGAGAGGGGTAGGAAAAGTTATCTTTATTGTTACCCACTCATTCATTTATATAAATTAACCACACTTTTCTCACAACCTTTTAAGGTAAGCCGGATAGACATTCTTTTGAGCATTTATGTAGTATGTAATAGTTTACAAAGTGCTTTCACATACGCTGTCACATTTATTGTAACCCTCACAACAGCTTCGGAATGGAGATATTAGCATTATTTTGATTGTATGGAAAAGAAACTGAGGTTCAGAAAGAATATTTTATACATCTGGTCAAACGTCAGAGGTGTTCTGATGCCAAAGAGGAAACTGAGCTCTAAGGACATAGAGACTGGCCCAAGCTCACACAGCCACTGAGCAGGAGAAGCTCAATTCAAGATTGTATTTTGTAAAGGTATATTATGGATAGTAAGTCCACACCTCAGCTGGGATGGAATGATCTGTGTAGCTATTTCCCCCACCCTCTAGTCCCTGGGATATATGTGAATATCTATTTTAAAAACTTATTACATAGGACTTTTCAAAAGACGCACTGACATTTGCCTTAAAGTGCTTTCGGGGCCTGTCTTCATAGCATGTGAGTCTTGTTTGGCATCCAGTACAGCCTTTACAAATAAGAAAAATTGTGACAGCAATTGACATTTTAAAAAGTGTTTTCAAGAAGGGATTGGCAAATAAGTCATTAATTTCATTCTGGAGGGTCGCCCTTCCTCATGTAGTATTTATATGAAGAGCGTACTTTCTCAGAGCACATTGTTTCACATTAAACATTGAGGGAGTCTTTCAAATTAGTCTCTTATTTGGACTCATTATTATGAGAATGCCAGAAATATATTCAAGTATGGCCTTGTGAATCAGAAAAAATTTCTCTGCCACTTGTTTTGCTCTAAGTCCTACAATACATGGGTGGGCTGACGGAACAATTAGGGAGATAAGTGATTTTTTTTTTCTAAATAGTCAAATGAATTACAATTAAAGGAACAGAATGGTGAAAATAGTTAGGTGTTAACTTGAACTTGTCTCCTATTTAGGGTGTTTCAAAATTCATTTAAATCAGGTTTGAAGAAAAAAATATTACTGCTAAAATTATAGAACCAGATCTCTGAACCTGATGTGAATATATAATATTTAAAAAAGAAAGTTAAAATGTATGAATATTTTGGTTAAAACCACCATTATTTTAGTCCTTTGGACTAACTTTTAGTAAGGCAAGATGTTTGGGTTTTTTGAGGGCTGTTCGTTGCTGACATCATATGGTGAGATGCAACAAACACTACTATGAGGTAGGTGCCCTGGGGGTAACTACTTTGTATGCCTTTTTAGGAGATGGCACTGCCACTCCACACATAACACCACTCCCCAGCTAAAAGTCCCCTCTCCTGCACACTCACACAGAAACACTAAGTCCTTGTCTTCTTGTCCCATGGGAAGTGTATCTTTGGGGCTCAGTGCTGACCGAGTCCTTCTCCCCACTTTCTGGCTAACTGGACCTTCTGGTCCGACCCCCAACGCTGCAGCACCCATCTCCCTCCCTCTTCACATACTTGCTTCTTCCCTTCCTTCTCTGCTCCCCACCGTCAGAGAACTCTGACACACACATTTTCAAATCAGGTGGATTTTATTTAATTTTCACAATTAATGAACCCTGTCGGTGTAAGATTCAGGGTCTATACAGTTGGCCATTTCTCAGTGGTGAGACCCCTGGAGATTTCTGAGGTCTCTGGCCCTGCTCTGAAGTTACTGGCTGTCCACTGTTTCACTTGGAACAGCGGCCTCCTCCACCATCTCTGGGACCTGCGTGGGTTCCTCTTGATCCAGCTCTTCATTCACCTTGGAAGAGTGGTTGCAAAGCACCAACAATTTGACTTTCTTACGCTTCTCTGATGGGGCGCGAGCTTTTGGAGAGGCTTTTTTGGTCCGACTCCCTGGAAGGCGCCTCTTTAATCTCTTGGTTGCCTTGGCCACCTAGAAAGACAAGCGGGTGAGCACAGAAGGGCACTTGTTTGGGGAAGAGGGTGGGGTATGGATGGGAATGGGGGCTTCAGGAGAAGGGATATGGGCTGAGACAGGGTATGTGCCAGGCAAGGACAGGGGAGGGGTTCTTATGGGGGGTGTCAATGGGCAAGAGGCGCTTGGGTGGGTTCAGCTCACCTTGACACTGCTTTTGGGTCTCTGTTGATGGGGAGTCTTCTCCTTCTTGATCCCTTTGGTGCTTCGAGTCAGCTCGGAGTCCATAACTGCCCTAGGGCCTCGTGGCTTCCTAGTCACCCTGGTCATTCCGAAGACTCCCAGCAGTCTGCCCCAGAGCCCCTGACCACCCTTATATACCCCTCCCCATTGTGATGCGGGGCCACGTCCTTCAGCTTTATGAGGTCAGCAAGTCACTCCCCCAGCCAATGGTGGCTCTGGGTGGGCCTTGACATCACAAAGCCCCATCCTGACACCTCTAGGGGAGGATGGGGAGCAAGCCAGATGTTCTGGTGGGAGAAAGGGGGCATTTTTAGCACCCCTAAAGAGCCCTCCAAACTCACCTACCATCCTCATCTCCCCATGTCAGTTCTGATGGGTCACATGGCAGGGAGAAGGTGTCTCCTCAAAACCTTGCCCCACTGCCACACGATTCGGGGGTTCTTTCTGTCCGCTCCCATCTTTCACCATTACCTAGTTTTTGTATGTCTTGCCTAAAATCCCTCCATGGTAATGAGGCTGTATTTAAGTGTCTGTGGAAATGATAGTCCTTCCACTTTCCTCCTACAAGGTGCTCTTATGCACTTTGAAGACCATTTACTTCTGGGCCACCTACGAGGAACCATTTCCATCCCACCTCCTTTTCTCAGTGTTCACGTAGCTCTCCTCAGTTTTCTATTTTCCATTCTGAAACCACTGTCAACTTTATTCGTCAATGTTTAGGTTGTCCTATTTAATAGAGATACACTTTTTAAAGCATATTATCCAATTTTCAGATCTCTTTAAACGTTAATACCCAACACTGCAGGCTTATATCTTCTCAAGTATTCTTATATGCAGACTACAGGCTATTAATATGCAATAGATAAATGTACTGAGCATTAACTATAGCTACTATCTATTGCTAGAATAACTATTGTACTATTTCTTAAAGGAATCTAGTACAATTACATGGTCACCAAATTTATAATTATTTTTGAAACAACTTGTATTCCCAATTCACCTTTATTGATTTTACACACACACACACACACACACACACACACACACACACACACACACGTAGTTTTCTTGTCTAACTCTAGCTCCTTTTAACACCTATGGAGCAAAACTGCTTCATGACATACATAGAGGACAGATTATGAACTCTGGATAAGTTGTATTTGTACTTACATCCTGGCTCTTCTACTTAACTAATCTTGAACAATTTGCTACAGCTTTCTGGGCCTCAATTTACTCATCTATAAAATGACTGTAGAGTTTGTATTAAGATTTGGAATAATATATGCAAAGCAACTATCACAATTATGGTGTATAGCTGATGTTAATAGGTAATGGCTATTAATACTATTATGATTACATCAAAAGGAATGCCATTTATGATGAGTCAAGGTGGTGATTTTGGCAATGGATAATATAACTAGTTCTATATTTCCTCACCAGAGAAAATTTCAAAAGCTGTTTATCAATATTGGAGACAAAGCATATTTTTGAACAATACCTAAAGAAAATTTCTAAAACTCTTATTAGCTTTTCATCTGTCAATTTCTTTTTTCCAGCTTTATTGAGGTATAATGGACAAATAAAATTGTAATACATTTAAAACATACAACACAATGATTTTATATATGTATAGATTGTGAAACGATTCTCACAATCAAGTTAATTAACATATCTATCATCTCACAAGACTACCTTTTTTCTTTTTTTTCACCTGTAAATTTCTGATCTTGGGATTATTCTGACTTCAGATGCCACATGTATATGAATACCTGACAGCAAACTTTTAGACACCCCAGCTCTGTCCCTCACCACTCTCTTCTCTAAACACGGTCCTGCTCACAGGTTGCATGTAGGTCAACATGTCTTAGTTACCCTCTGAAAGAGGATGTGACTTGGAGGGTTTGGGTTGTGTGTTTCTTTAAAGATAGCAATAATGACTGGACCTCACTCATCCTTGAGTCATTCATCCAGTAACTCTGTGATTACCATGTGCCATGTACTATACTGGGACCTAAAAATCAAAACATAGATAGGTATATTCTCTTCCTTGAGAGATTCACAATTTACCAGGTATAAAAAGCATAATACACTGTAATAAATACACCAAAAGAAGTAAGTATAAAGAGCCATGTGAGCTGGAGGAGAGAGAAAAATGGGATGAGGATGTTTGAGGAAGCCTTCATAGAAGATGTGCTATTTTAGTTGTTCCTGGAAGGATAAACTGAGTAGTGTTAGCCAAGGGAACAACATATGCAATGAATGTAGTTTGAGAGAGCTTTGATTTCTTAAGAGGTGAGTGTGGCTGGAGTATAGTACATGGATGGGGTGACAGGAGATGACACTGCAGGAGGAGGTTGAAATGAACTTGTAACAGGTCCCATGGACTTGATAATGAGTATGGACATCATTTTGTGGCTACAGTGAGTGTTATGGAGTGGATGTTTCAGCCCCCCACCCAAATCCATATATTGAAATCCTATCCTCCAATGTGATGGTATTAGGAAGTGGGGCCTCTGTGAGCTAATTAGGTCATGAATCCTTCATGAATGGGATTAGTGCCCTTATAAAGGAGAGCACTTTCACCCTCTTTCCACCATGTGAGGACACAATGAGAAGACAGCAGTTTGCAACCTGGAAGAGGGCCCTCACCGGAAGCTGACCATGTTAAATGAAATGAAATAAAATCAAATAAAATAAGACACAAATGAATATAACTACAAAACAGAAACAGACTCACAGACATAGAGACAGACTTGTGGTTGCCAAGGGAGAGGGGTTGGAGGAGGGATGGATTGGGAGTTTGGGATTAGCAGATGCAAACTATTATGTATAGAATGGATAAACAACAAGGTCCTACTGTAGAGCACAGGGAACTATATTCAATGTCCTGTGATAAACCAGCATGGAAAAGAATATGAAAAAGAATATATATATATGTATAACTGAGTGACTTTGCTGTACAGCAGAAATTAACACAGCAATGTAAATCAACTATACTTTAATAAAATTTTTTAAATTAAAAAAAAAAGAAGCTGACTATGCTAACACCCTGACCTTGGACTTTCAGCCTTCAGAACTGTAAGAAATAAATTTCTGTTGTTTATAAGTCACTCAGTCTATGGTACCTTGTTAGAGCAGCCAGAACAGATTAAGAAAGTGAGCCAATGAGTTCAGGATATCATGGTATCATGTTTCTGAAATGTCTAAAGCTGCTAAACTCCACTGACATTAAACTCTCAGCAAATACCTCTTAAGAGGAATAAAATAAAGACTACTGGCTCTTTTATGCTAAATATTATCTGAAAAGCAAAGATTAACAAATCAGACATGGCTTCCTAACTCAATAAAATTGATGTGGGTTTATGCTTTCACTTGTAAATATCTTTTATTACACAACATACTATTTTCATGGGTCTTCATTAAATTAAGTGTCTGAGACTTAAAAGGATTAAGTAGTTTTTGTAACTATTCCTCAGGTGTTCAAGGGCAGAATCAGGCAATGATTCAGCTCTGGTGCCCTAATAGGACACAGCTCATTTCATAAAAGCTCTTACAGAGCCACCAAGGCATGGTGAGTGATAATATTTATTGGTTATTGATATAAGTATAAGAATTAGCAAAACATTTACGCATTTAAAAATTATTAATTCTAGATGCAACTAATATCTTTTTCCTATATTGTAACAAGCTTACAAAATATACTTTCATTCTCTCCATTCATTGTGCTATTATTTTCATATCTTTTACTAAGACATGTATAGAAAGCCTTCAAAACATTATTAATTTTTGTTTTAAGGTGTTAATTTTAATTTGAATGTTTTACTAAGATATAATTTACATAGAGTAAAATTCACCCTTTTTTGAGTACAGTGCTGTGGGTTGTAACTAATGCATATAATTATGTAACCATCACCACACCACAGTCAAGATAAAGAACAGTTCTATTACTCTCCAACCTTCCCCTGTCCCTTTGTGGTTGACCATTCCCTTTCTTTCCTAGTCACTTGCAACCACCAGTCTGTCTTCTGTCCTTATAATTTTGCCTTTTCTAGAGTGTCATATAAATGGACTGATACTGTAAGTAGCCTTTCTGATCTGGTTCTTTTACTTAATTTGGAAAACATCCAAGTTCTTGTATTCACCAATAGTCTGTTCCCTTTTATTGCTGAGTAGTATTACACTGTATGGATGTACCATTTGTATATTGGTTTACCAGGTGAATGACATTTGGGCTGTTTCCAGTTTGGGGCTTTTATTAGTAGAGCCACCATAAACATTGGCATGCATGGTTTTGTGTGAACAGAAATTTACATTTTACTTGGGAATTATTTAGGAATGGGATTACAGAGTTTTATGGTATGTAGATATTTATAAGCAATGAAAAAGTTTCCCAAAGTGACTTTACCATTTTGCATTCTCATGAGCAATTTATGAGAGTTCAAGTTTCTTTCTTTTCTTGAGTGTAGTTAGTGTTGTCACTTTGTTTGTTTTAACCTTTCTTAAAAAATGTGAAGATACAATTGTGTACTTAACTTGCATATTCCTAATGACATTATTTTAATCCATTTTATGTGTTTACTAGTCGTCTGTATATCTTATGTCAATCAATTGCTATTCAAATATTTTGCCACATTTTTATTGGTTATTTGTTCTCTTATTAATGACTTTTGAGAGTTCTCATATATATTCTGGATATAGTACTTTATCATATATGTGACCTATATAGCACATATATTTGCATAACCACATCAAGATATAGAACTATTCTATAACCATAAAGGAATTCCCTAACACCACAACCTTGTAATTGCATTCCTTTCCCCCATCCCTTTACAACTACTGATTTGTTTTCTATGTTTATAATTTTGTCATTTTGAGAATGATATATACATGGAATCATAAAGTATGAACCTTTTTGAGATTGGCCTTTTTTTTTAACTTTGGCATGCACTTGAGATTCATCCACGTTGTTATGTGTATTAATATTTGCTTCCATTTTATTGATGAGTAGTGTTACTGGTATGGATATACCACAGTTTAACCATTCATTCACCCATTGAAGGACATCTAGCTTGTTTACATTTTGGTTATTACAAATAAAGTTTCTATGAAAATTCATGTAAAAGTTTTTATGTGCATAAACTTTCATTTCTCTAGAATAAATACCCAAGAGTACAACTTGTCAAATTGTAGTTGCATGTTTAGAGCATGTTGTATAAGAAAGTGCCAAACTGTTTGCCAGGATAACTGTACCATTTTATATTCTCACCAGCAATGTATGAATGATCCAGTTTCTGTGCATCCTTGCCAGCTTATTGTGTTGTCACTTTTTTAAAAAATTTAGCCATTCTGATAGATGTGGAGAGATTAGAACTCGGTGTAGTTTTAATTTGCATTTCCCTAATGGCTAATGACGCTCATCATCTTTTCATGTGCTTATTTGCCATTGCTGTAACTTCTTTGGCCAAGTTTTTGTTCAAGTCTTTCAGTGCTCTTGACCATTTTCTAATTGGAGTGCCTTTGTCTTTACTTGCTGATTTTGTAGAGTTCTTCATAAGTGTTTTTCCTTCCCACTTAGTTTCCATACAATTATATGTATTTGGGTTTTGCACATGTAAAATTATTTTATGTTTAGGCATTCAGATAAAATGAATTTAGTCCATAGTCCAAATTTGAGAAATATTAGTTTTCTTATGGCTTTGTTCTAGAAATATGTGATATTTTTACATTTTTCGATGTATGTTTGGTTTTCCACAAATATGCCAATATATAAATTTATAAGTATCTCTGTGTGTGTAAGTCATAATAGTATACATAGCATACATCCTATGTACAGGATACATATATGGAAAATATTCTACTTGTTTTGCTCTTTCAGGAGGACCCTATCTCAGAGAAATAATTTTAACAAAGGAAATGCAGGGGAGTGGACTACTGACTTACAGAATAGAGAGGGTTTCTTGGTAAGACAACCAATCCAAACTCTGGCAAGTATTGGTATTGTTATGCAACTGAATCTACACATTTTACATACCCAAGGCTAAATTTTTATCAATGTTAATTATGGAGCATCTATAAATAAGAAAGATTATTATTATTTATTTAAATGCCTACATTTAGAGCTTTGGAAAAAAGTTCAATCGGAAAAGCATAGAATGTACTGATGATATTGCCATCATTGCAGGTTGGAGCAGACATTCATCAATCAATACGATATGGAACTGCTGTGTTCAAAAGTTTGGGGATGAGATTATGGAAAGAATCAATATCATTCTTAGTATTGATCTACACTGAAGAATAAAGTATGCATCTTTAGGTGTATCAGTATAATTAAAACTAGACCCAAGTCTGCGGAAAAAAATATTGATGTCTACATTATATATCACAAACTAGAAATCTATCTTCCATTTTAGTCATGCTAGACCTGCAGAACAGAATAGCCTTTCAATGACAAATGGAATTAGGGACTGGTAAGAAGGAAAAATATTTCATCATTCCACTTGCTCCATCGTGACTGAGGACAAATCCTGAAAGTCCTATACAGTAGTGTAGAGAATATGAACTTGAAATTCATATAGCTCTGGATCAGAATTCAAATCCTGGCTTCAGGTTACAACTCCAGGCAACTTAAAGTTTTTAAGTTTTAGTTTCCTCGCCTGTACACTGGGTAACATATCTAATTTGTAAGAGTATTGTAAGGGTTAGATAATATAATGTTTGTAAATGTTTCTATCCCTGATGTTGCTCTTGTTAGTTCATTTTAACTGTTGTATAGTAGTCTGCATTTTGAATAAATTCAACACCTTCCTCTATTCTTGTACTCTTTTTTGTCTAGCTTCGTTTGTTCTACATCACACGATTTTGATATTTACCCATGTTGCTGCATGTAGCAGTTCTTTTCTCTTAGTTATGTTATATTCCATTATATGACTATCTTACAATTTATGTATTCATTCTACTATTGTTGCATATATATGAGTTGTTTCCAATCTTTGACTGTTATAAATAATGCTTCTGCATTCTTGAACATGTCTTTAAGTGCATATGTACACATTTCTTTAGGATATATACATAACACTAGAATTATTGAGTCATGAGGAATGCATATGTTCAGCATTCATAGATATTTCAAAGTAAATTTACATATTTATTGTAATGATACATAGTCATATAACTCATGAATTGTCTTGTTGCTGTGTATCTTCATCAACATTCAGTACTGTTATTTTGTTTAACCTGTCTGGTATCTGTATAGTGGTACTATATCAAGTGCTTAATTTGCATTTCTTTTTTGACAAATGTGGTTGAGCACTTTTTCATATATTTATTGTCCATTTGTATATTCTTTTGACTCAAGTACCTGTTCAAGTATTTGGCTCATGGTGTTGTATCTGTCTTAATGCTGTGCACAAATGTTTTATATATTCTGGATATGAGGCCCTTGTCCAATATATGTATTGCAAACATCTTCTCTCACTCTGTCACTTACTTCTTGCTCTTGATGTCGTTTGATAAACAATTCATAATTTTACCACAGTTCAATTTAAATTTTATTGTATAGTTAGTTCTTTTTGGGACCACTTTAAAAAATCTTTGCCTACTCAAAGATCAAAAGTATGCTTTCCTATATTTTCCTTAAAGAAAGATCATTTTTTCACCTTTTACATTTAGGCTTATGAATCATATAGATTTGATTTTGTGTATCCTATGAGGAAGGGCTCAAGCTTCACTGCTTTCCATATGTGTGTTCAATTGATCTGGTACCACTTACTGAAAAGATCATCTAATCTTCACTGCATTGCAGTGGCACTTTTGTCATAAATCAGGTGATTTTTGTGTATGGATCTCCTTTTGGTACATCTATTCTTTTCCATTGGTCTATAAGTTTATCTTTACACCAAAATCAAAAATTGTATTACTTTAGTTGTGTAAGTCTTATATCTGGTAGTAGAAGTTCTCTAAATTTGATCTTCATGATTGTCTTGCCTGTTCTTAGCATCTGCATTGCCATGTATGTTTTAGAATTAGTTTGTCAATATCCACAAAGAAACACGTTCAGATTATACTTCGAATTGCATTAGCTCTATATATCAATATAGAAAGAATATCTTTACAATATTGAGAATTTAAAACCATGAACAAAGTTTCTTCCTCCATTTATTTAGGTCTTTCATTTACTGCAGTCATGTTTTACAGCATCCTATCTAGAGGTCTTATGCATCTTTCATTAGAGTTATTTCTAAGTGTTTGATATTTTTGATGCTATCATAAATTGTATTTCTTTTAAATTCATTTTTAAATCATTTGTTGTAAGTATATAGAACCAAGACAAACTTTCACATACTGACTTTATATACAGTAAATATGATAAATTCACTTATTAATTCTAATAGTTCTTATGCAAGTTTTTTGCATTTTCTAAATACACAATCATATCATCTTCCATTTCCACTTTCATATGTTTTATTTTAATTTCTTACCTAATTGCACCAGTAATTCCTTTGATAGAAGTGTTGGTAGCACAGATCTTTGTCTTATTATTTATCTTAAATGGAAAGATTCCAAGATTTTACCATTATGAATGATGACTACAACAGTTTTATACACATACATGCACACAAAAATATTGTTAAGTTGCCACATATCAAGGTATTCAATTAGGACAATGAGCCAAACTGAAAGAAACAACCAAATCTCTGTTCACTTACCATGACAGTACAAGCAAGAAGTAGAAAGAGGCACCAGCTCCTCAGTTTTCCATTTCCCCCCCACAGAATGGCACCAGGTGAGGGTCAGATGACATGAGGGGTACACAGGGGGATTGTCTCACTGCTCAGGCGCTGCAAATTAAGGGTTCCTGCCTCTTTACAAACCCAGGGCCTTGGAGAAAAGGGAAGGACTGAAAATGGAAAACTACTGAGTCAAGATGGAGAAAAGTGCCTCAGCCAAGGCCCCAAAATCATTAGGTCTTTTCTAAGGCACCTGGAAAGTGCCTCGGTTAAGGCCCCTAATAAAGTCTCTGAATAGTGGCACCTGGGCTAGGAATGCAGCTATGCATATAATCAAGGCTGACCCAGGAGGGTCTGAGTCCTCGGCTACAACTCCCTGGATGAATTAACCACTGCTGAGGTATATGAGGAAATAAGCTCATAAGTTTCATATAAATTGCCCTTCGTCACACATAAAATTGCAATGATGCTAGTACATGACATATCACATTTTTATTAGGGTTGGTGTAAGTTGGAATTCCACAATTTTATGTTAGTATCAAGGACTGAAATAAATAAAATCAGAAATCAGATAGGAGATGCAACACATGATACCACAGAAATACAAAGGATCATGAGATTACTATAAACAGTTACATGCCAACAAACTGGATAGCCGAGAAAAAAGAGATACATTCCAGAAACATACAACCTACCAAGACCGAATCATGAAGAAACAGAATATCTGAGCAGACCAATTACTAGTAAGGAGATTAAATAATTTATCAAAAACCTCCCAACAAGGAAAATCCAGGACCAGAAGACTTCACTGGTGAGTTCTTCCAAAGACTTACAGAAGAATTAATACCAATCCTCAAACTCTTCCAAAAAAATAGAAGAGTAATGAACACTTCCAAACTCATTTTATAAGGCAAGCATTACCTTGACACCAAAGCCAGATAAGACACTGCAAGAAAAGAATTATAGGCCAATATCACTGATGAACATAGACGCAAAAATCCTCAACAAAATATTAACAAACTGAATTCAACAATACATTAAAGGGTCATACACCAAGATGAAATGGGATTTATTACAGGGATGCAAAGATAGTTCAACATCTGCAAATCAATCAAAGGTGACATACCATATTAACAAAAGGAAGGAAAAAAATCATATGATTATCTCAATGATACAGAAAAGCATTTGACAAAATTCAAAACCCTTTCATGATAAAAGCTCTCAAGAAACTTAGTATAGAGGATACATACCTCAACATAATAAAGGCTCTATATTATAAGCCCATAGCTCACATCATACTGAATGGTAAAAAGATGAAACTTTTCCTTCTAAGATCAGAAATAAGACAAGGATGCCCAGTATCACCACTTTATTCAACATAGTACTTGAAGCCCTAGCCAGGGTAATTAGGCAAGAAAAAGAAATAAAAGGCATCCAAATTGGAAAGTAAAATTTTAATTGTCTCTATTTGCAGAAGACATGATATTTTATACAGAAAACCATAAGACTCCACCAAAACACTGTTGGACCTAATAAAAAAATTCAGTAAAACCTCAGGATACAAAATTAAAATACAAAAATCACTTACATTTCTATACACTAACAAAAAACGATCAGAAAAAGAAATTAAGAAAACAATTCTATTTATAATAGCATCAAAAAGAATAAAATATATAGGAATAAATTTAACCAAGAAGGTGAAAGATCAGGACACCAAAACTATAAAAATTTGTTGAAAGAATTTGAAGACACAAATAACTGAAAATACATTCTGTGCTCAAGGATAGGAAGAATTAACTTTGTTAAAATGTCCACACTATACAAAATGACCCACAGATTCAATGCAATCCCTACCAAAATTCCAATGGCATTTTTTACAGAAATAGAAAAAACAACCCTAAAATTTGTATGAAACCACAAAAGACCCCAAATAGCCAAAGCAATCTTGAGAAAGAATAGAGCTGGAGGCATCACATTTCCTGATTTCAAACACCATTAGAAATCTATAGTAATAAAAATAGTAAGGTATTGGCATTAAAAACTGACACATAGATCAATGGAACAGACTAGAGACCCCAGAAATAAACCCATGTATATATGTCAATTAATTTATGACAAAGGAACCAATAATGTACAATGAGGAAAGGAAAGTCTCTTCTGTAACTGGTGTTGGGAAAACTGGATAACCTCAGGCAATATAATGAAACTGGACCTCTGTCTTACACCATACACAAAAATCAACTCAAAATGGATTAAGTACTTGAATGTGAGACCTGAAACTGTAAGACTCCTGGAAGAAAACATAGGGAATAATATCCTTAACAATGTTGTTATCAAAGATTTTTGGCTTTGACAACAAAAGCAAAATTAACACGTAGGAATACATCAAATTAAAAAGCTTCTGCACAGCAAAGAAACCATCAACAAAATTAAAAGTCAACATACAGAATGGGAGAAAATATTTGCAGATTATATATCTGATAAGGGACTTATATTAAAATATATAAAGAACTCAGGGGGGACCTTCAAGATTGTGGAGAACACATAGAGATCACATTCCTCCTGACAAATGCATAAAAAAATACATCTACATGTGGAACAACTCCGACAGAACACCTACTGAACGCAGGCAGAAGACCTCAGACTTCCCAAAAGGCAAGAAAATCCCCACGTACCTGGGTAGGGCAACAGAAAAAAGGAAAAACAGAGACAAAGGAATAGGGACAGGACTTGCATCTCTGGGAGGGAGCTGTGAAAGAGGAAAAGTTTCCACATACTAGGAAGCCCCTTCAATGGTGGAGATGGGGGGTGGGCGGGGGGGGAAGCTTCGGAGCCATGGAGAAGAGCACAGCAACAGAGGTGCAGAGGGCAAAGTGGAGAGATTCCCGTACAGAGGATCAGTGCCAACCAGCACTCCCAGACTGAGAGGCTTGCCTGCTCACCCGCCAGGGCGGGCGGGGGCTGGGAGCTGAGGCTCGGGATATGGAGGTCGGATCCCAGGGAGAGGACTGGGGTTGGCAGCGTGAACACAGCCTGAAGGGGGCTAGTGCACCACAGCTAGCTGGGAGGGAGTTCAGGAAAAAGTCTGGACCTGCCTAAGAGGCAAGAGACCATTGTTTCCGGGTGTGCGAGGAGAGGGGATTCAGAGCACCGCCTAAACAAGCTTAAGAGATGGGCACGAGTCACGGCTATCAGCGCGGACAGCAGAGACAGGCATGAAATGCTAATGCTGCTGCTGCAGCCACTAAGAAGGCTGTGTGCAAGCACAGGTCACCATCCACACCTCCCCTTCTGTGAGCCTGTGCAGCCCGCTACTGCCAGGGTCCCATGATCCAGGGACAACTTCCACTGGAGAACACACTGCGTGCCTCAGGCTGGTGCAAAGTCACCCGAGCCTCTGCTGTCAGAGGCTCGCCCCACATACTGTACCACTCCTTCCCCCTGGCTTGAGTGAGCCAGAGTCTCCTAATCAGCTGCTACTTTAACCCTGTCCTGTCTGGGCAGGGAACAGATGCCCTCAGGCAACCTACACGCAGAGGCGGGGCCAAATCCAAAGCTGAACCCCAGGAGCTGTGCAAACAAAGAAGAGAAAGGGAAATCTCTCCCAGCAGCCTCAGAAGCAGTGGATTAAATCTCCACAATCAACTTGATGTGCCCTGCATCTGTGGAATACCTGAATAGACAACGAATCATCCCAAAATTGAGGTGGTGGACTTTGGGAGCAACTGTAGACTTGAGGTTTCCTTTCTGCATCTAACTTGTTTCTGGTTTTATGTTTATCTTAGTTTAGTATTTAGAGCTTATTATCATTGGTAGATTTGTTTATTGATTTGGTTGCTCTCTTCCTTTTATATATATATATATTTCTTCCCTTTTTCACTTTTTGTGAGTGTGTAAGTGTATGCTTCTTTGTGTGATTTTCTCTGTATAGCTTTGCTTTTACAATTTGTCCTAGGGTTATGTCTGTCCATTTTTTTTTCTATAGTTTTTAGCACTTGTTATCATTGGTGAATTTGGTTTGCTCGCTCTCTTCTTTCTTTCTTTCTTTTCTTTATTTTACTACTTTTGTTTTACAGAAGAATTCTAGCTAATAAATTATTAAATTAAAACATCATCCTTTACAACCACTAATGAAATGTAGATCTAGGCCATAATCTTTAAGGGGCTACAAAAGCCATGAGTCAAAAGGCAGATGGGGGGCTTCCCTGGTGGTGCAGTGGTTAAGAATCTGCCTGCCAATGCAGGGAACATGGGTTCGAGTCCTGGTCTGGGAAGATCCCACATGCCGCGGAGCAACTAGGCCCGTGAGCCACAGCTACTGAGCCTGTGCGTCTGGAGCCTGTGCTCCACAACAAGAGAGGCCGCGATAGTGAGAGGCCCGCGCACCGCGATGAAGAGTGGCCCCCGCTTGCCACAACTAGAGAAAGCCCTCGCACAGAAACGAAGGCCCAACACAGCCATAAATAAATAAATAATTTTTAAAAAAGTCCTCCCCTCTTTCATTAGTGTCTTAAAAAAAAAAAAAACTACAATGAGGTATCACCTCACACTGGTCAGAATGGCCATCATCAAAAAATCTACAAACAATAAATGCTGGAGAGGCTGTGGAGGAAAGGGAACCCTCTTGCACTGTGGGTGGGAATGTAAATTGATACAGCCACTATGGAGAACAGTACGGAGGTTCCTTAAAAAACTAAAAATAGAAGTACCATACAACCCAGCAATCCCACTACTGGGCATATACCCTGACAAAACCATAATTCAAAAAGAGACATGTACCACAATGTTCATTGCAGCTCTATTTACAATAGCCAGGACATGGAAACAACCTAGTATGCTTTTTAAAAAAAGAAATTGACAGGTTTATTCTAAATGTCATGTGGAAACGCAAAGGACCTAGACTATGAAAACAATTCTGAAAAGAAGAACAACATTGGAGGATAAGCACTATCTTATTTCAAGACTCATTTTATTTATTATTTATTTTTTGTGCAAGTATTTTTTGTTTAATTTTTATTTTATATTGGAGTATAGTTGATTTACGATGTTGTATTAGTTTCAGGTGGATAGCAGAGTGATTCAGTTATACATATATATATATCCATTCTTTTTCAGATTCTCTTCCCATATAGGTTATTACAGAATATTGAGTAGAGTTCCCTGTGCTATACAGTAGATCCTTGTTGATTACCTATTTTATATATAGTAGTGTGTATGTTTTTTCTTCTTCATTATAACTTTATTTTTTCTTTAGTAGTGTGTATGTTAATCCCTAATTCCTAATTTACCAACACCCCCACCTTTCCCCTTTGGTAACTGTTTGTTTTTGAAGCCTGTGAGTAAAGAGTCATTTTAAATCTACAGTAATCAAGACTCAGTGTAGTATTGGGATGAAGGTAGAAATGTATATCAAATGTATATGAAAGAGTCTAGAAATAGATCCACACATATATAGGCAACTTATTTTTGACAAATCTACAAAGGCAGTTCAGTGGAGAAATGATATCTTTTCAACAAGTGGTATTGGGACAAGTGGGTATCCATATGCACAAAAGTAAACTGTATCCATATAATGTACCAGATACAAAAGTCCACTCAAAATGAATCACAGACCTAAATATTAAACCTAGACTATGAAACTTCCAGAAGAAAACACAGGATAAAATTCTTGTGACTCTAGGTTAGGAGAAGATTTCTTAGTTATAACATCAAAAGCAAAATCAAAAACATAAATGAACAAATTGATACACCAGACTTCCTCAAAATTCAACACTTCTATTCTCCCAAAAACACAGTTGAGGGAATTAAAAGACAAGCCATGGACTGGGAGAAAATATTTGCAAATCAGCTATCTGATAAAGGATTTGTATCCAGAATTTAAAAGACTCACAAGGGTCAGTAAGATAAAACAGACATGGCAATAAATAAGTAGGCAAACAATTTGAACAGATCACCAAAGAAGATATACAAATGCCAAATAAGCACATGAAAAGTTGCTCAACGTCATTAATCATAAGGTAAATGTAATCCCACTACACCCCTCTGAGAAGGGCCAAAATTAAAAGGGCTGACCATTCCAAGTCTCGGCAAGGTTTTGGAGGGTGGAACGCTCATACACTGCTGGTGGCAGTGAAGAATGGTGAGAACACTTTGGAAAACAGTTTAGCAGTTTCATATATGTTAATCTTACAACTACCATGCAACCCAGCCATTGCAGTCCTAAGTATTCACCCAAGAGAAAGAAAGCGTATATCCAAGCAAAGGCTTAACACGTAAATATTCATAGCGGCTTTTTTTACAAGAGCCTCAAATTGGAAACAAATATCCTTTACCAGGTGCATGGAGAAAACAAAGTGTGGTATATCCATTTGATAAAATAGTAGTCAACAATAAAACAGAAGGAACTAGTCATACATGCAACAAATGGGTAAATGCAGAAATGATTAGGTTGAAGAAAACAAGACAAAAGAGAATATAGTATGATTCTATGCACATAAAATTATAGGAAAGGAAAACTAATCTACAGTGACAGAAGATCACTGGTTGCCTGGGAAAGGGGTAGGGTGACATGGAGAAGGAGGCACAAGGGGGCATTACAGAGGGGCACAAAGGAGCTTTTTGTTCATTATCTTGACGGTATGTTCATTATCTTGATGGTAGTATTGGATTCACAGGTGCATACATGTATCAAAACTTTTTAGAGCACACAGTTCAAGTATGCACTGTATTGTATGTTAACAAACCTCAAGAAAGAGTTTGCAATATATTTATATATTCATAATTCTTCAATGCAGTTAATCATTTGAAAGATTCCCAAGATTATGCCTTTGTAACACTGACAGATCCACATGGTCTTATCAAATTGGTCCATACTACATATATATTTGAACATATATGAAAGGTTAAAATAACAATTGATTTGGATGCAAAAACCTTGGAAGGCTATCACCCTTAGCCAAACAATGAGACTAAAGCTGAATAAACTACAAAAATTTCATGGACTCATCAAAAGAGAGATAAGATTCTCACAGAAGAGACCCCACATGTAGAATTCTGCATTTGACAGAGAACCACTTGCTGTAGAGAAAGATGAGGGCAGGTCAGGAAACTAGAAAGAGCTTCATTGAGAATTGCATGCATGCCAGGGTCAGTTTTACTTCCAGAGCTCTCTTTGATAGCAATAGATCAGGAATTAGGACAAATAATCCTCCTTATCAAGATTTTAGCTTATTATTATTATGGAATATTTTTAAAAGCTTATACAGCATTTAGGAAAACTGAGTTAGCTGTGCAGTAATTCTAGGAAAGTTATCATATGATGAAACCAAATTTATATTTTAAAGCAGGACAAGAAAATTTCAAGATAAAATTCTCTCACTGTGTCCATCTGGGCCTCCACCTTCCCTCCCTAATGTGTAGTGTACATATGCATTTCACATTTACTAGATCTCCTTAAAGATGGGAATGTCTGCTCAACCATAAAAATTGTTTTGTTACCTTTCTTCTGACACTAGCAATGTAACTTCTTAAAAGCATGGCGTTCTTTCCCATCTCTGTAGGTGGTCATCATGACTGGCTGTGTGTTCTCTCTTGACTGATGGAGGAAACTGGAGGTCAACTCAAAGAAAAAGAATTGGAACATTATTAACTATCTTGAAATTCAGCAATATCCCTATAGAAAAACCAAATCTAAAAAAGTCAATGCACCAAGAAGAGAACACAACAGATGTTAAATGAAATAAATATTATCATAAGCATTAACACTCAAATGACTTGAGGTAGGAGAAGGAGTCATCTTACTTCTCTTCACTGCTGAACATCCTCCTCTTATTTTGATGCAAGGAGATGGAGACATGTCCCACTACCAAATCTGGATGCCTGTACTTAAATCACCATGGTGCAAAGCAAGTACTTGAACAGAGAAACAACAGGGAAGCTATCACACCTCCTTCCTACTCTCTCTCGGGGTTGAGCATCACAGGAAGGCTGTTATTGGTTCAGGCCTGGTCACTCCACCACTCTTTGGACCAATAGCTGTGGCTCACGGGCTGCCAGTCCCTCCTCGGCTGCATCAGTGGAGGGTGGGGCCTGAGCTCCTCTCACTGGATACTCTCATCATCCAGTGATGCAAAACTGCAGGTCCTGAAGGTCTGAAGGTTCCTGCAAGGTCCTGAAGGTTCTGAAAATCAAAAAATTCTCGAGTGGGAAACAATAAATTGTATGAATCTGAATGAATTCCGGTAGTAATTTCAGAAACCAGTGGCTTAAAAAAGTGAATTGTTTCTTGGAAGTTTCAGGTAGCTATTTTGTAATATGTTTGAGTACTCATGTGTGCATTTAAATGACTTAATATTATGGGCCATGTCAAAAAAGGTTGAAGAGGGATGTATTGGTGGGCTTATTTGCTTCCTCACTTTATCTCTGGCTATATCACACATAAAGTATCTCTAGTAAATTCCACAACATCCTCCCAGGGAATGAGAATTAAAATGCAAAATAAAATTAATACAAAAATAATTTAGACCTTAAGGAACTCTATAAAGGCTGACCTAGAACTAAAATGACTGTTCAGGTAAGTTATGAAATGCAGTATGGTTAAGGAATAGTCACAATTTTTGTTGGAACAAACTGCACTACAGACATATATTCAAGTAGAACTGATAATGTTTGATGTTTACTTCAACTTCAAAATGTTTTAGTGATGGGCAGTAGTATGGCACAGGTCATACTGACTAAGAGTCAATCTGACTCTTCAGTGCTACAGGTCTTTTCCTGACAAGTGAGTGGCTCTGAAAAGACCGTTTGGTTTGCGAGGCTCAGGTGGTTCTGAAGCAGGTCATTTGAGGATGGTGTACCTGATGACTGCCTTGGTGGCCTAGGACATGGCGTGCTTGCCAATCTCCCTGGGCAGCAGCAGGGGCACGGAGGTCTGGATCTCTCTGAAGGTGATGGTGGAGCGCTTGGTGGAGCTGGCCAGGGGTGCAGCCTCCTCGGCGATGGGCTCGAAGATGTCCAGGCCCTCGTGAAAACCTGCTTCAGCACCCTGGGGAAACAGGTGATGAAACTGTCTGGACAGCAGCGGCGACAACGCCTTGGCATCTTCTGCTTTGGGCTCTTTGGTTCGGCCTCTGTGGGCTCTTTGGTGCCCAGGCTTTCCTCAGAAGAAGTCTCACGGCAAGGCTCGGCCATGTCGGAGCCACCTTCCCCACAGCTCAGAGGGAAGGACGATGAGGCTGCTGAGGGCCAGTGGCCGGGTTTATAATCCCTGCGTTCTCTGATGTCACAGGCAACGTCCATATCTGACTGGACAAAATGCAAGGCAGGGAGGCCTGTCACTAAGGCACCCCATGTCACGTGTCATTGGATGCCACCCTGCTTGGCCTCCCATCAACCAATCCCAGTGGAAATCTGGTGACCTTTAAACTTTCCGTGACCTCCACTAGAAAAATCTTTGAACTATGCCCCATGTAGGAGAAGGTCATCCGTTCACTTCAGCTGATTTATGCCTACTATTTATGCCTGAAAACTTTGAAAAGATGTCACCCAAGTCACCTACATTGAAGAAAAATCAGTTTGAGTTCCCTGAGAGAGTCTCTATAACTCAAACCTTTGCCACCATCAAAATGGCTCTGGCCACTTGGGGGCCATTTTTCTCAACACAGAATTTTCTCTTTCCATGGCTGAGCCACCGTGGCTTGAGCAGGAACTCTCTGACTTGGTCAGCAAAGTGCTCCTCAAAATCAGTCATAGGACATAACTGACCAGCCCTTACCTCCAATTCTTATCAAACTTACAGGGAATCAGAAAGAACAGTAAAACCACATTCTCCAAAGACAGGCCACACACAGAAATCGGATACTTGTACATAAATACTAAAAATATTTAACATTTAGCAAATTTTAATTTTTTTTAACATTACTTAGGCACCCCAAATACCACACATACTGGAATTGATGAAAAAATATGTGTTAGTTGAAAGAAATTATTTTTCTAATTCCCTAGAAACCTTCCGAGTGAGAAGAAACTAATCAGTAAAAGGGAAATATTTAAAAATTAGAAACACATTCCTTTCAAAAACCTACGTAACTCAAGCAAAGTATATCTTTAATGTATTTATGTAAAAATAAATTACAGACATTGAACCAAGAAGGACTTAGGAAGACTTGAAGAAATGGAGGTCTTCAATGAGCTAAGATCCTAATGGTCAGGTTTCCAAGTGTGTTTCCTGTGAGGGCTTCAAGGAGTGGCTAATTCTACTGCTAACAAAATAGTTCCCATCATGAAAGGATAAATGCTATTTTTTATTACTAGTAAATACAATATGATGATCAAACCATGGAAGAAAGTTTACAACAGGGAATTCTTTGGACCATAATGATAGTGTTAACATGAGCCCCAAAGCTACAGGAGGACACCTTTGTGATTACAAATTCTCAAGGAGACTTTTCCTGACCCCAAATCTAGGGCATGGTGTAGAATTCTTTTTTTCTGGCATCTTCCCTTTCCATTAGAAAAAGTCCAGTTTTTCATTAAGGGTGCAGCCATTCAAGCAACCACAATTATTAAAGATCTCAATGAAGTATTAGTTTCTGTCACTTTTCACACAGAGGTGAGCATTTTCAATAATGTATATAAATAATTTTGTCAAGCTATTTTTCATGTCTTGAATGGAAATTTCCCCCATTTTCTATTCCATTTATTGACCAAAACAGAAGTGTAACTGACCCTTTAAACTACTCTGCAACGTAAAAGACAACTAACGCTCATACTGGTGCCATGGAGGTACCTCTCCAAGGGGTTGTCCAGCAGGATAGGCAGATTTTTACTTGTCGGCTCAGAACTCTCAAACAGCAAAGCAGAAGCTATGTGTCCTCTTGAAGATTAGCTCTGTAATGGGCATAACATCACTTCTTTCATACTCCATTGGTCAAAGCAATTATAGGCCTGCCAGAGTCAAGAGGCAGGGGAACAGACGTGCTTAATCCATCCGAGCAGTGTCTGGGAATGAGCAGCTTTCACAAATCTAACAAATAGTGCCACACAACACGTGCTTTTTGAGATGCTGCTGGGTGCCACACACATGATATGTCCGTAGCACAAGGTCCTGGGTTCCTTGGGCCACAGTGTTGTTAAACTATGGAATACTTTCCCACTTGACTCACTCTTATCTGGGTGAACTCCTGCATGCAGTGAATCCCTATAATCCAGGGCAAACCTTTCCCTCTGGTGGCATGAAGTTTCTGACCATTGTAGACATACCATCCCCCTACTCCTGGGCCCCTGGACATAGAAATACAGACACACAGATTGACAGAAAGGAGAATGTTTCGAGTGAGTACATGCTTCAAAGAACTCTACCAGAATCTGGTCTGGATATCAGATTTTAATTTGATTGCCTCATTCATGACCCTAACTCCAAGTAAGATTACATTTGAGGTACTGGGGTTTAGGACTTCAATATAAGAATTTCAGGGGATGCAATTCAAAGTATATGTGATATGAAACCTGAGCTGTAGATTGGCACATGTGCTGACTCTTCCATCATATTGATTATTTAGTTTCCCATTAAGAGAAAAAAGGTGACTTCATTCATCCTCTTTTCACTCCGACTATTCATTGCTTAGTTTAATTTTTTTATTTTTAGCTTCTTACTTCTGTGAAGGGAGAAGATACTCAGTGATTTCAACCCTTAGGAATTGTTTATGACTTTCTTTAAACTCCATTATTAGTTCAATATTTTAAAGGACTGTATTTGTACTTTTAAAATAATTTGTAATTTCTTCTGTGAAGAATATCACTTTGAGCCAAACAAAGAGGCAAAAGGCTGGATAATCTGCAAAAATCAAAACTTTCCTTGATGACTAATAAGAACCTGCAGTATAAACAAACAAACAAGCAAAACAACGAATACTAAACTTTCATTGGGTTACTTGTATGGAAATATGTTAATATAAATGTTTCAGACATTACATGAAATTTCTAAAAACCTTATATGTTCTGGTATAATGTTATAGGTCATAATCCTAGTTATTACTTTAAAATGTATATCTCAGAAATAACTAATTTTCTTGTCAACTGCATTATTATGAACTTTCATCAAATCTTAAACCGTGGTCATTTTTAAGTCTTTTGTCATTTACAGACAGTTCTGGGTGTACTCTGATGCTTTTGCAAATATGTTCCTATAAAAGGGTTTCACCTTCAAGAAATTCATGGAAAAGACTCTGACAAGTACAGGTTTCTGGTAACTGACTGTACTGCTGAACTGAATGAATAAGCATTTTCAGAACTCTAATGAATAACTGATGAGCTCATAAAAGTGCTAACAAAAGATCAAGATGAAAAAAAAAAGTAATTACATGGGACTGAGTGAACTGATGAGGATGAGTATAATTTTTGTGACTTTCTGTTTGAATTTAAAAAAAAAATCCCACAAGGACTCAGAGGCAAAGAATATACAAATCAGTTTTCACTGCAAAGTAAAGCAGCTGTTACAGTGGAGGATTACTGGACTGAATGTCAATATTATGACATAGTATGAGTGTGTTTCATGTTTGGTAATTGCAATCATTGTTGCTTTTGTTGTGGTCAGCCATGTACAATGCTTGGTGTCAGTCTATTTATCTCTTGTAAAAATAAAATACAGTGTGTGTGTGTGAAAAAAAAAAAAAAACTTTCCTTGAACCCATCAGAAGAGGGACAGGAACCTCCAGGAGAGACAAATCTATGTAGCTTTAGCAGAACTGTATGAACTCAAGAGAAAGGTTGTGGGCAGGGCAAGAAACTAGAAATTGTTTTCCTAAGTAGTGCAGCACGAAGGGAGGAAACGCCTGATCCAGGACTGGGTACAAATTTCTTTGTTTGTTTTTCAGCCCATTGTGGAAGATCTCTGAGGAGCCATTATACTTCCAGAGTTCTCCTTGGGAAATTAGAGTAAGGATTTAGGATAATTGGACCCCCTTCATGAGGGTCATTAGTTAAAATTATTCGGGAATATTAGAAAAATCTCATTAAAGAACTTGAAAAAAAAGAATTTTCTTTCCAAGGTGATCAGGAAAATTGTCAGGAGATCAACTACAAGTAAATCCCTCTGAATAGTGCCTTGAGATCGTCATACACATAGGGGACAAAACTTTGGGAGCCAAAGCCTCTTTTGAAACCATGCTCATTTCAAAGATAGAACTGTAAACCAGTTGGAATGCACAGCGTAAGTCATTTTATTTCCATCATGCTCACTACCGCTGCTTCAAAATCCTAGTGTTTGTCCGTATGACATACAAATGTTTTGCCAATCTTGATCTTGCATACTAGTCTCATACATATTGTATTATGTGAGAAGTTATTTTAAGAAAATGAATCTGTTGGGACATTTTTATAGCTCTTTGGGTGTTTTGCACCTAAAATTTCAGAAATAGAATAGAAGGATTAGTGAAATGCCATTGAAAATATACCATATAGACAGTGAAGACTGGGAGTGCAAAGGTGAATGACAGATATGAAATCTAGGATAGAGAGAGGAAAAATGGGTTTTGATGTTGAAGACTGGAAGATAAAATGAGTACATCTGATCATTCACTTCAGAAGGTGATTGAAGAAAAGGGGCAATTATGATCTAATGGTATGATTAACAGTAAAGATTGAAGTAAGGTCCAAACTTCCAATTTTAATTAAATAATTCGCAGACATGTAATATACAGCATGGTGGCTATAGTTAAATACTGTATTGTATATTTGAATGTTGCTAAGAAAGTAGACCTTAAAAGTTCTTATCACAAGAAAAAAAATGTGTCACTGTGTGTGGTGGTGGCTGTAACTAGAATTATTGGGGTGATCATTTCATAATATATACGTATATCGAATCATTATGAAACTAATGTTTTATGTCCATTATATCTCAATACAAAAGACTAATTGAGGGAAACAGGTTTACTACTTCAATAAGAAATTATAAGCAACCCTGGAAAATAGTATTAATATAGCAAACATATCCCAATCAAACTTATTCAACATTATCTTTGTTACAGAATTCATTGAAAACCTAAGAGAAAAGCCAAAAATGGTACAGAAATATCAAAATCAAAAAGTTCAAGAAAAAAACCTATTCCCCGTTCCCTAATATCTGGAGATGCTACTCTAAGTCATTCAGAT